>NC_134687.1:305795011-306111082 GCF_050947455.1 Rhinoderma darwinii
ACCCTTTGCCTCCCAGAGGTAGAGTCTACCCTTTGTCTTTGCCCGAGACGGAGGCCATGTCTCTGTATATCCAAGAAAATCCGGAGAGCGGATTCATCCGTAAGTCCTCCTTTCCTGCTGGCGCAAGGTTTTCCTTTTGTGGGGGAAAAAAGACGGCTCCCTGCGTCCTTGTATTGATTACCGTGGATTGAATAATATCATGCTAAAGAACAAGTACCCGTTACCATTGATCTCTGAACTCTTTGACCGCCTACATGGGGCGAGAATTTTCACCAAACTAGACCTTCGTGGAGCTTATAACCTCATCCGTATCCGCGAGGGAGACGAATGGAAAACCGCATTCAAAACTCGTGATGGGCATTTTGAATACCTAGTCATGCCCTTTGGACTTTGTAATGCTCCTGCGGTTTTCCAAGCTTTTGTTAATGAAATTTTTCGGCATTAGTTTTACAGCTGTGTGGTGGTATACCTAGATGACATTTTAATCTTTTCTCCCAATATTCAAACTCATCGTGTGCATGTGCGCCAAGTGTTACAGCGTCGGCAAGAGAACTCTGTTTGCCAAACTAGAGAAATGCCTCTTCGAGAAAACCAGCCTACCTGTCTTCAAATGGATCCAGCCAAGCTATCTTAAATTCTCAACTGGCCTCGTCCGCAAGGACTCAAAGCTTTCCATAGCTCCTCTATGACAGCTCCTATTTCTGCACTGACCAAAAAGGGGGTTAATGGCAAAGACTGGACCACGGAGGCTGAAGCCGCATTTCAAGCTCTTAAAATTGCCTTCTCTTCTGCTTCAGTCCTACATAGACCGGATTCCACCAAACCCTTTGTTCTAGAGGTCGATGCTTCGTCTGTGGGAGTCGGAGCTATTCTTTCACAGAGCATGCAGTTAGTGGGTTACAACTGGAGGGTGAAGACATGGGTGAGCAGGATCAGGTAAGTAGCTGGGTTAATGTAGTTAGGGGCAGTAGAAAGGGGTCAAAGACAAGGAAGGCCGATCCGGTTTCTGACATTCCAGGCAAAATTGCCAAGTTGGGTGATGATGCGAGGGTGTCAGTCTCAGAAATGGCAGCCCTAGTGGATACTGATCTCCCTAACAGCCGGGAGAACAGCCCAGCTAGTAGTCGGCGGGATGGTAATGCAGGTAAGCCAAGACAATTGATAGTCGTAGGGGATTCTATAATCAGGAAGACGGATAGAATTATTTGTCGCCAAGACCACCTCAACCGAATGGTTTGCTGTCTCCCTGGTGCCAGGGTTCGGCATGTGGTGGAACGGGTGGACAAATTGCTGGGAGGGGCTGGTGATGATCCAGCTGTCGTGGTCCATGTCAGTACCAACGACAGAATAAATGGTAGGTGGAGGAGCCTTAAGAATAATTTTAAAGAACTAGGCTACAAGCTGAAGGGAAGGACCTCCAAGGTTGTATTCTCAGGAATACTGCCTGTGCCATGCGCATCACAGGAAAGACAGCGGGAGCTTAGGGAGTTAAATGCATGGCTGAAGTCTTGGTGTAGAGGAGAAGGATTTGGGTTCCTAGAGCACTGGGCTGACTTTTCATTGGGGTACAAACTGTATTCTGCAGATGATTTGCACCTAAATGGAAGGGGGTCCGCTGTGCTGGGGGAGAGAATTCTAGCTGGGGTGGCGGAGTATTTAAATTAGGGCTGAGGAGGGAGGTCAATGTAGAAAAAAAAGGGGTAGCCAGGTTAGAGAGGGGTCAGACTATATTGGTGGGGGGAGAAACAGAATGTGGGGAGAGGACTGGACAACAGGATAAGGAGATCCTTTCGTTACAAAACATCAGTGTAAATAAAAAGGACCGATTAATGTCAAATCACATTTCTGATAATAAAAGTGAAAAACTGACAGGCAAGTTAAAGTGTATGTTCACAAATGCCAGAAGTCTAGCAAGTAAAATGGGGGAGCTGGAGGCCTTGATACTGGAAGAAAATATAGATATAGTTGGTGTTGCTGAAACATGGCTGGACTCTTCACATGACTGGGCTGTAAATCTACAGGGTTTTACACTTTTTCGTAAAGACAGGACAAATAGGAAAGGTGGTGGTGTATGTCTGTATGTGAGAAGTGATATGAAGGCGAGTGTGAAAGAGACAATAGTGGGTGAAGACTGTGAGGAGGTTGAAACCTTGTGGGTGGAACTAGAAAGGGAGGTAAACACTGAAAAAATTACTTTTGGTGTAATCTATAGACCCCCCAATATAACTGAGGAGATGGAAGTTCAGCTATATAAACAGATGGAGCGGGCTGCACAGGCGGGTACTGTAGTGATAATGGGAGATTTTAATTTCCGGGATATTAATTGGTGTCATGGTTCGGCTTCAACTGCAAAGGGGAGACATTTCCTCAACCTGTTGCAGGAAAATTTTATGGGCCAGTTTGTGGAAGACCCGACTAGAGGTGAAGCTCTGTTGGATCTGGTCATTTCTAATAATGCAGATCTTGTTGGGAATGTCAATGTTCGTGAAAACCTCGGTAACAGTGATCACAATATAGTTACATTTTACCTATACTGTAAAAAACAAACGCAGGCTGGGAGGGCAAAAACATTTAATTTTAAGAAAGCCAATTTCCCCAGGATGAGGGCTGCAATTCAGGATATGGACTGGGAAGAACTAATGTCAAATAATGGAACAAATGATAAATGGGAGATTTTCAAATCTACTTTGAGTTATTATAGTGCAAAATTTATTCCTACAGGTAATAAGTATAAACGACTCAAATTAAACCCCACATGGCTTACACCTTCTGTGAAAGGGGCAATACATGACAAAAAAAGGGCATTTAAAAAATACAAATCTGAGGGTACAGCTGTAGCCTTTGTAAAATATAAAGAGCTTAATAAAATCTGTAAAAATTTAATAAAATTAGCAAAAATACATAATGAAAGGCAGGTGGCCAAGGATAGTAAAACAAATCCTAAAAAATTCTTCAAGCATATAAATGCAAAAAAGCCAAGGTCTGAACATGTAGGACCCCTAGATAATGGTAATGGGGAGTTGATCACAGGGGATCAAGAGAAGGCAGAGTTACTAAATGGGTTCTTTAGCTCTGTATATACAACTGAAGAAAGAGCAGCTGATGTAGCCGGTGCCAGTGCTGTTAATATATCGGCTGATATACTGAATTGGATGAATGTAGAGATGGTCCAAGCTAAATTAAATAAAATAAATGTGCACAAGGCTCCGGGACCAGATGGGTTACACCCTAGAATTCTTAAAGCGCTTAGTTCAGTTATTTCTGTCCCCCTTTTCATAATATTCAGAGAATCTCTAGTGACTGGTATAGTGCCAAGGGACTGGCGCAGGGCAAATGTGGTGCCTATTTTCAAAAAGGGCTCTAGGTCTTCCCCGGGTAATTATAGACCAGTAAGCTTAACATCCATCGTGGGGAAAATGTTTGAGGGGCTATTGAGGGACTATATACAGGATTATGTGACAATAAATAGCATTATAAGTGACAGCCAGCATGGTTTTACTAAGGACAGAAGTTGTCAAACTAACCTAATCTGTTTTTATGAAGAGGTAAGCAGAAGTCTAGACAGAGGGGCCGCTGTGGATTTAGTGTTTTTGGACTTTGCAAAGGCATTTGACACTGTCCCCCATAGACGCCTAATGGGTAAATTACGGACTATAGGTTTAGAAAATATAGTTTGTAATTGGATTGAGAATTGGCTCAAGGACCGTATCCAGAGAGTTGTGGTCAATGATTCCTTCTCTGAATTGTCACCGGTTATAAGTGGTGTACCCCAGGGTTCAGTGCTGGGACCACTATTATTCAACTTATTTATTAATGATATAGAGGATGGGATTAATAGCACTATTTCTATTTTTGCAGATGACACCAAGCTATGTAATATAGTTCAGACTATGGAAGATGTTTGTGAATTGCAGGCAGATTTAAACAAACTAAGTGTTTGGGCGTCCACTTGGCAAATGAAGTTTAATGTAGATAAATGTAAAGTTATGCATCTGGGTACCAACAACCTGCATGCATCATATGTCCTAGGGGGAGCTACACTGGCGGATTCACTTGTTGAGAAGGATCTGGGTGTTCTTGTAAATCATAAACTCAATAACAGCATGCAGTGTCAATCAGCTGCTTCAAAGGCCAGCAAGATATTGTCGTGTATTAAAAGAGGCATGGACTCGCGGGACAGAGATGTAATATTGCCACTTTACAAAGCATTAGTGAGGCCCCATCTAGAATATGCAGTTCAGTTCTGGGCTCCAGTTCATAGAAAGGATGCCCTGGAGTTGGAAAAAATACAAAGAAGAGCAACGAAGCTAATAAGGGGCATGGAGAATTTAAGTTATGAGGAAAGATTGAAAGAATTAAACCCATTTAGCCTTGAAAAAAGACGACTAAGGGGGGACATGATTAACTTATATAAATATATTAATGGCACATACAAAAAATATGGTGATATCCTGTTCCTTGTAAAACCCCCTCAAAAAACAAGGGGGCACTCCCTCCGTCTGGAGAAAAAAAGGTTCAAGCTGCAGAGGCGACAAGGCTTCTTTACAGTAAGAACGGTGAATTTATGGAATAGCCTACCGCAGGAGCTGGTCACAGCAGGGACAGTAGATGGCTTTAAAAAAGGGTTAGATAATTTCCTAGAACAAAAAAAATATTAGCTCCTATGTGTAGAAATTTTTCCTTCCCTTTTCCCTTCCCTTGGTTGGACTTGATGGACATGTCTTTTTTCAGCCGTACTAACTATGTAACTATGTAACTATGTAACTTGTAGAGGGAGACTGGTGGCCTGTGGTTTTTTCTCCAAATCATTCACATCCGCTGAAAAAAATTATGGTATTGTAGATAAAGAACTTTTGGCTGTTAAATTGGCCCTGGAGGAATGGAGACATTTGCTTGAGGGTGCACGGCATCCTATCATCATCTACACAGATCATAAGAACCTCCCATACTTGCAGACTGCTCAACGCCTAAATTCTCGCCAAGCACGGAGGGCATTATACTTCTCCAGATTTGATTTTGAGCTTCACTACAGACCTGCTGGAAAGAATACCAAGGCTGACGCCTTATCTCGCTGTTTTGACCCCACACACCTAGAGCCCAGCCCTCAGTTTATTATAGATCCTAAACGCATTATGATCGCTGCTCCAGCTGAAGTGGTACACATTCCCCCGAGGAAAGACCTACGTACCCCCTAAACAAAGGGATTGTGTTCTTCACTGGGGTCATGCCTCCAGGGTTTCTGTGCACCCTGGCATCAAAAAGACTCTATTTGATTGGCCGTCAGTACTGGTGGCCTTCCATGTCCCAAGACACTAAAGACTTTGTTTCAGCCTGCTCCACCTGCTCTCAGAATAAAGGCTCCCATTTAAGACCTGCTGGCCTTTGGCATCCTCTACCCGTGCCTGACTCTCCCTGGTCGCACATTGCCATGGACTTCATCACCGATCTGCCTAGTTCTGCTGGGTGTACCGTGATCTGGATTGCAGTGGATCGCTTTTCCAAGGTAGCGCATTTTGTACCCCTCTCAGGCCTTCCGTCATCTTTCCGACTGGCAACGCTGTTTATCAAGCACGTCTTTCGCCTTCATGGTCTTCCTGACAGAGGAGTACAGTTCACATCCAAGTTCTGGAGAGCCTTGTGCAAACTGCTGGAGGTCAAACTAGACTTCTCTTCCACTTACCATCCTCAATCCAATGGTCAAGTAGAGCGGATAAACCAAATACTTGAAAGTTTCCTCAGGAATTTCGTGTCTCCACGACAAGACGACTGGGCAAGTCTACTTCCATGGGCCGAATTTGCCTACAACAACCATACGGGAGAATCTACACGCTCTTCTCCTTTCTTCTTGGTGTATGGCCAGCACCCAGGAATTGCCCTACCAGTCTCTGTGCCTTCTGAGGTTCCAGCTGCTAACACGGTCCACCGTGAGTTTGTACTGATATTGCAGAAGGCCAAGGACTCCATCTACAAAGCCGTAGCCAGGTTTAAGAGAGACGCGGATAAAAGATGCAGGATACCGCCATAGCTCCTTCCTGGGGATAAATTCTGGCTGTCCACCCGGTACATACGCCTGAAGACCCCTTGTTACAAGCTAGCGCCTCGGTTTCTGGGTCCTTATGAGATAACAAAACAAATCAATCCAGTAACTTTCAGACTTTGTCTTCTTCAGTCTTTGAAAATCTCTAATTCCTTCCACATTTCTCTGCTGAAACCCACTATACTCAACCGATTTTCAAAAAAAATTCCTCTCCATCCTACTCCTGCGGCTGATAATGAATTTGACATTAAAGAAATCCTGGATGTCAAACAAACACGGGGCAGATTATGGTACCTAGTGGACTGGAAAGATTACGGTCCTGAGGAGAGATCATGGGAGCCCGTGGAGAATGTCAACGCCCCAGCTCTCATCAAGGACTTTTAACGAAGGTTCCCAAGCAAGCCTAAAAAGAGGGGGGGTATTGTAACGGCTGCCGCGCCATTCCCCGTCTTCCCCATGGCCTCTGCTCCAGTTCCTGCGCCCTCCATTACTTCATGCTCATCCCGAGCTCCACTTACCGGATCCGGACGCTCTGCTGGCCCTGGCCAGCGTCAGGTAAGTGCATCCCTTATCTCCCTCCGCGGCCGTCATCCTCGATGTGCGGCTGCAGTCACTAGAGGGTGTGCGCGCTGACTCGTCCTTTCTTAAAGGGCCAGCGCGCACCTTAATTCAAAAGACTTCCTATTTAAGGATCCTCCTTCCTCTAATCCATGCTTGTTCAACCAAGTTCCCCGTGAGTTTCCCTGTACCCTGGTTTTCTGTTTCCTTCCATTCTGCCTTGTCTGGATTTCCCGTTGTTGACCTCTGCCTGAACCTGACTATCCGTGCCTGCTGCCTGCCTTGACCTATTGCTATCCATACCCGTTACGACACCTGCCGCCTGCATTGACCTATTGCTATCCATACCCGTTACGACGTCTGCTGCCTATCCTGACTTCAGCCTTACCATCCGACCGCCTCTAACCCGCTGTGCCAAGCGTTGCCCTGGGTTCCAAGCACCATCTCCCAGACGACACAGAGGATCCACAAACAAACCAGTGAGAACCGTTACAAATTGACAACACTTCAGCGGCTAAAGGAGGAAATCTTTAGCTACACCAGCCTTAGGCATACCAGATTACATGAAACCCTTTAACCTCTTTTGTCATGAGGCAAAGGAACGTGCACAAGGTGTCCTTACACAACTACATGGGTCGAAACAAACACCATTGGGGTAGTACTCTGTACATCTAGACCCTGTGATCAGAGGGGCACCGTCATGCATCAGAGCAGTAGCAGCAGAACTTTAAAAGATAAAGTAGCAGATATTGTACTTGAGAGCCCTCTCACCATCCAGGTACCACATACAGTACAAGAAATGTTGTCACAGGCCAGGACAAAATATCTATCAGCTGCAAGACTTACAAAATACGAGGTAGCATTACTTACACCCCACGCCTCACCATCAAAAGATGCACAGTTCTGAACCCAGCGACATTACTTCCGCTTGGTCCAGAAGAGGGGAATGAATAATGGGAAGAAATGCTAGAACAGAAAGAAGAGGCCCATGAGAAAGCATTAGAGAGAGCAGAGCATGAAGCTGATAGTCAGATAAGTTTGGGAATTAGGAAGAAAGGTGATAATAAAATACCACACAAATTTTTCTTATTTGATGATCCAGATGACATGCAGGATTGTTTTGAATTAATGAAACGAGAAGCAAATGCACTTGATAATGTGGTGAAAACACCCAATGCTAATGTAGATCTTGAGCTTTTTGTAGATGGATCCTGATCATATCACAACGGAGAACCCAGACAGGATATGCCGTCACCACCTTGTATGAAAGATGGATTCTGCAAACTACTCCCACCTGGGATTTCGGCCCAGAAGGCGGAGCTGAAGGCACTCACTGCATCGTGTACACAGACCGAGGGTCATACTGTAAGCTTTTATACGTTCTCGAGGCTTTTGGTGTTGCACATGATTATGGCCCAATTTGGAGGAGCAGAGATTTTGTTGGCTTATCTGGTAAACCTGTGAAAAAGAGTGAAGCTGTAGCAGCCCTATAAAGTGCCTTACAGCTACCTAAAAAGGCAGCCATTATAAAACTCCAAGCACATACAAGGGAACAGTCATCTGAGGTCGTAGGTAACCGAAAGGCAGATGAGGCGGCCAAGGCAGCTGCACTGATGCCTCTCCCCACAATAATGCTATATGAGCATGCTGAAGCAGGCCAGGGGGCGGTTAATATGTCAATGCACAGATTACTCCAAAAACAGGCTGCAATGGCAGAAAAAGGGGCAAAAGAGGACTTAGAGGGGCTATGGTAGATAAAAGGTAAATTGTGCCTACCCCTGGTCTTATACCTTATGATGACACATCATTTGACACATGGACCAACACATGGATGCAATGGTAGGTTTAGTTTCCAGGTTCTGGGTTGTCCCTGGGTACAACAACACTGCTACCCGATATGTGCAGACATGCCTTCTCTGTGCCAGCCAAAACACAGGGAGAACAGTAAAAGTCCCAGAGAAGCATACCCCAAGGCCATTGTACCCATTCCAGCGACTACAGATTGATTACGAACAGCTACCTAAGGTTGATCGGTATGAATATGTCCTTGTCTGTGTTGATATTGTCACAAAGTGGGTTAGTGGACCCACTAGACCGTACCGCCGTAGTGGGGAGGCAGCTAGCCAAACAACAGGAAACCCCAGCAATACAATGTCCCGCACAAGGGTACCTGGATAGTCCAGACGGTGGCCGCAGCTCTGGCACTGATGGAGATGGTTGCAGCAGATAATGCCAAACGTGGTGGGTGACACAGGTGCCGCAGGTTGCGCCAGACGTGGCGGATTCCTCCGGCCGTGGCAGATGACAGGATGTGGCGGATTCCTCCGGACGTGGCAGATGACACAGGACGTTGCACGACTTGATACTAAAGGCACAGCACGGGAAACAGGAACAAGGCACGGGAAACAACTGGAACGGGAAACACTAAGGGACTATTTGCAAGACAGACTGGGAAAACTAACAACGCTCAGGCTGGGGCCTTCTTATAGACCAGGAAATTGTGGCAGTTGATGATGATGATCTCCATGGTGCGCGCGCTGGGTCTTTAAGGCCTGGCACAAGCGTGCGCGCGCACCCTACGGGACCCAGCAGAGCGGAGCAGAAGTGAGCGCTGGTGTCTCCTAGCAAGGAGATGGGGACCAGCGCTCACGGATCCATGGCTGCGGGCGTCGGGAGGTGAGTAAACCCGACGACCCGCGGCCATGGACACTACAGATATCTTTTCAGGATGACCTGACCTGAAGCATGATCTGTGGTAACAGCCAATGCAAATACACGGCTAAGAAGCTGCTCAATGAAGTGATATGTAGGTATGGTGTTCCAGAAACCATAGAAAGTGATCCAGCTACACATTACTTAGAGAAGTAATTTCAGCATTAAACATTGAACAGGCGTTCCATACACCCCTTCACCTCCAGGGTAGTGGGACGGTAGAAATAATTAATTGGTACACTGAAGTTAAAAATTCAAAAGGCAATGGCTGAGACAGGAAAACCATAGACAGAATGCCTTCTAATAGCGTTACACTCAGTCAGAGTCACTGCAAACAGAAAGATAGGGTTGAGCCCATATGAGATATTGTTTGGATCTCCACCCAAAACAGGACTATTTTTCCTCCATAGCTTCAACATTTGCACTCAGATCTTACTGCATTTGTGGGAGCACTGATTAAAAATAGAATTTCTTTGTATCATCGTGTTTATGGTTCCCTTCCAGATCCAGATTCCCTTGCAGGGTACATTTGTTCCTAAAGAGGCTCTGTCACCAGATTTTGCAACCCCTATCTGCTATTGCAGCAGATAGGCGCTGCAATGTAGATTACAGTAACGTTTTTATTTAAAAAAAACGAGCATTTTTGGCCAAGTTATGACCATTTTTGTATTTATGTAAATGAGGTTTGCTAAAGTCCAACTGGGCGTGATTAAAGTAAAAGTCCAACTGGGCGTGTATTATGTGTGTTACATCGGGGCGTTTTTACTTCTTTTACTAGCTGGGCGTTCTGACGAGAAGTATCATCCACTTCTCTTCAGAACGCCCAGCTTCTGGCAGTGCAGACACACAGCGTGTTCTCGAGAGATCACGCTGTGTCGTCACTCACTTCCTGCCCCAGGTCCTGCATCGTGTCGGACGAGCGAGGACACATCGGCACCAGAGGCTACAGTTGATTCTGCAGCAGCATCGGCGTTTGCAGGTAAGTCGATGTAGCTACTTACCTGCAAACGCTGATGCTGCTGCAGAATCAACTGTAGCCTCTGGTGCCGATGTGGCCGACACGATGCAGGACCTGGGGCAGGAAGTGAGTGACGTCACAGCGTGATCTCTCGAGAACACGCTGTGTGTCTGCACTGCCAGAAGCTGGGTGTTAACGAACAGAAGTGGATGATGCTGATTCGTCAGCATCATACACTCCCATTCCTAACGCCCAGCTAGTAAAAGAAGTAAAAACGCCCCGATGTACACACATAATACACGCCCAGTTGTACTTTTACTGTAAACACGCCCAGTTGTACTTTTGCAGGCCTCATTTGCATAAATACAAAAATGGTCATAACTTGGCCAAAAATGCTCGTTTTTTAAAAATAAAAACGTTACTGTAATCTACATTGCAGCGCCTATCTGCTGCAATAGCAGATAGGGGTTGCAAAATCTGGTGACAGAGCCTCTTTAAGCCCAGAGACTGGATAATGGTAAGAGGAACATCCGGAGAACTCTTGAGCCCGGATTTAACAAACCGTATCAAGTCCAGCTGACCATATCCACTTCTGTAAAACTCAAAGGGAAAGCTTCCTGGATATTTACCAGTCACTGCAAGAAGGTTCTGAACCCCGAGGCTTCATCATTGTAACCTATCTTTTACTCCAATGTATTATAACCTTAAAGAGGCTCTGTCACCAGATTATCAAATCCCTATCTCCTATTGAATGTGATCGGCTCTGCAATGTAGATAACAGCAACGTTTTTTGTTTTTTTTTAAACGATCATTTTTGCCCAAGTTATGAGCAATTTTATATTTATGCAAATGAGCTTTTCAATGGACAACTGGGCGTGTTTTCTGGTTTTACCAACTGGGCGTGTATTGTGTTTTTACAAACTAGGCGTGTATTGTCTTTTTACCAACTGGGCGTTGTGAATAGAAGTGTATGACGCTGACGAATCAGCATCATACACTTCTCATCGTTCCCACCCAGCTTCTTTCACTGCAGAAACACAGCGTGACGTCACCCACAGGTCCTTCAACCTTGTCGTCGGACAAAGAAGATACATCGGCTCCAGGCGTCCAAAAGGTTAATATGCTCGTCTCTAGGGAGTTTGCTATGCTTACCTGCATATACCCTGCACTGTACCCTCTGACGCCTGGAGCTGATGTGTCTTCTCTCTTCCGACGCCAAGGTTGAAAGACCTGTGGGTGACCTCATCGTTCCCACCCAGCTTCTTTCACTGCAGACACACAGCGTAACGTCACCCACAGGTCCTTCAACCTTGGCGTTGGAAGAGACAAGACACATCAACTCCAGGCGTCAGAGGGTACAATGCAGGGTATGTGCAGGTAAGCATAGCAAACTCCCTAGAGACAAGCATATTAACCTTTTGGACGCCTGGAGCCGATGTATCTTCTTTGTCCAACGACAAGGTTGAAGGACCTGTGGGTGACGTCACGCTGTGTGTCTGCAGTGAAAGAAGCTGGGTGGGAATGATGAGAAGTGTATGACGCTGATTTGTCAGCATCATGCACTTCTATTCACAACGCCCAGTTTGTAAAAACACAATACACGCCCAGTTGGTAAAAACACAATACACGCCCAGTTGTCCATTGAAAAGCTAATTTGCATAAATATAAAATTGCTCATAACTTGGGCAAAAATGATCATTTTTAAAAAAAAACATAACGTTGCTGTTATCTACATTGCAGCGCCGATCACATTCAATAGGAGATAGGGATTTGATAATCTGGTGACAGAGCGTCTTTAAATCCCAAAGGAGAATTGAGACAACAAGTTTATCAAATATCATCAGACTGTCGTAAAAAATGACTAACTTGTGTCCGAATGTTGGAACTTGACATTGTACGATTACCATATGTGGACGAATGTTAGCATCCCTCATACAATAGTGAGGCATGTTTTTGACCCTTGATGGGTGGTCAACATTACTAAAAGAGTGAATAGACAAAGAATCCCAGGAAGATAAAAAGGGTCAATATGGCGGCCCTTAAGTTGGGAGATACTACTAGTAGTAAATTAAAAATTAGCTTTCAGAAGGCCTCAGATTATCTAGGCTGTCACATGCCACAGTCAAATTACTGTTTGGGTCGGTATGTGCATGATTCAGATTGTAGATGGGCATCACATTTTACGAAAGGAGAAAATACCTCCTGTACCCAAAGGGGAGCTATTCCTGATCTTGGGGATAATTATAATCAAAGTGCTCCTTCTATATACAGACAGGAAAGATATCATAGCCCCATGGGTAACAAGACTAGTGAACCCTGGTGCCTTTTCCATAATTCCCTAAGACTTGTGGAATTAGCAGATATGATGGTACATCATATGAGTGGCGCCTTTAAGCTTCCGGATGATATCTATATAGTGTGTGGTATTAATGCATATAAATGGATGCCTATGGGATCAAAAGGAACCTGTACATTAGCTAGACTTCAGTCAGGCACATGGGTATGGGAAGATAATGATTATCCTTACAGTAACATACCAAATCATATGTTGTTCAAGAGAGAAGCTGACCCGAGTAAGGCTAAATCTCTAGTACATGTTCCCTGGCAAGAAAAATTAGGCCTATCACGCACACTAGTAGGGCTATATGTAAGAAATTCACATAATATTGAAAAGCTTGCTGACTTATTTGACAATATTACAGAATATGTTTTTGATGCTTTACATATAACTAGCACACTTACCAGTCAGCTTATCTTAGTAACTAACCAGCATGCCATAGTCCTGGACTATCTCATAACATCCCAAGGTGGTATGTGTCAGATAGTAGGTCCTGCCTGCTGCCATTATATAGAACCCTCTGGCCTGTTGCAAGTCACTTATGATATCGAGCAGGCTAAGAAGGTAAAGGAAGTGTTCAGGAACGTTAATAACTCTCAGGATAACTGGAATTCAGATTTGCTTAGTTGGCTAAACCCAGCTAACTGTTTTAAGGGAATAGGTAGTTCCGTTTTATGGAATATTACATGTAGCTTTGTAGGTATTTATTATAGAAATATTTATTTATTTGATTGTCAAACTAATATTTTTTTTTATGCTGATGACGAAGTGTTGTAATGGTTATAAAAACCCCTACGCAGATTAAAGTTCGATGTGTAGAAAAAGGAGAAACATTGGGACATAAAATAAATTATACATCCTTTCTTCCAGTAACAGTTCACATGCCTCAATTCATCAAGGATGATGGATGGATATGCGCCTACTGTGATGGATGAAACCCCTCTCAAGTCGACATATGTGTCCATCATGGTGGTGTTAGGAAAGAATCAGATAATTAGGGATAGATTTCTGTAGCCAGGAACACCCCACTCTTAGGTAAATGATTTATAGATGATCTGTGGGAAAGGATCTCAAGGCAAGTTTGATGATCCCACTGTTTATGTGGCTACCCATGTAATCCGTGATATACCACAGTTTCAGCTGTAACTCAGGATAGGTAGATTCCCCAATCTGATGGCCACTATACTAGGTTAGGAAGGGATAGGAGGATCCAAGTTTTCACCTTCAGAGGATATCGATTCCCCTAGGGATAGAATAGTTGGATGCAGTATTTTGTCAAAAAGGGGGGACCTGTCAGAGTAATAAATCTAATACCTGTTAGATTTATATTGTATTAATATTATCAAAATGACTGCATTATATTGTTTGAGATATGTATTCAGGGCCGCACTTACCATGAGGCAAGTTGAGCCTCTGGCTTCAGGCGGCACACTGCAGGGTCTTAGAGGGGGCGGCATTACAGAGCTGCTGGCCGACGTTTCCACCACTTATTAGCAGCTGCAAGATGTGCTGCCTCCTTAAGAGCATATCGCTCATGTGCCACCTTAATAACCCCCCCCCCCCCCCTGACTTCCCCCGCTGCTCTCCACTCTCCTGTCCTTGTTGTAATATGATCCTGCTGAGTGTCTGGACGGAGAGAGCAGCGAGCACGTGTCTTCACTGCACTCATCACCGCATGAGGACGCTCAGGTGAAATCCTGCCATGGACTCTCCACCTCTTCCTTATGTTCTCTGAAGTCTACAAAAGGTATGTGTAGTGTGTACTGTATGTATGTAATGTGTTTACTGTGTGTGTACTGTAAGTGTACTGTGTGTGTGTGTGTGTGTGTGTGTGTGTGTGTATATATATATATATATATATATATATATATATATATACATATATATATATACACACACGAGTATGTAATGTACGTACTGTATGTGTATATTTGTGTAGTTTAGTGTGTGTGTGTGTGTGTGTATATATATATATTTGTGTATGTTTCAGAGTGTGTATGTATGTACGGACGTACAGTATGGCCTCATGCACATGACCGGTTTTTCTCAGCTGTAATTTATCCGCATATTTGCGGATAAATTGCGGATCCATTAATTTCTATGGCCCTATGCACACGACCATGGTTTACACTGATCCATATGGGGGCTGCAAATCCGGACCGCAAAAACTCAAGACAAGTAATTTTACGGTCCGGATTTGCCAGTAATGGTGAATTGTTGTGAATCCTAATGATACACCAATGCACAACTAACCAGTGCGGTCGTGTGCATGAGGCCATAGTGTGTGTGTAACGTATGTATGTATGTACGTATATGTGTGTGTGTGCGCAATATGTGTGTGTATATATATATATATATATATATATATATATATATACACACACACACACACGCCAATAAGAAACGAAGCGGCACAACGCTCACCTGAGCACTTTTGCTGTTTCGTTTTAGCGATCGGGAGTGCTAAGTGCTCAGACCCCCAATGATCAAAACTTCTGAAATTTTACTATGACATGTCAAATGTTTTTTTAAAGTTTAATTACACTTTAAGGGTCAGTTCACAAAGAGTTTTTTGATGTGGAAACCGTGTCGGAAAACGTGCCAAAAAATGGTCGAAAATGCCTCCCATTGATTTCAATGGGAGGCAGAGGCGTTTTTTTACCTGCGAGCGGAAAAACTATCCCGCGGAGAAACCATCTCGCGGGAAAAAGCAGCGGCATGTCCTATCTTTGGGCGTTTACGTCTCTTTCCTCCCATTGACAATGGGGACAGAGAAAGTGTATTTCGCAGCGTTTTTGCCAGTTGCGTTCAATGGGCACGAGCGAAAAGCGTGGCAAACAGCATGCAGGCAGATCAAATCTGCCTCAAAATTCCAAACTGAATTTTGAGGCAGAATTTTCTGCCTGCAAAAAACTCTGTGTGAACATACACAAGTAATGAGCCTATTTTTTCTAACTATTTTAAAGAGGCTCTGTCACCAGATTCTCACACCCCTATTTCCTATTGCATTTGATCGGCGCTGCAATGTAAATAACAGTAACGTTTTTGTTTTGTTTTTAAACGTTCATTTTTGTCCAAGTTATGAGCTATTTTATATATATATATATATATATATATGCAAATGAGCTTTGAAATGGACGACTGGGCGTTTTTTTTCGTTATGTCCAACTGGGTGTGTATTGTGTTTTTAACTGGGCGTGTTTATGTGTATGATGCTGACCAATCAGTGACCAGTCAGCGTCATACACTCCTCAACATCTGCACGCTCCTCTCCTGAAATATTCTGTGCTGCTGTGAACTCTGCTCTTACCATTACGTAGCTCTCAGTCTGTTACCTCTCCTCCACTCCTGTCCTCAATAACACCTTCACATGATTGGCAAGTCACCACCCCGCACAAGATCCGCACGCTCATCTCCTGAAATACTCTGTGCTGCCTTAAACTCTGTGGACAGGTCAGGATCCTGTTTTTTTTAAATGCTGCTGGGGAACCCGCTCGATCCACTATATAAGGCTGCGCCTCCTTCCTCTTCTGCCCCAGTCACTTATTCCCAAGCACTGTAAACTTTCAGATTGGTTGCGCTGTGAATATTCGGAGAACGTGATTGGTTTATGCGCAGGGTAATGAACATACAGACAAGCAGTAGAAGACTGAATTCAATGAAATGCTCAGCCCTTAGTCAGTCTTCTACTGCTTGTCTGTATGTTCATTACCCTGCACATAAACCAATCACGTTCTCCGAATATTCACAGCGCAACCAATCTGAAAGTTTACAGTACTTGGGAATAAGTGACTGGGGCAGAAGAGGATGGAGGCGCAGCCTTATATAATGGATCGAGCGGGTTCGCCAGCAGCATTTTAAAAAAAAACAGGATCCTGACCTGTCCACAGAGTTTAAGGCAGCACAGAGTATTTCAGGAGATGAGCGTGTGGATCTTGTGCGGGGTGGTGACTTGCCAATCATGTGAAGGTGTTATTGAGGACAGGAGTGGAGGAGAGGTAACAGACTGAGAGCTACGTAATGGTAAGAGTAGAGTTCACAGCAGCACAGAATATTTCAGGAGAGGAGCGTGCAGATGTTGAGGAGTGTATGACGCTGACTGGTCACTGATTGGTCAGCGTCATACACATAAACACGCCCAGTTAAAAACAGAATACACGCCCAGTTGGACATAACGAAAAAAAAACGCCCAATTGTCCATTTCAAAGCTCATTTGCATATATATAAAATAGCTCATAACTTGGCCAAAAATGAACGTTTTTAAAAAAAAAAAAAAAAAGTTACTGTTCTCTACATTGCAGCGCCGATCACATGCAATAGGAGATAGGGGTTTGAGAATCTGGTGACAGAGCCATGTTCCCTAATATAACTGTATTTATTCATATATTTGTACTAATAAAGATGGGGGCAGCCATCTTTATTAGCATCTGTATATGTGTTTCTGCATGACACATACACAGGTGATATATGGTGCACTCAGGACTAGGGATGCACGATGCATCGAAACTTCGTTACTGTTTCGATACTCTGCATCCCCAAACGGTTCGATACTGTTATTTCATGTATTTCAACACTGAGCTGTGCGGCTGCACAGCTCTGTATAGTAACACATGAATGTATGATAGCGGAGCTGCGGCCATGTGATAGTAATTGCCGCGCTCCTGAGTCCTGACAACAAGTGCGCGGGGTCAGGATGATGTGATGCGGCCGGCACTGCACTAATGAGCAGCGGCACGGAAGACAGAACTTGGCGGGCGCACTGCAAAACACACCCATGTTCTGTGTTCAGTGCCTGCGCCGCCGCTCATTAGTGCAGCGCCGGCCGCATCACCTCATGCTGACCGCGTGCACACTTCCTGTCAGGAGCGGGGCAATGGCTGTATTACACAGCCGCAGCCCCGCTGGCGGAGATCAGTGAAGCCTCTCATCTCCGCTGTTATTCCCCTGAATGCTGCGATCACAGCGGACTGCAGCATTCAGGGAAAAATGAGAAGGGGGGATGTCCCTTGGATGCGTTACAGGGAATTCCTGTGACGCGATTGAGGGACATACCATATATGGGCAGACAGCCCAGGGTCCATTGAAGGACCCCAGGGCTGTCCTACCATATTTCCTGTTGTTAGGGCATACTTAGGTATGTCCTAACAACTGCCTGTGTACTATCCGTACATTAAAGTTTAAAAAATGTGTCAGATGTGTCAAATGTGTCAGAATAATTAATAACGATTAATATTTCTGCCGGATCTCTAGGTCCCGGGCGCCACAATAGGAACTACAGTTCATTGACCTCTAGTTTCTATTGCAGCGCAGGGGACAGAAGACTGCAGTAGGTGAGTATAAGTATTTTTATTTTTCATACTGGTTGTTTTGTTTTGCAGGTTTCGCTGGACCATTTGGACAACGTCGTGGATTCGTTGGATTACTTTGATGATCTACATTTTTTTAAATAAAATGGTCAGAGGATTATGTGAGGGAGTTTATATTTCAATTAAAAAAATATGTATTTTTTTTATACTTTATTACCGTCTTCGTAATGGCCGCTATCTGATTGACAGCATCCATTACTAAGGCTGGGGCTTAGTGTTAACCAGTAAAAAGGCTAGCACCAACCTCCCATTATGACCCCAGTACCCAACGCTGCCAGGGGTAACAGGAGGAGCCAGGTACGATCCAAGACCCGACCATCTGAAGGGATGACGGTGCCCGGCCGTCGCTTCATATGTTCAGGTATTGGATTGTACCCGGCTCTTCCCAGTACCCCTGGCGGCGTTGGGTACCGGGGTAATAATGGGAGGTTGGTGTTAGCCTTTTTACTGGTTAACAGTAAGCCCCAGCCTTAGTAATGGATGCTGTCAATCAGATAGCGGCCATTACACTGGCGGTAATAATGTATTAAAAAAAACACATGGACATAAGAAAAATTTTTTAATTTAAATAAAAACTCCCTCACACAACCCGCTTTCACCATTTTATTTAAAAAAAACATAGATTATCAAAGTAGTCAAATAAATCTACGGCGTAGTCCAAACGGTCCATTGGAACCAACCGGGAAAAAAAAGTATGAAAAATAAAAAAATATACACTTTCATTCTCCCCTGCAATGCACTAGAATCTAGAGGTAAAAAAAATAATAATTCCCCTTCAGACTCTGCTACCTGTCAACTGAAAAGTCTTTTGCCAGAGGGAACATTTTTTCCACATGGCAGAGTACCAGGTCCCAGGCTCAGGTGAAGCTTTCTTTTACTCCACCATTGGGAAACATTTTTTCCTCCGGTGTAAGATTTTTCCATTGACATGTAGCAGTTCTATAGTGGTGGTGTTAGGGAGGACAAACTCAGCAATTGCACATTGCCCCCAAAATGAGCCGCTACTCTTGGGAAAGTGCTGTGTGCTTGCCTCCAGGCTAAAATGTGCCAGCCAGCCCTGAGCCGTTGACTCCCTGCCCCACTGTTTTCTCTCGTAGACCACAGCCTGGTTTAGGCCTGCGGTCTACAACAGTCCAAGAGCACGCTATTGACGTCAGCGGCCTAGCGCGATTACGTCACTGCATCATGCCATCCGCGCTGGGCCGCTGAACTCAGCAGAAAGTCAGAGCGTCTAGCTGTGGTTACTTGAATAGATTTGGGGGGGGGGGGCGCCTTTCTATAGTTCGCCTCAGGCAGCAAAGGGGCTAGGTTCACCCCTGTATGTATTAGATATGTTTTTAACCTTCTCTTAAATGAATGAATTGCCTATCATCTAAGATAGGGTAAAGATGACATCATCTGGCATTCCAAACTGATGAGTACCAGGATTCATATATATTAGGAAGAAAGTCATTACCTTATATGGAAGTATTTTTGGGTGTATGCCTATATGTACTTGGCATCATCTGATTGGTTAATGTGTGTTAAGTGAATACATGAACCTATAAATAAAGGCTCTGTCCACAGCCATTTTAGATTTCTGTACATCAAACCATTGTATGTGCAATCTCTCCCGATCGGTCATTTTTGTAAATATGAATGAATTCTGGACAAATTCTGTTATGGAGAAAAGGAACTCAAGAGTGATTGGGATTAATCTCACAATGCCCTCGCATAACTGCCATAGATGTTGACCAAAACAAGGCCACATCATCCAGATGGGCTATGTTGTCATCTACATAATTTGACTAGTAGGTAGGGATAGTTGCGGAAGTCCTCAGAGGCAAATAAGGGGGAAATTGCCAATTTTAGCTGCGAGGTACCGGAGTGCCTCTGGTAAATTCTATATAAAATTGGAGCATAATCAAATAAGTATATTCGTTATGTCAGCTAAAGTAAGTGATGGGAAAAGGGAGGCAGGTGTAATCACTGGAATTCTGGTGTATAATGCTCCTGGGGTGACAAAGTGAAAAGTGTTCCATCAGCAGGAGGAGGTTAGATCTATCTAGTTCTGAGTTTAAGGTCAGGTTAAAGCCGCCACCCACAATCCAGGTGTAAAGCTGTCATTGAAGGAGAAATTTACAAAGAGAAGAGAAAAATTCTACATTAGGATGGGAGGGAGCGTATATGTTAAGAAGACTATAACGATGGGCACAAATTGTGACATCGATGTAGAGGAATCGTCCATCAAGGTCTGAGTATGTGTCATGAAAATTTAATTATATAGAGTTATGCCATCCCTCTGGATCTAGATGTATAGGATGCAGTATAACATTCAACTAGCCATGGAGACTCCAAAGAGCCACCGTCTTTCTCCTGCCAGTGTGTCTATTGTAAGAATACAACATGAGGGTGCAATTGCTTCAAATGTGAGACAACCTTTTTGTGTTTATTTACAGTATTGAGACCAGCTACAGTCCATCTGATCAGCTTTAGTGTAGGTTGTGTGCTGATAGGTGTATCTAAAGTGCTAGAAGAGGTACTCATCGTATTCCCGATGGATCGATCTGGGTATGCAGAAGTAAGAAATAGTAGGTTTGGGATTCACTGTCCGAGCGAGCACGAAGTCCTGTGACTAAACAATCGAATGGAGAAACACACATGCCAAGGAGAGGGGGGTAAGGAAAGGCCTGGGTCAAAAGGGAAAGAAAAACAATGAGAAAAGTCAAGAACAACATTATATGACAATAGAAGTCTGCATCAAACAATGTAGTAGGCACTGTCGGTGCCGTAAGGAAGCACATGTTAAGAAAACATTAACAAAAAAAATAGAAATAAAATGTTCCCAGTAGGTCACAAAGCAAGTCAGTCGGGGTTGTCTCTTAGAAGCTGTCTACAGGCCTCTCCTGGATCTTCATAAACGGCAGCCCTTCCATTCTCGATCACTTTAAGTCGTGCTGGATAAAGGAGTTGGAATCTGATGTTGTGATGATGAACATGGTGGCAGATCGGCACAAATGCCTTTAGTTTCAGTCCTGGAAAATAAGGATCTTATGTCCTCTGACTTGCAAAGTATTTGTTTTCCTGTATGCCCGTAAGACGTGTTCTTTAATCGCCCAGTTGAGGTACTTTGCTACTACAGGACGAGGTTTCAGGTCTCTCTCCCCCACAGATGTCTGATTCTGAGCGCCCTTTCAATGGTGAGTGGATCTGGAGAAAGGTTCAATTGAAAAGGAGATGGAAGATCTTTCACCAGGAACAGTAAGAGGTCATCACCCACAACATTCTCAGGAACTCCCACGAAATGGAGATTGTTGCGCCTATCTCTATTTTCAAGATCTTCCAATTTATCCAAGATAATTTTGGCGCTGGGCTACTGAGTTGTCCAGGTCAGATAGGGAACCCTATTATCCAAATGTTAGGAAACGTCTGTTCCCTTAAGATCGTCTTGACTACTGGTCTAGCTTATGGGCGGTTCTGGTTTTACTTTGAGCCTATCTCTCTTCACTGTCTTTCTCCCTATTAGGGTATGTTCACACAGCTTATTTTCCGTAAACGGCCGAAAAATCGGAAGCCGAACGCCTCCAAACATCTGCCCATTGATTTCAATGGGAAAAACAGCCTTCAATTCCGACGGCCAGTTTTTTTTACGTGGCGCTTTGAAAAACGGCCGCGTAAAAAACGGCCACGAAAAAGAAGTGCAGGTCACTTCTTGGGCCGTTTTTGGAGCCGTTTTTCATAGACTCTATTGAAAACAGCTCCAAAAACGGCCATAAAAAACGCTAGTGGCTTAAAAAACATCTGAAAATCAGGAGCTGTTTTCCCTTGAAAACAGCTCCGTATTTTCAGACGTTTTTGAGTTTGTGTGTGAACATATCCTTAGAAGTAAGGGTGGAGTATTTATACCTGGCTTCCTCCACTTGTTCTTGATTTTTACTTGTCTTCAGGTGTTTTGATCAAGCTTCTGACAATGCCCTATACGTCTGACTTCTGGACGTCTTGGAAACTGACCTCGGCTTGTCTCTGGATAACCCCTTGTTTACTGATTTGGAATATCTGCTGGTTGGTTTTGACCTCTGCTATACCTGATTACATACAGTATCAAATAGGTAGCATAGCGGCCACAATAATGGTCAGCTATGTCCAGTATGTCCAGTATATAGAGACAGCAACAGAGTCCAAGAGCCGCAGTACGGAGGAAGAAGTTGCAGAGAGAGTTGTAATCTCAAGTATGGTGTTTGTAATACAACATATAGAACCAGAAGCATCCATTAGGTGGCAGCAATGTATAAGTATTCAGCAAGGATCCAATAAGAATATATAGAAGGTCAGAAAAATATGGCATCATGTGTAACAAGAACTTCTACTAATGTAATGAGTCTAGATGCTAGAAAAGGCCAGATAGGGATATCCAAGGTAAAAAATATCAGATGTAAGATGAAACCCACTATAGTGTGCCCAGTGGCGGATCATCATGCCCGGTGGTGTCGCTAGGAGCGGACGGGGCCCTGGTGCTAGCGACAGCCAGATTTACTTGTATTTGCGTCGGCAGGACCCAAATACAAATTAATACTATAGGCTGCAGGCCACATTTTGGGAAGACTCCCTACGCAGGCCGGCGTGATGACGCCACTGCATCATGCTGGCCTGCGCATGCGTTCCGCCTGGAGGATGTGTAGTGCTCCGTCCGTCGCGGGAACGGGGCAAGGAGATTCAAATATTGTTTTTATTTTTTTTTGGGGGGGGAGCGCTGTGTAGCACTATATACAAGAAGGGGGGAAGCGCTGTTTGGACTATATACAAGAAGGGGGGAAGCGCTGTGTGGACTATATACAAGAAGGAGGGGAAGTTCTGTGTAGCACTATATACAAGAAGGGGGGGAAGCGCTGTGCAGCACTATATACAAGAAGGGGGTAGCGCTGTGCAGCACTATACAAGAGGGGGGAGAGCTGTGTAGCACTATATACAAGGGGGGAAAGCGTTGTTTAGTACTATATACACCGCATTCCAAATTATTATGCAAATGTTATTTTTCGCTGATTTTCCTAAATAGTCGATGCAAATGACAGTCAGTATAATCTTCAAGCCATCAACCGTTGGAGTATAATGCAAACTTTATTGAACAAATCTCCTAATGATAACAGATTTTTTTTTAGAAGTAAAAAACTCAAAATGCACTGTTTACAAATTATTATGCACAACAGAGATCAAAACATTTTAAAGGTTGTAAAGAGAACTAAAATGGTAATTTGTTGAATTTGCAGCATCAGGAGGTCATATTTAGGCTGGGTTCACACAAGCACAATAACGTCCGTAATGGACGGACGTATTTCGGCCGGAAGTCCCGGACCGAACTCAGTGCAGGGAGCCAGGCTCCTAGCATCATAGTTATGTACGATGCTAGGAGTCCCTGCCTCTCTGCAGGACAACTGTCCCGTACTGTAATCATGTTTTCAGTACGGGACAGTAGTTCCACGGAGAGGCAGGGACTCCTAGCGTCGTACATAACTATGATGCTAGGAGCCCGGCTCCCTGCACTGAGTTCGGTCCGGGACTTCCGGCCGACATATGTCCGTCCATTACGGACGTTAATGTGCTCGTGTGAACCCAGCCTTACAGAAATCAAAAGCTCTTTCAATCATAAAAAACTTAGCAGGCCAAGTTACATGTTAACATAGGACCCCTTCTTTTATATCACCTTCACAATTCTTGCATACATTGAATTTGTGAGTATTTGGACAGTTTCTGCTTGAATATCTTTGCAGGATGTCAGAATAGCCTCCCAGAGCTTCTGTTTTGATGTGAACTGCCTCCCACTCTCATAGATATTTTGCTTGAGGATGCTCCAAAGGTTCTGTCGTGGAAATCCATCGCTCAAAATATATTAGACTGAAATTTATACGAGTCCAAACAGACTCTCAAGGCCACACCCCATTAGTCAGTATCCTAATTAGGATATTTCACCGATATATATCGAGAGAGGAGAAGAAAACACAGAGACACAGCTGTTATGCTCAAAATGCTCCTCTGAAGGATTTATTACCAAACTCAAACTGTTAAACTGAAATTCAGAAGGGGTGTAGGCTTGAGGTTAACCAATCAGAGACAATATAACAATATTTGTTATTCAGTAAAAAGCATACAATAAAATACATCCCAGATACATCATTATAATTCTTCACACATTAGGTTTTGCAGGTGTTTATCTCTTTTGGACAGAATATTCTCGTGGAGATGGGGGAGACCTTCCTTCACACATACTTGCCACCCTCCCATCTCCCTCCCTGTCCATTCTCTACCAACTTTGAATGGGAACCAAGGTCAAAGATAAAACATACAAAATCAACATTACTTGTATTAAAGGAACAATGACTTTTCTATTCACTGCAATAAAACCAAGATGGGAACTCCAGACAAGATGGCTGCTGCACGAAACTAAATCATTTAAACATTATCATCACTTTCACATAATACATATCTTAGTAATTTGGCATCCTGCTTGATAATTCACAATGTAATTTCATACAGAGAATATAAGCAAATAAATCATCCTTCACAAACCCCCCTTTTTCTCATATTAAATTACAGAAATTATATATTATGATTATGAAACTCAAGCAATATATCAATAGGGCCACAACTAATATCATGCCATCACCAATGTCCGGTTTGGGTATGGGGTCCCACCAGTGTATTGACAAGTCCTGTACATCATCGTCCTCTTCTTCTCCTGTCTTCTGATTAAAACACTTGATACTGCTGATGGATTCACTCAGGTCTTTGGTCCTTACTTTGAACTTTGCTGATGTCATCAGGACTTGGTTTGGTCCTTCTCATCTGTCAGACCCCGTCTCTTTTAGTATACGTCACCGGGCTGTATATAGCACCTCATGCTGTGAGCCTGGGGTGAGATCCCACGTAGGTGGATTAGTGGAGTGTTATTGTGACCACCACAAACCCTCCGCTCATCTGTCTTCTTCCTCCGGTAAGTTACTTGTCTGGGCGGCTGCTTGGAATTGTGACACTGCCGTCAGTTCATGACAAACGCGTTGTACTGGCTCTGGCTGCGCCTGCCGCACCTCAGTGATGGAGTTCATCGTATTAAAAATCTTTTAGTTCATATTTACTGGCACTTGCTGGGGACCCCCAACCCATGTCAATTTGTTAAAATAAATACTAATCTGGTGATAACATCTACATACTATAAAAGTTGTTCTAAGTACATACAATAACAATGTCAGGCCCTTAAACTAAATCAAACAAGCACCTTTTATATAAGGAAAACTTCTCTGTTCCAATGGACAGGGCACCTAGAAGATGTGTAATTATTGGGCACATTTCATTTGCACTTGGTGTCAAGCTTTCCAGCAGGATTTGTACCTTGATCTGAGCTGATTGCCTGGAACATCTCAAGCTCACCAAAATATACACAGATTCCACATGTTTATCTGACAAATGTCGCAAAACAATTTTTCTTACTCTAATTTGTATTGCATGGGAAGGCCTCTCAAGGTCTGTTCTCTTTGTGGGAGGTGGGTATGATAAGGTTGGCAGCGGTCTGCCAGGACTGTTCTGTAGGCAAATCAAACAGCTCTAACAGAATTTAGCAGCAACAGCTGTAAAGCCTGGGACATACCAATTAGATCTTACCAAATCGATCCTTGCAGTCTTGGGGCATATGTGAGGTCATACACCATCAATGCAAGTGCCATCAAGAGTGCCTTGGGTGTTACCGGTTTACCTTCCCTTATCCGTCCACATTCTGTCAGAATCTGGTTCTCACGCCTCCATTCAGAGTTGGACTCTTCCTGTGGAGAACAAGCTTTTTCATTGTATAAACATTAATTGATCTTAATCAAATAATTAATTTGAAGAAAAACATTAACAAATAACATCTTTACATCAAACGTTCACATTGAGCAATAACTAGAAGTGACACATGCAAACTCATTTTTCTTCTTTATATATATTCCACTTCTGTAAATTTTATCTGACGCATGACTTTAATGGTCCAATGCTAAGGCTGGTCCAGAACTTTACATAAAACTTAACTTCAGTATTTAATATTCCCACAACACTTCTCAAATACAATTATTAAACAAACTAACTTTGGAATAACATCTGGAGAACTGCTGATATCTTATTGTACAAACATCAGGTCAATACTTGGGATAACACTGTACCCCTCTCACTTACACACAACGTCTGCAGTGGGGAAAATACAGGCCCCCCTGAGAACAGATCTACACACACGAGCACATTGTCATACACTTCTACCTCGGGTAGTTGTATGTTCTGCAGTCGCTGGGACTGGTAATCTGGCCGGGCTGCACTTTTCACAGGTACCTTTGCTGTTTTACCTATGTCATGCCGTGCGCACATCATGCAGACTGCTACAAACCTAGTGGTGGCATTATTGTATCCAGGGACAAGCCAATTTACTGATACCTGGCTGCACATACCCTTATTGTCAGGTCTGTCTTCTCTTGCTCTCTCAATTGGCTTACCCGATGATCCAATAAAGTTCCTACTACCAATGGGCCCATAATTGTGGGCGATGCCAAAAGCGTACCTAGAGTCAGTGTAAATGTCGGCCGTCTTACCTTCTGCCAGGTTACAGCCTCAGCGAGCACCTCCAGCTCCACTCCTTGAGATGAACAAGAAGGTGAGAGTGGTTTTTGGGTAATTTAGATTGTGCCTCGTATCCTGTTCTACACATACTATATATGATGAAGTATGTCTACATTACAAATTTACATTGGAAACCCATGTCACATATAGATAGAACATTTCAAAAGGGTGGAGTTTTATTGTTCCACATTCATCTGATGATCCAGAACACTTGTAAATCCCACCCACCAGGTCCTGTAAATACCTGATTAATACAAAAACAAACAAAATATGTTACTGAAATCTGGCATAAAATAAACAATATTCAAACAATTTTTTTTGTTTTGCCTTCTCCCCATCTAAATCTGTAAAGACTCATCTGTGAGTGACGTCACCTCGCCTCCTGTGTAAATTTGCTGGAGGGGGATGGTCTTTTACATAATACCTCATATTGGGTGGAGACTACAGCACAGCTTACCCAGTGCCATATTCACTGTTCTGGAAGGATCTGGAACCATCTACACAGAAAAACCTCAAAATGTTGGTAACTGTCATACACATTTAATCTGGATTACTCATTGAAGCTCATACACATTTTGTAGACCTCCTAGAACCAAATTCATTAATTCAAAACAAAATAAAACACAAAACAAAACTACCTGATCAGTCCCTTCACCATTCCCTCCTATTTAGACTCTGCGAAAGTAATGTAGCAGGGTTCAAAACTACAGGATCAACATAATGAGATTGGGCACTCTATCGGGGGGGGGGGGCACTAATTGACCCCTAGAAGAAGCCAGAATTCTGGCGAAACGCGCGTCGGGTGCTTAGCAACAATTTTAAACAATCCTCTGGTGCACTACTTGGCCCTAGCTGTCTAGGCTCCACTACTCGTTCTACGATCCTCTCATTGCAATCACGGCTGCCAGCTACCTGCTGGTTATCCGTGCTCGTGGCTTCAGTGCGCCCTGCTGATTCAGCTGGGTGTTTGCATTCTGCCTGGCTCCTTGCCGGCTCCCGTACTGACAGCAGCCCCGCCGCAAACAATCAGTCGCTCTTGGGGTGAGGTTCGGCACCGGACCTTAGCCCTCGCCGCTCTGCTTTTGCCCAGGTATCACTGAGGCATACCTTGCTATCAGGCAAGCTGCAGGCGGTTAATGTGACATTGCCTCTAGGCTTACAGCTGAGCATGGCCACTATTGCTCACGGCTGTCATAATAGCAGAGTCACTCCTGTGAATGACTCTTTCACATTGCCTCTTAGCTGACAGCTGAGTGCTCCTATTATTACACACGGCCGTTCCCCACGCTGCTGCTCTGATCACAGGAGCACCAGCGTGAGGGTGCGGTTAAGTGACTGTTCACACCGTTACTCTCAATACGCAGCAGGGCATACCAATACTGGCCCAGCTGCGCTCATTGCTGCATAGTATAACAGGCATAACCTCAATCAAAATTACACAGCCAGTCTCAATTCAAGACAGTTCGGCATAATTTATAGCTCAACAGCTTCATCCATTCGCAATGCAATCTGGGTTAGTTACAGTCTAATCACTAAGTACTGTTAACGGAGCATACTGACAGCAATATTATATATTACCTCATCATATAATTCATGGCCAAGGGTATGTGAACTGAGGGGTCACTCACACATACCAAATTGCACCACTGGACCTTTTAATCAATTGTTCCTTTTAATGTAAAAACAATAAAAGTTATTTATTAATTTTCTCACAGACCACATACTTTTCCCCTTTTCCTTTTCCTGATCTAACGGGGCACTAATTGAAACCCCTGTAATACACAACAGCCTGGAACAAAAAAGATTACTTTCTCCTGACAAAAATACATTTTATCTTTAAAATGACCTGCAACCATTTACCTGTAAAACATCTCACATTTTCAAAAATAACATTTAGGCAGCACCATAGCACGTGCCTCATGTGTGAAAACAAAAAAAAACAAAACAGATGTAATTAGTTATTCAATAACACAGAAAATAATATATCTGGTAATATTAATTACTGCAAACCAATAAGCTATACATAAAAATAGGGAACAGTGGGGGCACATACATTTTCAAGACCCCGTGTCTCACAATATCTGTATTTTAATTCATTTGAATCAACATCAAAACATTCCAACATTAAATCTTATTACATTATAACACATTAATATGCAGTATAGCTTTTATCCTTTTACAGACAGATCCAGCTGGCTGTAATATTTTTCTCGCTTGGTGTAGTTACAGACGACTGCGCGTGTGCGAAAATAAGACACATTCCGAAAAAAAAGTGGAACTGATTTTAACCCCATACACAAAACACTAACATTTTTAGACATTACTGCTGTTAAAAATAGGAAACATACAATATAGTTCTGCTTTTATTGTGGCCATTAGTTTCAAACTTCAGACATGTTACATTACACACATCACACAGATGTCTCATCACATCACACATGTTACATTGCACACATCACACATCACACAGATGGCTCATTACATTACATTGCACACATGTTCACATTACACTCCCCCCGTTCTGACCCACATTAGTCACTGCAATGTACCCGACTGCTCCGTTTTCTTCACTCTTCCAATGAAAATGTACACTTGTATTTAAATTGTTCTTTCTCACATCATCTTACTTGTAACCACCTGTAATCACCTGCTTTGTCCTTTTAACTTATGCCTTGTCCTGGCCACTCCACTCCCTTTATCACATGCAAACATCCTTCTTACAGCTTGCCAGCCTCTTCAACATTTTTTTTTACAGTGTGTTATATTGCCTTCACATACTTTACAATTAAAGCCCCAGCTCCTTTTGCTCATTCTAATGTTGGCCGGGACCAGTGCCCCAAAGCATCTTTGTCCAACTTCCTCCTGACCCCATGGTCGGAGAGCAGTAGGGTGATTTCCGGTAAATCCCCCACCTCCAGGCAAACAGGCCACGCCACGTTTGCCGACAGATATCTCAGACCAGTCTATCTCCTAGACTGTCTTACCAATACGATATCAAAAGACGTTCCTCCAGACATTCTAGCAGTAGGATCCTCTGATCCCTCACTGTATTGAACATCAAGAACAGACAAAATGCTGCCAATCAACAATTACAAGAGCAAATTCTTCAACACAATCGACATTCATGAACCTCCATTGATTCAAGCAGGAGTTGGTCACATTCACTTATGCAGAACACTTGCTGCCGGGGGGTGTCTTTCGGTTCATACAGCTTGTGATGTAGCATATATCCCAAACTCTTTCCTCTAGCACTTTGCAATGGTTTCACATGCAAATTATATTTGGTAACATATATATTATCCTCCCCGCTCAGCTGTTCACTTTGTGGGTTGTAGTGTAGGGGCTGTTATGTATGTTGGTGATAATTTCTTTACGGGCTATGGGTCTGAGCCAATACCAATGTCCTTCACTGTAATTACTACTACGACACAGGTGGCATCTGGGGTAAGTGTCAGGGTCATTCATTGAATACAGGATGTTATATTACAACGGTATTCAATCCAGCGGTCTGATGTTATACTACTACAGACTTAATTACTTGGATGTTATTTTACATCAAAGTGTATATGCCGGATTATCACATGTGCTAGAAATCAGTCTGTACTGATTCCCACCTTATGCCAGTCTGGCAATGCATACAACTGGTTTATGGACCCTTACACACAATATCACTGTCTGGCAATGAGTTAGGAAAATATAAATGATTTTCTAATACAGTATTCAAAGTTTTCCCTGTTGCACTGGGTAATGGTATTGAGTGCAAATTCAATATAGACACAATTGCTTCTCCTTGCACTGGATTCTACATTGTCAGGACTTAACCATTGAAGCCCCTGTGGTACTACAGGATATTACTCACAACTATCCAACTTTTCTCTCACCTACAAACAGTCAATACCTCCCAACTATAATCCCAGACAAACGGGTAACAGAACAACTATTAGTCCTCAACAATTTGACAAAACTAATTAACAAATGATGCTACAACAGAGCAGCAAGCAGAAGTTTTGTTTTTTCCTCACAGTCCAGACTACAATCTTTTCATTTCAAATACTTCACATGTGAGTTACGACTTCTCTCTGCCATGCGCTACGTCACTGCATTCCAAAGGCGGAGGTCTTACACTTCTCACAATTTTCTGGTTAACAATGTAATTGCTGGCAAAAATTATAAAAATTATATAAAACATACGAAATCAACATTACTTGTATTAAAGGAACAATGACTTTTCTATTCACTACAATAAAACCAAGATGGGAACTCCAGACAAGATGGCTGCTGCACGAAACTAAATCATTTAAACATTATCATCACTTTCACATAATACATATCTTAGTAATTCGGCATCCTGCTTGATAATTCACAAAGTAATTTCATACAGAGAATATAAGCAAATAAATAATCCTTCACAGTTCTCAATAGGGTTGAGGTCAGAGGAACATGGGGGCCACACCATGAGTTTCTCTCATTTTATGCCCATAGCAGCCAATGACACAGAGGTATTCTTTGCAGCATGAGATGGTGCATTGTCATGCATGAAGATAATTTTGCTACGGAAGGCACGGTTCTTTTTGTACCACGGAAGAAAGTGGTCAGTCTTAAACTCTACGTACTTTGCAGAGGTCATTTTCACACCGTCAGGGACCCTAAAGGGGCCTACCAGCTCTCTCCCTATGATTCCAGCCCAAAACATGACTCCGCAACCTCCTTGCTGACGTCGCAGCCTTGTTGGGACATGGTGGCCATTCACCAACCATCCACTACTCCATCCATCTGGACCATCCAGGGTTGCACGGCACTCATCAGTAAACAACACGGTTTGAAAATTAGTCTTCATGTATTTCTGAGCCCACTGCAACCGTTTCTGCTTGTGAGCATTGTTTAGGAGTGGCCGAATAATAGCTTTATGCACACTTGCAGCTGCTCTCCTAATCCTATTAATTTGTCTGGCAGAAACCTTCCTCATTATGCCTTTATCTGAACGAACCCGTCTGTGCTCTAAATCAGCCACAAATCTTTTCACAGTACGATAATCACGCTTAAATTTTCTTGAAATATCCAATGTTTTCATACCTTGTCCAAGGTATTGCACTTTCACGCTTTTCGGCAGCAGAGAGATCCTTTTTCTTTCCCATATTGCTTGAAACCTGTGGCCTGCTTAATAATGTGGAACGTCCTTCTTAAGTCGTTTTCCTTTGATTGGGCACACTTGGCAAATCAATTATCACTGGTGTCTGAGATTGATTACAATGATCCAAAGAGCCCTAAGACACAATACCATCCATGAGTTTAATTGAAAAACTAATAATTAAATGTTTATGACACTTAAATCCAATGTGCATAATAATTTGGAACATGGTGTACAAGAGAGGGGTGGGAGCGCTGTGCAGCACTATATACAAGAATGGGGGAAGCACTGCGTAGCACTATATACATGAAGGGGGGAGCGCTGTGTAGCACTTTATACAAGAAGGGGGGAAAGCGCTGTGTAGCACTATATACAAAAGGGGGGAAGCGCTGTGTAGCACTATATACAAGAAGGGGGGAAGCGCTGTGTGACACGATATACAAGGGGGGGAGCGCTGTGTAACACGATATACAAGGGGGAGCGCTGTGTAGCACTATATACAAGGGGGGAGGCGCTGTGTGACACTATATACAAAGGGGGCGCTGTGTGGCACTATATACAAGAGGGGAGCGCTGTATGGGGCTATCTATAGGGGGGCTGTGTGTGACGCTGTGTACAGGGGGATGTGCGTGATGCTATTTACAGGGGGTCTGTGTGGCGCTATCTATAGGGGGTCTGTGCTATCTACAGGGGTGTGTGTGTGGCGCTATCTACATGTGGGCGGGTGGCACTATTTAGGGGCGCAGTGTTTGGTGCTATTATATTTGGTGGCACAGTGTGTGGCACCATGATAATTTTATCTTCATTTATAGGTGTGGAAATGTTGGAAAGGTGAAGAGCCGAAGACATCTGAATGGCAAATTCTGCAGAAATGAGTCATGGCCGGGAGAAGTCGTCATGATGTCTGGACCAGATGGAGAAGAAAAGAGGAAAAAAACTTACTAGAATCTGAGAAGTCGTCACCTGTGAGTCACTGGAATTATACAGAATCTGTCACCTCTCCCGACTGTTTATTATAGGAAATCATTGTATTTCACAAAAAGTCTTTGTGCAGTCCTGGACTGATAGACAAATTGGTGTTACCATTCTCCTTTTCAGGAGGATGTGTCCCTGCACAGTGTGATACTGTCAGTATGTAGGGACACAGCTCTTTGACAAGGGGAATCGTAACACCCATTTGTTAATGTTTGCATAAAGAGGTAGTGTTAACAATAGTTACGGGGCGGCGGTGGAGAAGGGGGCCCCAAGTTTGGGTAACAGCCCAGGGCCTATGGTCTAATTAATCCGTCACTGAGTGTGCCAGAGGATTGTTACTGGATTGGTGTCGGTCTGTTGGGGGTTGCTGGTAATGAATTAGGGGAGTCAATGTAGTTGGGCCGTGGATGGTCGCTCTGTGTATCAGATAGACCACCAGGGTTCAGGAGCTGTGGAAAGACACAGCCATAGTCTATGCCTCACCTCCGGAAGTCCGTTCAGGTACATACATTTTTATTAAAGAATATATTACAGGCAAGCTTTACACGATACCTAAAGGTTAAAACCTACAAAGAGTTTCTCACCTGTAAAAAAACAGGGGTGTCCCAATACAACTAGCAAAACTAAAACAAACACCTTAGGAAAAGAATGGCCAAATCGATATACTAATAAAGTTTTATATTTTGTTATACCAAAACATATGCAAGTACAATTAGTCATTTAAAAATGGAGAGAAATATAGAAGGACCACAGAAGCAAGGCCCAACACTAGAAGGGTTACAGAAAGCAAAATCCAAGCAGCCTACATGGCATACACAAAACACACATGTAGGGGATATGAAGATGAATATTTAATGCACGCTAGCTTCCCTGAAGGTAGTCTACATATGTAAAAACACTGCAATGGTTGGGACATGCAAATGTACACAAAATATAGTGCAGGTAGTAAAAATAATAACGGTACTAGCTCCTCCAACAACAATGGGTAGCATATACCAATGGGTGTCGACAAATATACAGCTGGGGACCAGCCACTAAGCACAAAATCATAAAGCCCAGGTATGCTGGGCATAAATGAGTAAATACTCAAAACAATAGCTGTCCAAAGATGGAAAAATGGTCTAAGACCTGTACTTGTGCAAATATAAAAAGTAACCTCTAATATAATAAGCCAAAAATAAAGAAAAACAAAAATATTTGCCCTAGTAGGTGGCAGGTAAATTTTATGGCAAAACACAATTTGCCTTGTTTTTAGAATATAGGCTACATGCCTTTTAATAAAGGTTATTTTCATTATTAGGAATTATGTGAATAGAACAATTCAATACCTTCTGTTAGTAGTGTGGAAAATAGGGTTAGTTGCCTTCTAGGCAAATTGTGTTTTGGCTTAAAATTTATCTACCACCTACTAGGGCAAATATTTTTTTTCTCTTTATTTTTTGTTTCATTAGAGGTTTCCAATTCAGGGTTATCCCCGTTTTTGTTCTGCCCACTGTCCCATTGTAGGTGTCGCCAGGTTTGCTTACCTCCTGATGGCTGAGTGCGCGTACCTGAATTAAAGACCAAATTAGCCCATGAGCACCCTGGACTATAAGAAGAGATCTCCCCCTTCCTGCATTGCCTGAGCACTGTTGTCGTTACCATAGTTTTTCTCTCAAATGGTCTCCTAAGTGTCTTCCAGTTCCCAGTGTTTGCCGTTCCTGCTACCTGTAACCTGTTTCCCGTGTTATCCTGGTCCAAGTGCCGTATTGAGTTGGAGTTGTGCTGTGCTGAGTACCACGCCTGTCCTGCTATGTCCTACATAGGCGTGGTGCCTGGTGTCTGCCTGCTGCCTAGTCCCATCCGAGCCTGTCTTCCTACAGTCTGAAACTACCACAGGTACACCTATACGAACTATAGACTTTGACCTGTGTCCTCTTGGCCAGCTGCCATACCGTTTAGGCGGTACGTACGGTCTAGTGTGTCCACGCACCCAACGTGACAGTAGGGATATTACGTGCATTTCATCTGTTCTATGAAAATGGCAGGCTTTTTGTCTGAAAAACTCATTCCTGATATTTTTTCAGCTGAGGCCACCCAAGTTTTTTCTGTCGAGAATTTACCCATAAACCTGAAAAAAATGATAAACAGTATATAACAGCTTGGTGGGAGGAGGCTAGTCTAGAAACTTCTCTCCAGCAGAAAATGGTCTATTGGGGATTACGTATAAATATTACCCCAAATTCACACCAGGAGGATTCAGAATTTATCAACGACTGGAAAACTCTTCTTACTGACAATTCATTACGGATGGTAAATTACCAAATAGAATAGGAAACAAGATCCTTCCATAAGCTGGGTACCCAATTAGAGAAAGAAATAAGTGAGATACAGACTTTTGCTACTTCAACAGAATTGCATAATTGTAAACGAAAGAATATGCAAACTCTTCAGTCTGAAATAAAAGACCGTAAACACCGCAAATACATTAGGGATAGGAAAGACTTTGACACTGGTCAAGTCTACAATTATAATAACAAAAAAGCAAAGCCATCTCATCTATCTGATACACGGTATACAGACTCCTCAGAGTTTCGGGCATAGACAAATCATCCTCAAACCTAAGAGTAAAAGAACATATAGGAGGTTAAAGGAAGAATACAAATCGTAGATAACATCCACAAAAAAGAACCCCCGAGAAATTTGTCATCAATTATACGTGTTGCAAATTTGCAAAACCTGACATGTCAATCCGAGACAAAAATTACAAATACAGGAAGTCTTCGGAAACACCATCTGTGACCTCTGCCTCTTCTGCTCTATTTTTCCCATCTTTGTAACCTCTATTGGGGCTCAGAATTTAATGCCTACTGTCACTACCAGTCCTGTGAATCCTATAACTCTGTTTTCTTCCCCTCTTTTTTATCTCAATAGACAAAAAAACTCAGAGACAGAGATCGATAGGGCTACAACAACAAATGACAATGTCCAATGGAGAAATAGAAGAAGAGATGCAAATTTTAAATTTATCATCGACGATCTTTAATTTGGTAGAAATCTCTCTCCTACAAAAATGCCTTTCCTTTACACCTAGACCAAAATTTGATCAATTCACTTGGATTAAGGATGTTAATCTTTTTGCAAGGAAATTAGCTGTACATAAATATCATATAAGTACCGTAACAGATCTTAGACAACTCCAGAAAAAGGAAGATGAAAATATTAAGTCTTGAAGAACTACAAAGAGAGAGTGAAACTGGAGTCTGTGAGCAAAGAGCTACGTTTTCCTCACTCAGACCAAGATCTCAAAACACATCCCCCTTTTCACAATTTGCTAATATAGACTTTTTTCAGTATGGTTAGCCGTGATCTTAGAGGTCTCTATCATGACCATGTACAAGTCCATTCCAATCTGCATTCTTGTGAAAGGCAAGCTCTAGAGAATCTCTGTAAAAATGATAAAATTATTATCAAACCCTAAGACAAGGGTGGTAATGTTGTAATACAAGATAGATCAGATTATATTGATATGGTTCATAAACTTTTGGATGCTAAAAGCACTTATGTCATTTTAGAGAGGAACCCTACAGAATCTTTTCTGAATTAATTAAAGCAGCTGCTTACCAGCGCGAAACAGTCTGAACTGAATTTGATAGATGAATATTAGTTTTCATTTCAACAAAATCAAAGTATTGTGACATTTTACGCACTTCCAAAAATGCTCGCCCTCTCCCTAGCCGTCCTATTGTCTCAGGGAATGAAAACCTGTCTCAAAATGCCAATACATACATAAATGAGATACTCTCTCCTTTCTTCACTACTCTTCCTTTGTACTTGAAAGACACCAAAGACACTGTCACCAGACTCCAGCCAGGATATCCATGTCACACCAACCACATTAATTGCAAACCTTAATGCTGAATCCCTCTATACCTGTATCCATCACAAGCTTGGCGTATTACTGCAGTTCAACATTTTCTTTGCAGTAAGGGCACTCAATTTCAACAACACAATTATTTTGTTCTTACACTCTTAGATTTTGTACTGACACATAATTATTTAATCTTTGATTGGAAATATTATCACCAAATAAAAGGTACTGTTATGGGTACAATCTGTGCACCCACCTATGCAAATTTGTTCTTAGGCCCTGTTCACACAGTCTTTTAGTGCTGATTTTAACTCGGAAACCGCGTCGGAATCAGCGCCAAAAACGCCCCGAAACCACCTCCCATTGAGGCATGCTATTTCCGTCACTGACCTCCCATTAAAATCAATGGGATACAGGGAAAGCGTTTTTCGCGGCGGTGCTCAAAGGCTGCGGCCTAAAAACGCAGCGAAAACCACTGCAAGTAATGCGGCAAGAAAGTGCAGGAAGGTGAAACTCTGCCTCAAAATTCCTGAATCAATTTTGAGGCCGATTTTTCTGCCTGCAAAAAAAATCTGTGAGAACAGGACCTTCGGATGGTGGGAAGATGTCCAAGTTTTTTCTGATGATTTGCTTTTTTTTTGCCTATCACATTTTGTTTTGGGGAAGATATACATTTTGTTTTGGGATGGCGATATGGGTTTGTTTAACCCCTTTAGGACGCAGCCTGTTTTGGCCTTGTGGCACAGCCGATTTTTTCAAATCTGACATGTGTCACTTTATGTGGTAATAACTCCGGAACGCTTTTACCTATCCAAGCGATTCTGAGATTGTTTTCTCATGACATATTGTACTTTATGTTAGTGAAAAAATTTGGTCGATAAATTCAATATTTATTTGTGAAAAACTTCAAATTTTAGCAAAAATTTGCAAAAATTAAAATTTTTCTAAATTTAAATGTGTTTGCTTGTAAAACAGATAGTAATACCACACAAAATAGTTACAAGTTAACATCCCCCATATGTCTAATTTATGTTTGCATCATTTTTTTTCCACGTACTTTTATTTTTCTAGGACGTTACAAGGCTTAGAACTTTAGCAGCAATTTCTCATATTTTCAAGAAAATGTCAATAGGCCATTTTTTCAGGGACCAGTTCAGTTCTGAAGTGGTTTTGAGGGCCTTATATATTAGAAAGTCCCCATAAATCACCCCATTTTGAAAACGGCACCCCTCAAAGTATTCAAAACCACATTCAGAAAGTATTTTAACCCTTTAGGCGTTTCACAGGAATTAAGGCAAAGTAGAGGTGAAATTTACAAATTTCATTTTTTTGCCACAATTCATTTGTAATAAAAAAAAAATCTGTAACACAGAAGGTTTTACCAGAGAAACGCAACTCAATATTTATTGCCCAGATTCTGCAGATTTTAGAAATACCCCACATGTGGCCCTAGTGTCCTAATGGACTGAAGCACTGGCCTCAGAAGCAAAGGAGCAGCTAGGGGATTTTGGGGCCTCCTTTTTTTAGGAATATATTTTAGGCACCATGTCAGGTTTGAGGAGGTCTTGTGGTACCTAAACAGTCGAAACCCCCCAAAAGTGACCCCATTTTGTAAACTACACCCCTCAAGGCATTTTTCTAGGGGTATAGTGAGCATTTTGACCCCACAGTTTTTTTTCAGAATTTAGTGGAATTAATCTGTGAAGATGAAAATCACCTATTTTTCTGTGGAAACATAGAATTTTTTCATTTTTACAAGGAATAAAGGAGAAAAAGCACCCCAACATTTGTAAAGCAATTTCTCCCGATTACAGCAATACCCCATATGTGGTCGTAAACTGATGTTTGGACCCAAAGCAGGGCTCAGGAGGGAAGGAGCGTCTTTTGGATTTTGGAGCGCAGATTTTGCTGGATTGGTTTTCAGTGCCATGTCGGGTTTGCAACGCCCCGGAGGGACCAAAACAGTGGAAACCCCCCAAAAGTGACCCCATTTTGGAAACTACACCCCTCAAGGAATTTTACTAGGGGTATAGTGAGCATTTTGACCCCACAGGATCTTTTTTAGAGCTAAGGTGACCAAAAAACAACGATTTTGGCACTTTAAATTCTTTATTTCTTACAGCGTTCACCGTGCGCAATAAATTAAGTTTTACTTTATTCTGCCGGTCGGTACAATTACGGCTATACCATATGTGTATAGTTTTTTTAAAAGTTTTGCAGCATTTGCACAATAAAATGACGTTTCTATAAAATAATTTATTTTCTGGGACACGCTATTCTGAGCCATAACTTTTTTATTTTTTCGTCAAAAAAGCTGTCGGAGGTCTTGTTTTTTGCGGGACTATTTTGGGGTAAATGCGACTTTTTGATCACTTTTTATTCTATATCTTGGGAGGAGTGGTGACCAAGAAATAGCGATGCTGACATAGTTTTCCGTTTATTTTGTTTGCGGCGTTCACCGTGCGGAAAAATGAACATTACAGTTTCATAGTTTGGGTCGTTACGAACACGGTGATACCAAATATGTGTACTTTTTTTTTAACGTTTTCATTTTTTCCCTATAATAAATGACTTATTATAGGAAAACGAAAAGTTATTTTTACACTTTTATAAAACATTTTTATTAACTTTTTTTTACTTTTTACACTTTCTTTTTTTGTTTATTAACTTTTCTTTTACTTTTTACACTTTCTTTTTTTGACCTGCAGCTCTGATCGCTGCTAGAATACATTACACTACCTAGGTAGTGTAACGTATTCCAACTGTCAGTGTGACGTCACAGTCACTCTGACAGTTGGTCTACGAGGATCAGCAGAGGCTGATCCTCATAGGCTGACATACATGGCAGACTTGGGGGCCGTTGTCTGGCCCCAGGGTGCCATCACAAGCATCAGCAGCCCCCACGATTGCATGGGGGCTGCTGATGCGCTACACACCCGCTACATGCGGAGATCGCAATCGAGCCCTGCATGTAACGGATTCATTGCCGAAATCAGCGGCGATGAGCCGCTGATCGGCAACACTGGAGTGTCAGCTGTTGGGGACAGCTGATCTCCAAGTTCCCGATGCACACTGTCGCCGACAGTCTGCCATCGGGAACGACACAGTGACTTCCTGTCACTCTGACAGGAAGCCTATCAGGACCAGCCGAAGGTTGGTCCTGATGGGCTTCCACCCATGGCAGATCCGGAAGCCATTGTTTGGCTTCCGTTTGCCATACTAACTATCGGAAAACCCCGCTATTTCGGACCGGGGTCTGCCGATATGTTAGAAACCCCCAAAATTAGGCGATTGCACCCGATCGCTGACTTTAAGGGGTTAATTCGCCGAAACCAGCGGCAAAGGACCGCTGGTCGGCAAGAGTGGAGTGTCAGCTGTCGGCGACAGCTGACCTCCCGGTTCCCGGTGCACACTGTCGCCGACAGTGTGCACCGGGAATACCTCAGTAACTGTATGTCCTTGTGCGCTAAGACTCTGGCAGCAGGGACGTACAGTTGCGTCCTGGTGCGCATAGGGGTTAATGATTTTGTTATGATACTAAACAACAATGGGATAGGGATGAAATTCTTTTCTGAGATTTATCCCAAAACAATACATTTCCTAGCCCTTAGGCTTTCCCTGGAGTCTCTTGTACAATTTATTGAAAAACTACAGCTACGAATAATTTTTTGCATTGGAACAGCTGGCATCCACCGACACTTAAGAGGGGAATACCAGTTGGACAATATTTAACTGCCAGAAGGAAAAAGAATGCGATCTATTGTATCGCAGGTTTCAGGCCAGAGGCTACCCTAAGAAACCACTTCACAAAGCATTTGCCGGGGCCAGGGTGACTGACAGAAGAGAACTGTTAGTTAACCCTTTCAGGACCAAACAAGTGTTTGTTTTTTTATGCTTTGGTTTTTTCCTTCCCGCCTTTAGGCTAGATTCACATGAGCGTGGGGACACTCTGACATGAAAAATGTGAAGTCCGAGGTGCCCCCGTGTGGGTCCCGTTTTCGTGAAAACAGGACAAAATAGGACAAGTTCTATTTTCCAACAGACCCTTCACATGGTCCGTGTGAACGGCTCCATTGAAAAACATGCGTCCATGTGACGGCCGTTGTTTTAACTGCCGTCACATGGAGGTGTTCAACGTTCGTGTGAATAAGGCCTTAAAGAGTCATACGTTTTTTCGTTGATACAGCCAGATGAGGGCTTAATTTTTACAGGACAAATTGTACTTTCTATTGGTACTATTTCATATTATGTGTGGTGTACTGACAAGCTGTAAAAAAAATTCAGAATGCGGTGGAATTAGAAAAAAATATCAGTTCCGCCATTTTCTTATGGCTTTCGTTTTTACAGTGTTAGGGCTTATTCAGACGAACGTTGCGTTTTTGCGCGTGCTAAAAACGCGGCGTTTTGCGCTCGCAAAAACCACTTGACAGCTCCGTGTGTCATCCGTGTATGATGCGCGGCTGCGTGATTTTCGCGCAGCCGCCATCATAGAGATGAGTCTAGTCTACGTCAGTCACTGTCCAGGGTGCTGAAAGAGTTAACTGATCGGCAGTTAACTCTTTCAGCACCCTCGACAGTGAATGGCGATCACAATATCGAGAAACCTGTTAAAAAAAAAGGAAAAAGTTCGTACTTAACGAGAACTTCCCTCCCGGCCGTTGCCTTGGTGACGCGTCCTTGGTGACGCGCCTCTCTTGACATCGGGCCCCACCTCCCTGGATGACGCCGCAGTCCATGTGACCGCTGCAGCCTGTGCTTGGCCTGTCATTGGCTGGAGCTGTCACTTGGACTGAATTGTCATCCCGGGAGGTCAGACTGGAGGAAGAAGCCGGGAGTTATCGGTAAGTCAGAACTTCTTTTTTTTTTTTACACGTTCATGTATATTGGGATCGGAAGTCACTGTCCAGGGTGCTAAAACAGTTTAACTCTTTCAGCACCCTGGACAGTGACTATCTCCTGAAATTGCGTACTGGAAATTTTTTTTCCCGGGTTCGGCCGAAACGAGTTCGGCCGAACCCGGTGAAGTTCGGTTCGGTTGTCCGGGTTCGCTCATCTCAAAGACACTCCGTTTGGATGTTTGTAAACAGAAAAGCACGTGGTGCCTTTCTGTTTACATTCATCCTTTTGACTGCTGGTGCGCGAAACAGGCAGTTCGCACGGAAGTGCTTCCGTGCGACCTGCGTGGTTTTCACGCACCCATTGACTTCAATGGGTGCGTGATGCGCGAAATACGCGGAGATATTGACCATGTCGCGCTTTTTGCGCAGCGGACAAACGCTGCGCAAAAAGCACGGACTGTCTGTACTGCCCCATAGACTTGTATTGGTCTGTGCGTGGCGCGTGAAAACCACGCGGCCCGCACGGACACAATACACGTTCGTGTGAATCTACCCTTAACTGTACGGTGAAAATGACATGTTACCTGTATTCTAGGGGTCAGTACGATCACAGCTATACCAAATTTATATAGTTGTTGTTATGTTTTAGTACCTTTAAAAAACTTTAAACGTTTGAAAGGGACAAAGGAGAATTTTTTTTTTGCATCGCCATATTGTGACACCAGTAACTTTTTCATATTTCTGTGTATAGAGCTGTGTAAGGCGTCTTTTTGTACGGGGAAAGATGTAGTTTTTATTAACCCCTTAGTGACCAGCCTATTTTAGGCCTTAATGACCAAGCTATTTTTTACGTTTTTCCATAGTCTCATTCAAAGAGCTATAACTTATTTATTTTTGCGTGGACATAGATGTATAAGGTCTTGTTTTATTGCAGGACAAGTTGTAATTTTTAATACCACCATTTTGGGGTGCATAGAATTTATTGATTCCTTTTTATAATTTTTTTTTGGGGGGGCGAATAGAAAAAAAGTAGCAATTGCGCCACACTTTCTTTTCTTCTTAAATTTACAATTTACGCCGTTTACCGTGTGGTATAAATAACACAATAACTTTATACAGGGGGTTCATGTGATTGCAACAATACCAAATTGATATAGATTTTGTATGTTTTACTACTTTTACACAGTAAAAACTATTTTTTTTTTTCATAATAATTTGTTTTTGTGTCTCCATATTTGAAGAATGGACAAGGAGGCAGCACTTCCAAAAATATAACAGCCTTTAATCACCCATCCAACAGGACCTTTCTCAAGCATAGTGAACACATCAAATCACAAGTATTGTTTGCCCGATATTGAGGACCGTGGACCAGGTCCTGTAGAGGCGTGCACTCCTTTGGTGGTCCAGTGCTGTGGAATCTCTTGTCTTTGTGTTCCATATTTGAAGAGCCATAACTTTTTCAGTTTTCCGCCGATGCAGCTTTATGAGGGTTTTTTGCGGACGACTTGTAGTTTTTATTGGTACCACTTTGGAATAAATGCGACTTTTTGATCACTTTTGATCACATTTTTTTTAGGGCAGGATTCAAAGAAAGCAGCAATTTTTGCATTGTTTTTTATTTTATATTTTACGACGTTCACCGTGCGGGTTAAATAATGTAATAACTTTACAGTTGGGGTCGTTACGGACACGGCGATACCAAATATGTGTAACTTTTTAACTTTATTTTTTTTTTTTAATAATAGAACATTCTGTAAGTGGAAAAAGTGGGTTTTTCATATTTTTATCTTTTTTAACTTTATTAAACTTTTTTGAAAACTTTTTTACAAGTCCCACTAGGGGATTTCACTATGCAATCCTCCGATCGCATTTATAATACACTGAAATACTTTTGTATTGCAGTGTATTAGTGCCTGTCCATTTAAAACGGACAGGCATCTGCTAGAAGACACCGACACCCGGCGAGAGTCCTCTCTCCAAAACCACTCTGATGTGGCGCTCGCTATTGAGTGCCACATCTGAGGGGTTAAACGGGTGAGATCGATACTGATAACGATCTCACCCATTAGAGATGGGATGTTCCCAGCCCTCAGCTACTTTTGGTAGCGGAGAGCAGGGAGATTTAACAGCTCCCTGCTCTATTACTTTATTCCGATGCTATTGATCACTTTTTATAACAAAATTTGGGGGGATTGAAGTGGCAAGAAAACTGATTCAGCCATTTTGACCTTTTTTTCTGCTATGGCGTTCACCATGCGTTCACCATATTGGATAAATGTTTTAATAGGTCAGGCATTTTTGGATGCGGGGATACCTAATGTGTTTGTTTATTAGTGTTTATTTATTTTTAAATGTGATCTAGGGAAGGGGGTTGATTTTATACGGTTTTTTATATATTTTTTTAACTATTTTTAAAAATTGTTATTACTAAATTTTAGTCCCCCCTAGGGGGCTTGAACCTGTGATCATTAGATCCCTTATGCCATAGACTGCAATATTATAATATTGCAGTCTATGGCAAAATCAGTGCATTGCAATTGAGTCCTGCCACAGGCAGGTCTCAATAGAAATCTTCCTATAGCAGGGCTGGGAGCGTTCACAAGGCTCCCAGCTGCTATAGAAGGACACCGGCTCCGATGTTAAAGGGGCAGTAAAAACCTCACATCTGACACTGGTCACATCTGACACTGGCATCTGAGGGGTTAAATGCTTGCGATCAGAAATGTTTCTGATCGCAAGCATTGCCGCTTGGTCCCTGCTGTATAACACTGCAGAGACCCGATGGCTATGGCTCCCGCTCTGCTTCTGAGCGGACGCCATATTTAAAAAAACCCTCTCCCGACGTAAATCACCGGTGGAGCGACGGGAGAGAGTTAATACTTCAAAATCACATTCACCTAAAATAATAAGATGCATTGGAACTTTCGATACACATACCTATCAAGTTACTCGAATACTGCGTAGAATGCGGCCTTTACTGTACGCAGATCCAGATCTACAAAAAGTCATTACAAGAGATCCATTTTTAACATACCACAGAGGACAAAATCTTCGTGATATTCTGGTTCATAGCCATCTCGCTAATCAGAGTGCGATCTAAGTACATGATTGAGGTCAAACATTTTAGGGTCCCATCTCTATGAAAGATGTTCTTTTTGTAGTTTCCTGCCAACTATGAGGAATTTTAAAAATCCAGTAGATGGTAAGATCTGCACCATCGGACAGTTTCTAAATTGCCAAAGTTCTGGAGTTGTCTATGTGGCTATTTTCCCATGTCCAAAAATGTATGTAGGAAAAACTATTCAGCAATTAAGGAGGTGGATTTCGAAACACATTAGCTCAATTAATATTCAAGCTCATACACCACTATCTCGAAATGTCAGATTAGTACACAATGGCGACCCCCAAGTCTTGAAATTTTATGGGATATGTCAGAAGAATATAGGCCCCAGACAGGGAAACCTCGACTGGGAATTATTGTAGGAAGAGGCCCGTTGGATCTATCGACTTAATAGTCTGAGTCCAAATGGACTTAACGAAGGTTATACATTTTCTACCTTCATCTGAATTCATAAATATTTTTTTTATTATACAGTATACTAAATAAATATAAGAATGTATACATGTTCCTCGTGGATTTAACCCCTTCCCGACATATGACATACAGTTACGTCATAGCCGGGAAGGGAAAGTATGGAGCGGGCTCACGCAGTGAGCTCGCTCCATACGATGCCGGTGTTGGCTGTATGCTATAGCCGACACTTCAGAGTAACTAGCGGCATCGCGCTTGAGCGTGATCCCGCTTGTTTAACTAGTTAAATGCCGCGGTCAATACCGACCGCAGCATTTAAATCGTGAGAAAGAGGGGGGCGACCCCCTCTAACAGTTCATCGCGCCCCCCGCAACGCAATCGCGGGGGGGCGATGGTTGCTATGGCTGCCTGGGGGCCTAATGAAGACCTGAAGGTCCACCATCTTTGTACACCTATTAAGTCCTGCCTCTGGCAGGGCTTAATAGATGCCTGTCAGAATCACGATATACTGCAATACATTATTATTGCAGTATATCGTGCAAGCGATCTAACAATCGCTGGTTGAAGTCCCCTAGGGGGACTAATAAAAAAAGTAAAAATGAGTTAAAGGAACAGTGTCACCAGAATTATTTTTTTTAAATCAGTTTTATGTTAGGGTTTTATTAAAAAAGTTTATATTTATTTGTGTGTTTGTGTGTTACTTTTTTCTATTTTTACACTTTTTCTTCCCTATGGGGGCTGCCATATTTTTTTTCCATTTCTGTATGTGTCGATTAACGACACATACAGACATGGAATACGGCAGCTCCAGTCCCATAGGGACTGCGAACGGGGCCCGTTCCATCCACTATGGTGTACGCCGTGTGTGTGGGAACGGCGCATGCGCCGCTCCCACACAGTCCGATTTGAAATGCGCGCCGTCCGGCGCCATTTTCCTGTGGACCGGAAGTCGCGGCCGGGCAGTAAGATTACTACTTCCGGTCGCGGCTTCCGGACTTGTGCACATGGAGCAGCGGCAGCAGACGGAGCGGACGGACCGGAGGGAGCGGCGGCGACTGGAGCAGGTAAGTGATTTCTATGTATGTTCGTGTTTCAGTGTGTTTTACTAGTGTATGTAAACCTTCTACACTGTGTGTTAGCTCAAAAAATGGCGACACACAGTGTAGAAGGTTAGACTGTTCAAACCCCTCGTTTCTCCCGGCACTAGCCAGGATAAAGGAGGGGGGATTCTGAGAGCTCACTAGAGCGAGGGATTTTTTCCCAATTTTGCAGCATAAAGCAATGTGGTTGCTTTACCACATGCAATGCTGCAATTTTGGGAATTGCTCCATCTAGTGACCAGTGCTGGGAAATATTATAAATTGAATCCAATTTAGAATATTTCCTGACTAGTGAAAAAAATAAAAAAAATTAGAACAATGTTTAATCACCTACACACTAATTGTTTAACTAAAAAAAAAAAAACATGTTTTGCTGGCAACACATTCCCTTTAAAAAAAAATTTGGGTGTAAAAAAATTAAATTAAATTAAAAGTTCAAAAAAAAAAACCCTTTTCCCATTTTCCCCCTAGAGCATAGTAAAAAAAATAAAAAAAAATATACATAATTGGTATCGCCGCGTCCGTAAAAGTCTGAACTATTACAATATATCAATATTTAACCCTCACGGTGAACGCCGTAAAAATAAATAAATTGTAAAACGGCAGAATGTCTATTTTTTGGTCACCTAATCTCCCACAAAAAAATGAAATAAAAAGTGATCAAACTGTCGCATTTACACCAAATTGGTATTATTAAAAACTACAGCTTATCCTGCAAAAAATAAGCCCTCATATCACTTAATCGACGGAAAATTAAAAAAGTTATGGCTCTCGGAATTTGGCGACGCAAAATAAATTTTCTTTTTTACACTTAGGTTTTTAATTGTAAAAGTAGTAAAATATAGAAAAAACTATATATATTTGGTATCGCCGTAATCGTATTGACCCGCAAAATAAAGTTAACATGTTGTTTTAATTGCACAGTGAATTCCGTAAAAGCAGCGCGCAAAAAACCATGGAGGAATCGCTGTTTTTTTTTCATTTTCTACCCCACAAATAATTTTTTTCCCGTTTCCTAGTACATTATACTGCTAAATAAATGATGCTACGAAAAACTACAACTCGTCCCGCAAAAATCAAGCCCTCGTAGTACTATATCGACGGAAAAATAAAGACGCTATGGCTTCTGGAATGTGGAGGGGAAAAAACTAAAATGAAAATCTGAAAGTTGTTTACGTCGTGAAGGGGTTAAAGGATCTACTGTGTGAAAGAACAAGATAATATTAATTTTAACTCAATACAAGTTAACGTGGACAGACAGACTTGTTTCATATGTCGCACATCACGTATAGAAACCTAGATCCAGTCTTGGTGAGTCGTCCTGAAATTCTGTAATCCTCTGTAAAAAGAGAAAACGGAGGATATATATTAAAAACAAGTCAATATACAGATCATGTATCACATGTGTGTGTATATACAGTGAAGGAAATAAGTATTTGACCCCTTGCTGATTTTGTAAGTTTGCCCACTGTCAAAGACATGAACAGTCTAGAATTTTTAGGCTAGGTTAATTTTACCAGTGAGAGATAGATTATATATTAAAAAAAACAGAAAATCACATTGTCAAAATTATATATATTTATTTGCATTGTGCACAGAGAAATAAGTATTTGATCCCTTTGGCAAACAAGACTTAATACTTGGTGGCAAAACCCTTGTTGGCAAGCACAGCAGTCAGACATTTTTTGTAGTTGATGATGAGGTTTGCACACATGTTAGATGGAATTTTGGCCCACTCCTCTTTGCAGATCATCTGTAAATCATTAAGATTTCGAGGCTGTCGCTTGGCAACTCGGATCTTCAGCTCCCTCCATAAGTTTTCGATGGGATTAAGGTCTCGAGACTGGCTAGGCCACTCCATGACCTTAATGTGCTTCTTTTTGAGCCACTCCTTTGTTGCCTTGGCTGTATGTTTCAGGTCATTGTCGTGCTGGAAGACCCAGCCACGAGCCATTTTTAATGTCCTGGTGGAGGGAAGGAGGTTGTCGCTCAGGATTTGACAGTATATGGCTCCATCCATTCTCCCATTGATGCGGTGTAGTAGTCCTGTGCCCTTAGCAGAGAAACACCCCCAAAACATAATGTTTCCACCTCCATGCTTGACAGTGGGGACGGTGTTCTTTGGGTCATAGGCAGCATTTCTCTTCCTCCAAACACGGCGAGTTGAGTTAATGCCAAAGAGCTCAATTTTAGTCTCATCTGACCACAGCACCTTCTCCCAATCACTCTCAGAATCATCCAGATGTTCATTTGGAAACTTCAGACGGGCATGTACATGTCCCTTCTTGAGCAGGGGGACCTTGCGGGCACTGCAGGATTTTAATCCATTACGGCGTAATGTGTTACCAATGGTTTTCTTGGTGACTGTGGTCCCAGCTGCCTTGAGAACATTAACAAGTTCCCCCTGTTTAGTTTTCGGCTGAGCTCTCACCTTCCTCGGGATCAAGGATACCTCACAAGGTGAGATTTTGCATGGAGCCCCAGATCGATGTCGATTGACAGTCATTTTGTATGTCTTCCATTTTCTTACTATTGCACCAACAGTTGTCTCCTTCTCACCCAGCGTCTTACTTATGGTTTTGTAGCCCATTCCAGCCTTGTGCAGGTCTATGATCTTGTCCCTGACATCCTTAGAAAGCTCTTTGTTCTTGCCCATGTTGTAGAGGTTAGAGTCAGACTGATTAATTGAGTCTGTGGACAGGAGTCTTTTATACAGGTGACCATTTAAGACAGATGTCTTTAATGCAGGCACCAAGTTGATTTGGAGCGTGTAACTGGTCTGGAGGAGGCTGAACTCTTAATGGTTGGTAGGGGATCAAATACTTATTTCTCTGTGCAAAATGCAAATAAATATATATAATTTTGACTATGTCATTTTCTGTATTTTTTTTTATATAATCTATCTCTCACTGGTAAAATTAACCTAGCCTAAAAATTCTAGACTGTTCATGACTTTGACAGTGGGCAAACTTACAAAATCAGCAAAGGATCAAATACTTATTTTCTTCACTGTATACATTCACTAAGTAAAAATCGCAAGGACAATGAGGGGAGCCAGAGGTGGCAACACATCAAGTTGAGTCTCGTCACATTAAACTCCACATTGAGGCCCTTTGGTTTCAATGATTCTAGTAGAAAGATCCACTTTAATTCGCATTTATGTAATAGTGTGGACCTATTGCCCCCCCTAGCCGGACTGGGGATTTGTTCCAATATCATGAATCTAAGGTCTTTTTCTGTATGTCCCAGATCTGCAAAGTGTTTTGCTACCGGTAAATCACATTTTTTCTTACGTATGGAGTATCTGTGATTATTCAAGCGAGTCTTGAAATCACAGTAAGTCTCACCGACATATAAAAGTGAACATGGGCACCACAAGACATATACTACCCAGTCAGAGTCACATGTAAGGAATTGTTTCATCTTGTGTTCTCTATGTGTGCGTGGATGTACAAAGACATTCCCCTTGTGCATAAAGCGGCAGTTGATACAATGGAGACAGGAAAAATTACCCATTTTTTGGGGTTTGAGGAGTGTCTGTTGCTCCTTTCTTTTATATGTTGGACTATTGGCTAACCTATGGCGTAAATTTTGCGGGCGTCTGTATGACATCAGGGGTGCATTACTAAATGACTCAATGTGTTTGTAACTGCTCTTATTAATGCCCCAGTGTCTAATTAAAATCTTTGACACTTCCCCACTCAGATCGTTATATCTGGAAACGAAAGGAAACCGGGTAATGGATTTGCGCTGTCTAGAGTTCACCAGTAGATTACCTCTAGGAATACCCTTGACCTGATCTTTATATGAATGCAATATTTTTTTGAGATAGCCTCTTTGTGTAAAGTTTAGGACCATCTGATCTAGAGTGTGATACAATTCAAACTCATTATCCACAATACGCTTTGTCGCATTTGGCTATATGGAATTGAGCGTACCATCTTTTTGGGATGACAGCTCTCAAATTTCAATAAAGTGTTGCAATCCGTCTGCTTGGTGTATAAACTAGTATACAGGACATTATCTTTAATGCTTATTGAAACATCCAAAAATTGGATTTTCTCAGTCGAGTAAGTAACGGTAAATTGAATGTCTGTGTCTATATGATTTTAAAAAAAAGTATGGAATTCCACTAGAGAATCCACATGAGGAAGAGGTCGTCTATGTATCGCCACCACCTCAAAACATGCTCGAAGTGGTGGGATACATAGATCGACATCTCCTCCATCATGCCAACAAATTTTCTTTATTTACAACAGAGGGGCACGACAATGCGGTAGAACATGGCCCCTAAGTATGCCAACATTTTTGTTGACATAATGGAGATGTCGATCTATGTATCCCACCACTTCGCGGTAATCTACTGGTGAATTCTAGACTGCGCAAATCCATTACCCGGGTTCCTTCAGTTTCCACCTATAACGATCTGAGTGGGGAAGTGTCAAAGATTTTTAATAGACACTGGGGCATTATTAAGAACAGTTACAAACACATTGAGTCATTTAGTAATACACCCCTGATGTCATACAGACGGCCACAAAATTTACACGATAGGTTAGTCAATAGTCTAACGTATAAAAGGAACAACAGACACTGTAAATGTATGTTTATATTTTCACTGGATTTTATCACTGTACACACTCTTTATAATTGCAGCATATGTTTTTTATATGATTACTTATATCTTGTACAATATTTTGAATGTGCACTATGTTAAGGATTCCTCATTACGGTAATGAGGTACGTCTTTTATACCTGCATGTATTGCTGGGTCACTATGCTTAAAAAAGGTCCTATAGCAGGACGGAAACGTACTTTTTGGAACCATCGGAGTGCTGTGGGATTTCTTTCGTATGTATGTATGTATATACATATATATATATATATATATATATATATATAGTTATTCAAATACTAGTGCAATGTTCATTACGTACCTGAACCATTTACCGGTTTTTATCTTGTATACCAGATTATGGGTTTTTGCTGCATTGCACATGGACCAGATCCTGGTTTCGTTTTAATTGATTTTAGACATACCTTTTCCTTCTTTTTTTGCACCATACTAGTGAATAAATATTGTATTTTATTTTAGGTGTGCTCTTGTTCATGTGTTGCTCATTTGCCAATGTAGACAACGGTGATGAGGTCATCTTAGGCTATGTTCACACTGAGTTTTTTGCAGGCAGAAAATTCTGCCTCAAAATTCTGTCTGGAATTTTGAGGCAGATTTTGAAGTGCCTGCACGCCGTTTGCCTCGTTTCTCGCTGCGTTTTTCTCTTGCGGCCATTGAGCGCTGCGGGCAGAAAAAAATGCAGCGAAATACGCTTTCTCTGCCTCCCATTGATGTCAATAGGAGGTGAGAGACGTAAACACCCGAAGTTGGGGCATGTCGCTTCTTTTTCCCGCGAGACGGTTTTTCCGCTCGTGGGGAAAAAAACGCCCCAGGCATTTTCTTAATGCGTTTCCGCGTCAAAAATCTCTATGTGAACTGGCCCTTAAAGGGATGGTACTCTGATTTTGCATCCAACGTGTCATTCTACTCAGGGATGCCTGGTGAATATCATGGCAAGGCAAAGGATGCAATGTCACCACTCTTCTAATGCAAGTGCTGCTTTGTGAATGACGTCACAGTGGTGATTAGGTCATCTTTTAAAAGGGGCATGTCATTCCACGCAGGGACGCCTTGAGGATAGCATGGTAAAACCCAGGATGCAATGTTGCAGTTCCCGTAGTGCAGGTGCTGCTTAATTAATGATGTTACAATGGTGATGAGGTCATTTAAAAAGGGACAGTAGTCCTTTATTGCTTCCGTCATCTTATTCCACTTTGACACGTCGAGCTGTTCTCTTATCGGCCTGGATGTTGCTTGTGGTGGAGCCAGGGGTAGGAGTGAAGCAGGAACCACTAAGTAAACAATAAATGCAGGCAGCAGGATATACGGTGGAACTGGCAGACCTCAAGTCTCCTTGGTGTGCGGTGTCTTTTGCTCTCGGTCATAACTACATCCATGGCTACTCACTCTCTGTGAGAGAATTAGTCTATCGTCCTGCCAATGCTGTGTATTCTGCTCCCTCTAATACAAGTTATGGAGCATGTACAGTTGTTGATAGTTTGAGGGCCACATGATAAATTACATCAGTGGTGGCAGTGTTTTCTGGGACAAAAAATTTGCTGCTATGGTTCCTGATCGTTTGGGACAGTTGGCACATATGTATCATACAATAATCGACAATTACGGCTATATAGAAAAATAGCTCAAATAAGATCAATCCTAAAATTATATATAATCCTAAAATATCACCATACAACTAGAAGTCAATTATATACACTTCACCTCAGACTACTCATAACTAATACGAATACATACATAACACATATAGATTATGAGATAAACCACCTTAACCCCTTAAGGACGCAGCCTAGTTTGGGCTTTAAGGCTCAGAGCCTATTTTTGAAATCTGACATATTTCACTTTATGTGGTAACAACTTCGGAACGCTTAAACCTATCCAAGCGATTCTGAGACTGTTTTCTCGTGACACATTGGGCTTTATGTTAGTGGTAAAATTTGGTGAACATATTCAGTGTTTATTTGTGAAAAATAGCAAAATTTTGAGAAAATTTGAAAAAAAGAGCATTTTTCTGAATTTAAATGCATCTGCTTGTAAGACAGATCGTACTACTACACAAAATAGTGACTAGATCACATTTCCCATGTGTCTACCTTATGTTGGCATTCTTTTATTTTTCTTGGAAGTTACAAGGCTTAGAACATCAGCAATTTCTCATATTTTGAATAAAATGTCAAAAGCCTCTTTTTTAGGTACCGGTTCAGTTGTGAAGTGGCTTATATATTAGAAACCCCCATAAAACACCCATTTTAGAAACTAGACCCCTCAAAGTATTCAAAACAGCATTTAGAAAGTTTATTAACCCTTTAGGTGTTTCACAGGAATTTAAAGCAAAGTAGAGGTGACATTTACAAATTTCATTTTTTTTTGTCAGAAAATCCTATTTATTCATTTTTTTTTTCTGTAAACCAGAAGGTTTTACCAAAGAAACGCAACTTAATTCTTATTGCCCAGATTCTGCAGTTTTTAGAAATATCCCATATGTGGCCCTAGCGTGCGACTGGACTGAAATACCGGCCTCCGAAGCAAAGGAGCACATAGTGGATTTTGAGGCCTCCTTTTTATTACGCACCATGTCCAGTTTGAAGAGGTCTTGTGGTGCCAAAACAGTGGAAAACCCCCAAAAGTGACCCTATTTGGCAAGCTACACCCCTCAAGGAACTTATCGAGGGGTATAGTGGGCATTTAGACCCCACAGTTTTTTTTGCTGCAATTTGTGGAATTAGGCTGTGCAATTGAAAATCAAATTTTTCCAATAAAAAGGTACAAATTTTTAATTTTGACAAGGAATAAAAGGAGAAAAAGCACCCCAACATTTGTAAAGCAATTTCTGCCGATTACGGCAATACCCCATATGTGGTCATACACTGCTGGTTGGACAAACCACAGGGCTCCATGTAGATTTTGCTGGATTGGTTTCTGGGCGCCATGTCGCATTTTCAGAGCTTCTGAGGTACCAGAACAGAGGAAACCCCATTTTGAAACTAGACCCCTTGAGGAATTCATTGCAGTTTTCATGGGGTGCATGCGACTGTTTGATCAGTTTTTATTCTATTTTGACGAGGCGTGGTGACTAAAAAACAGCAATTCTAAAAAAAAAATTATCCTTTTTTTTTTTTTTTTTTACAGCGTTCACCGTCCGCTATAAATGACATTAACTTTATTCTGCGGGACGATACGATTACGGCGATACCAGATGTTTATAGCTTTTTTTTTTTTTTTTTTTAACGTCTTATGGCGTTTGCACAATAAAATACTTTTCGTAAAAAATCATTTACTTTTTGTGTTGCCATATTCTAAGAGCCAGAACTTTTTTATTTTTCCTTCAAGAAAACCGTGTGATGACTTGTTTTTTGCGTAACAAACTCTAGTTTCAATCAGTACCATTTTTAGGTACATGCAACTTTTTGATCTCTTTATTCCATTTTTTGGGAGGTGAAGTGACCAAACAATTGTGATTCTGGTATGGTTTATTATTATTTTCTTTTATGGCATGGCGTTCACCGCGCGGGATAAATGACTAAATAATTTTGTAGTTCAGGCCGTTACCAATTATGTATAGTTTATTATTAATAAAAATAGATAAACCAAAAAGGACTGATAAGGGAAAAGGGGGGATTTTTAGTTTCATTACTTTTAAAACTTTTATGTTCTTATTTTTTTTATACTTTATTACTTTGTTTCACTAGGGGACTTGAGGGCAGGAGGCCCTGATCGCTATTCTAATACACTGCACTACATGCAGTGTATTAGGGCTGTCAGCTACTCGCTGACAGCAAGCATAATGGGTCCTGACTGTCAGGACCCACTAGGCTTCCGTCGATGGCATAGCCGGACGTCATTATTAGGCGTCCAGTTGCCATCGCCACCATCGACGGCCGCTATCGTGTAGCGGGCCGACGATGGTAGTTTAACCATTAAGAAGCCGCGATCGCTATTGAAAGCGGCTTCTAAAGGGTTAATCAGCGGGGACCCGCTGTAGGAGCTGCGGCAACTGATGTATGAGATAGCAGCTGTCACAGCTCCTGTATGGGTCGGGAAGACGGTCGAAATGGCCGATCCTCCTGTGACGTACTATTCCGTCATGGAGCGCGAACGCTATGGTTACCGTGACGGAATAGTACATCACTGAGCACGAACGGGTTAAGTTATGTATGGCTTTCAAATGTTTGCCTGCTCTAACAAAACAAAGCATTGCACAAAATCTAGCACCCTCTGCAAGCTTCCCACAGTACTGCAAGTGCCTAAAGGCCCTTTTACACATGCCAATTATCGAGCTAACGAGCGTTTCTATGAACGCTTGTTCCCGATCATCGACCTGTGTAAACGGCAACGATCAGCCGATGAACGAGCAGACACAACCTGTTAATTTAATTCTTCAGTTTATTTAGCGTGACAAGTCAACGGTGTATATATATATATATATATATATATATATATATATATATATATAAAAAAAAAATATATATATATATAAAATAATTCAGAAAATAGCTTATTTTCTATATCAACGCCACAAGAATAAATTACATAAATAGCACAGTAATTTGTACCCCCAAACTGTGAAGGAAAAAAATACAACTTTTCCTCCATAAAACTAGGCCTCAGACAGCCGCGTCAATAAAAAAATATGATGGCTGCTGAAAGACAGAGGCAAAATTGAAAAAAATTTAGCTGGCCCATTAAGGCTTTTTCAGGCCCGGTCTTTAAAGGGGTAAGAGCGGTATTGACAGGTTTTTTGGTGCCAACTGGGAATTTATAAGTACAGCTTAGGAAGAAGAAATGTTTCAGTCAAATGCTTTGCTTTCCTTTACTATGTCGTTCCCATCGTTCTCTGTAATCCAAAGCCATGCCAGGCCACTCTTTCTTTATTGGGTCTCAAGCAATAACTCCGGGAAAGGTCTTCTATGTATTTCTAGTAATCTTAGTTGCTTTAAATTGATTTCTCTCGCCACCCTAGTTTCAGAACGTGTGCTGCTGCTGGTTTAGACTACAGGACGAACAAAGCAAGTACATTCACTACATAAATCTAATGTGATCAGCTTATACAAGGAGTGCTCCTTTTAACAACTGTAAAGTTTAAAAAACAAAACAAAAAAAAAACAAAAAAAAACATACCAGTGGGACTTGGACTTGTTTTAATGATACTTGAGGACAAACTAAAATAAAGTTTTTCTTTAAAGAGGCTCTGTCACCAGATTCTCAAATCCCTATCTCCTATTGCATGTGATCGGCGCTGCAATGTAGATAACAGTAACGTTTTTTGGTTTTTTTAAAACGTTCAGTTTTGGCCAAGTTATGAGCTAATTTATATATATGCAAATGAGCTTTGAAATGGACAATTGGGCGTTTTTTTTTCGTTATGTCCAACTGGCTGTGTATTGTGTTTTTAACTGGGCGTATTTACGTGTATGACGCTGACCAATCAGTGACCAGTCAGCGTCATACACTCCTCTCCATTCATTTACACAGCAGCGATGTGCAGCCACATACACAGAGATTAACGTTAATCAAGTGTCCTGATAATGAATACACATGAAATCCAGCCTGGACGTCATGTGTATTCAGAATCCTGACACTTCTGAATCTTTTCTGTGAGATTCCAGCAAGCCACGCATAATCTCACGAGATTACGGAGGTAAACGAGATTTCGTTTCCCTTGCTGGAAATCTCAAAGAAAAGATTCAGAAGTGTCAGGATTGTGAATACACATGACATCCAGGCTGGATTTTATGTGTATTCATTATCAGGACACTTGATTAACGTTAATTTCTGTGTATGTGGCTGCACGTCGCTGCTGTGTAAATGAATGGAGAGGAGTGTATGACGCTGACTGCTCAGCGTCATACACAAACACGCCCAGTTAAAAACACAATACACGCCCAGTTGGACAGAACGAAAAAAAAACGCCCAGTTGTCCATTTCAAAGCTCATTTGCATATATATAAAATAGCTCATAACTTGGCCAACAACGTTACTGTTATCTACATTGCAGCGCCGATCACATGCAATAGGAGATAGGGGTTTGAGAATCTGGATACAGAGCCTCTTTAAATAGTAAAAAAAGAATCAAATAATATAGGCATTCTTATCACTGTAGTTCAACTGCCATCTCTTTAAATTTAAAACATTAGTAAAACCAATACTGACATCAAAGTTCTCACTGCTGTTATTCTTGTATCCTACAACCACTTTATTACAGCAATACAATAAATTATTTATGGTGAAAACATCCATTTTAGAAGTAGTAGCGTTCCAGTTACAAACTTTAAGGAGCCCAATCCCCAAAACTGTAGCTTATAGCAGCCTGAATTCTGCACGTACAGCGGAAGGGCAAAGGCTGTCATTAAACAGCAATAGTCTGCTGACGGGCTGACCAGAAAGCAGAAGGGAATTTGAGGTTTGGTGCTAGGAACATTCCATGCATAAGAACACATCATGCAGGTGATGTATATTATACAGGTCAGTTGATTTTGGTTTTAAATATAGCAATATTATATAAGGTAAGGTTAACACATTCTTTTTAATGCAATGGGATACTACAGAACATGCTCTCAACATAATACATTTTTATCCTACATATTAAAATTTGGCAAAATCATAAAAGGAACAGCTTTAACAGACATGTATAAATACAGTTTTCTCCTCCTATAAGGGCACACCACCTTCTCCAATGGGAAATTTCACCTTCAACAATTTAATCAAAACAACTTTTTTTCAATTAGGTCTTAAGGTTGACGAACATTAACAACTTTATTGCAGGTTATATGTGTAGCAACTAAAAATTTGATTTTTGTTACTCAATGTAAAATCCTTTCCTCGTCACGTTCATCAGGGGACATAGAGTTGACCATGGGTATAGCTGCTGCCACTAGGAGGTGGACACTAAAAAGTAAAGGGTCCTCTTACCAGCTATATCCCTCCAGCAGGCACGGAGCTAAGCTAGTTAGTTGTAAGCAAGTAGTTATTTTTTTTGTTGGTTCTACTTCTACCACTTCGAGCAAACGTTGTTGCAAAGATGTATTGGTGGAGCACCATAACATACGGACGTTATAAATTCCTAAGAGTAAGAGCTCAGAACACGTATGCACAAAAATGTATGCCAATTATAGTTAGGTAGCCCAGAAACTTCTAGAATCTAAGGATTTGCCATCTGTTTTGTATGGGGAAACTAGAAACCAAATCGACTAATTAGAAATATTAGATAGTTAAAGAAAGCAGAGCTCATCTGGAACTGAAGTGTCCAGGAACCCTGCACTACTCATTAGAACTTTTTGGTGTTTAAAAAAACCAAAAACAAAACCAGCGGGGCTCTCCCCAGATAGGCCAGATGATTACTCAGAAAAAGGAAGTAAATAGATAAAACATAAAAGCAGCTATTTTTTAGATATGTATCCTTTGCCCTTAAAGAGGCTCTGTCACCAGATTATAAGTGCCCTATCTCGTACATAATGTGATCGGCGCTGTAATGTAGATAACAGTGGTTTTTATTTTGAAAAACTATCATTTTTATGGCAGTTCTGAGCAATTTTAGATTTATGCTAATTAGTTTCTTAAAGAGCAACTGGGCGTGTTTTTACTTTTGACCAAGTGGGTGTTGTAAAGATGTGTATGAGGCCGACCAATCAGTGACCAATCCGATTCATACACTTCGCATTGTTCCAGCCCAGATTCTTTCACTGCACAATCACACTGTGATGTGGATCATGCTGGGCTGAAACAATGAGAAGTGTATGACGCTGATTGGTCAGCGTCATACACTTCTCTGTACAACGCCCAGTTGGTAAAAAGTAAAAACAAGCCCAGTTGGTCTTTAAAGGAAGTGTCACCAAATTTTTTTTTTATATATCAGTTTTATGTTAGGGTTTTATTAAAAACGTTAATACTTGTGTGTTTGTGTGTTACTTTTTTCTATTTTTACACTTTTTCTTCCCTATGGGGGCTGCCATTTTTTTTTCCATTTCTGTGTGTCGATTAACGACACATACAGACATGGAATACGGCAGCTCCAGTCCCATAGGGACTGCGAACGGGGCCCATTCCATCCACTATGGTGTACACCGTGTGTGTGGGAACGGCGCATGCGCCGCTCCCACACAGTCCAATCTGAAATGCGCGCCGTCCGGCGCCATTTTCCTGTGGACCAGAAGTCGCGGCCGGGCAGTAAGACTACTACTTCCGGTCGTGGCTTCCGGACTTGTGCACATGGAGCAGCGGCGGCGGCAGCGGACGGAGCGGCGGCGACTGGAGCAGGTAAGTGATTTCTATGTATGTTCGTGTTTCAGTGTGTTTTACTAGTGTATGTAAACCTTCTACACTGTGTTAGCTCAAAAAATGGCGACACACAGTGTAGGAGGTTAGACCGTTCAAACCCCTCGTTTCTCCCGGCACTAGCCAGGATAAAGGAGGGGGGGATTCTGAGAGCTCACTAGAACGAGGGATTTTTTCCCTATTTTGCAGCATAAAGCAATGTGGTTGCTTTACCACATGCAATGCTGCAATTTTGGGAATTGCTCCATCTAGTGACCAGTGCTGGGAAATATTATAAATTGAATCCAATTTAGAATATTTCCTGACTAGTGAAAAAAAATAAAAAAAATTAGAACAATGTTTAATCACCTACACACTAATAGTTTAACTAAAAAAAAAAAAAAAAAAAAAAAAAAATCATGTTTTGCTGGCAACACATTCCCTTTAAGAAATGAATTAGCATAAATCTAAAATTGCTCATAACTTGGTCAAAAATGATCATTTTTCAAAATAAAAACTACTGCTGTTCTCTACATTACAGCGCCGATCAGATTATGTAGGAGATAGGGAATATATAATCTGGTGACAGAGCCTCTTTAAGTAAACTATCTGTATTCACTTAGCGGTGTGTGGACCTATTTATTCACGCAATCTTTGAATCTGTTGTAAAAGTAGTATTTGTACAAAAGCAGTACGAGAAGCATATAATGGAAATACTGATACAAAGAACAATAAGGGCAAAGCCACACGTGGCGGAATTGCTCTTGAATTCCGCTGCGGACACTCCGCAGCGTTAATCCGCAGCGGAGCCGTTTCTCCATTGACTTCCACTTCTATTTAGTAGGGTTCGTTTAGACGAGGCTGAAAATTCCGCTGCGGAGCATAGGCTGCGGTGCGGAATTTGGTGTCCGCAGCATGCAATGGATGTTGCAGAGTTGTGGCTAACGGGTTGCGGACTCATGGCGGAATTTCTCCATTGACTTCAATGGAGATTCTAATTTCCGCAATGAAGTCCGCAGCTGTCATGCACATGTTATGTGTGCTGCGGATGCGTCTTGCTTTTTTGACATAACATTTCTTCATTCTGGCTGGAACTATGTATTTCTAGGTCTACAGCCAGACTGAGGAAGTCAATGGGGCTCCCGTAATTACGGGAGCGTTGCTAGGAGACGTCAGTAAATAGTCACTGTCCAGGGTGCAGAAAGAGTTAAGCGATCGGCAGTAACTGTTTCTGAACCCTGGACAGTGACTACCGATCCCAATATACAGCAACCTGTCAAAAAAATAGAAGTTCATACTTACCGAGAACTCCCTGCTTCTGTCTCCAGTCCGGCTTCCCAGGATGACGTTCCAGTCTAAGTGACGGCTGCAGCCAATCACAGGCTGCAGCGGTCACATGGACTGCCGCGTCATCCAGGGAGGTCGGGCTGGATGCCGAAAGAGGGACGCGTCACCAAGACAACGGCCGGTAAGTATGAAATTAGTTTATTTTCACTAGGGAAAGTGCTGGCCCTTCTCTCTATCCTGCACTGATAGAGAGAAGGGAAGGACTTTTACCGCAGTCCGCAGCAGCTAGTCCGCATCAATTTACTGCACATTTTGGGCAGATCCGCCACAGAATCTGCAACGCAGATTCTGTGCGGCATTGATGCGGACAGTTGCGGAGGAAATCCGCCACGTGTGGGCATGCCCTAAGACTAATAAGAACCATTTGTGAAAAGAAAAAGAAAACTGCTAAAGAGGAGAAAACGCCCCTACTACCCGAGGAAATCTAACCTGGGTGGGTGATGTCCCCCCCCCCCCCCAATGAATGTGGTAAAAAAAATAAAGATTCTACGGTAACAAAAATAAAATTTTCCCGTCTGTATCATTGGGGGAACACAGAGTGGTCACCGTGGGGCGTTTAAGAGCAGTCCCTGGGGTTGGACAATTAACAGAAAAAAAGTTTGCGGTTAATGTACCTGCAGAACCTTGCGACCCAGAAAGGAGTCAGAAGACGTGAAGGTATGCACCCTATAGAATTTTGAAAAGGTGTGAAAAGAGCGCCATGTAGCGCCACACACACCTGCAGACCTGAAGCTCTGTGCTGAACTGTTCAAAAAGAGGTTAGGACCATGTCCTCGGGGTGAAATGCTGACATCACCTTCGGAAGAGAAGAAAGTACTAGGCGGACCACCACTTGGTCTTGGTGCATAACCAGAAACGAAGACTTGCAAGATAAAGCCTTCAATTTGGAGACCAGCTGAATGGAGTCAATGGCCACCAGATAAGCCACTTTCCAAGACAGGAAAAAGAGGGAAATACTGTCAAGAGGCTCAAAAATGGGGGACTCAAGCAGAGACTCGCCCATTAAGCGAGCTGAGGGCCAAACCCATATCCAGCTACCCCAGGAGGAAGACCAGAAGGAACTACGGTTTAAATGGTCTCTCTTTAGCGGAAAAAAAGCTTTCCAAAGTGCGGTGGTAAATTCAGAATGACTAAGGTTTCCCTGCTTTTAGCATTTTCTGGATGATCAAACCATGAGTTCTCTGTACAGCAGCTACAACAGCCAAGCTGTTAAACGAAGCGTATCTAAACTTGGGTGGAAGAGTGGACCTTGGTAGAACAGGTCGTCTATGAGGGGAGAAGATGTCAAGGTGTGTTGGCTATGAGTGACACCACTATGGCGAAACCAGTTACTGCAGGGCTAAATTGGGGCGAGAAGAATCACTGGTATACCCTCCGCTATGTTCTTATAATTTGGGGGAAGGAAAGATGTATGAGAACTCAAACTACCAGCAGGTCTTGAGCCTGGGCCACAAATACAGGAAGTTTATGATAGAGTGGAGGCCATAAGGTCCATGTCCAGGAGAGCCCACCAGGAACAGATTGTATCAAATACCTCCAGATGAAGGACCCACTCACCATGTGGGTTATGGGTGGGTAAATGGGTTGAAGGTCTCGATATGTAAACAGGATAGTTGTATTATGTTCAGTATAACAAACGGCCACCACCCCCACTTCTCCCTTAGGAGTGCCATTACCCATTGAGCGCCATGAGAAAGAGCACACTCGACGCGAGACAAAAAGCGACCTCTAGGTAAGTAACTCAAGGGCCCGCAGCCTAGCGACGCCGGAAGCATAGTTAATGGGGCCTGTCATGGATCAACGTAGTGTTCAGCGATCATCCGAAATGGAGTAACGGCGGAAAGGGGGTGGCCATCTAAGAAGGTGCCCTAGCCATTGGATAATGCCCGCTATGGCATCACGAGATGTCAAAACGTGAAAAAAACTGAGGAATGTGGCCAGAGGGGACCGGTAATGGCCGGGTAGTGCCCAGGAGCTACTGAGAAGATGCGGAAGTACACAAGGGGGGGGGGGGATACACAAGGGGGGAATAAAAAGCGGATACTTCCCCTTATATACCTACCTCTCTAGATAATGCCATGTCCCCTAGGAGAGAGAGGGAAAAATTAGGATGAAAAGTGAATTGGCCTGTGATTAACCATGCGCTGGCATAGATTAGAGGGTCTGCTATACCACAGTTTCTTTTTAAAACAGGAAAGACATCAGTGAGTTTAGGCTGCATTGTTCTCCCTTCTTTATTCGGTAACAGGGTGATCTAGTCAGCCTTGTATTCCCAGCCTAAATGGGAGAAATAAAAAAAGATGTACCAGCAGAACAGGTAGCTTTGCCTCTGAGACATTAAGATAAAAACTGGTTTAGCTCAGTGCCTGCAGATATAGCTGGTAGGAGGAGATATCACTTTTACTTTGTTTCCTTCGCTATATCCACGGTCATCTGTGTCCCCCAATGGCAACGAATTCTGAAAAAAAAACTTCTTAAAAAGCCAACATAGAACATTTTGGGCCAGTTTATCAAAACAGTCTAGCCATTAATATATTTTTTTTTTAATCAAATCTTTATTTTTTGAAGAGAGACAGAAGTTGCAATAGGAATACACGTCAACAAGTTACAATGTAATTACAAAACAAACATGTTCCACGTAACAAGAAGCAGCAAGTACTTATTGACACCATATAATAAATTGATTTTTAATCCCAGTGCCATGTTCATTTTTCCTGAACAGTTTCACAAGCTGAGCACTGATTGGTTACAATGGGCAACAAGGCCAGTCTGACAGTTTTGATAAATGAGGCCTTCTATTTTTATTTTTTTAAAGGTTTATTAGTAAAAGTGACACATTTGAAATGTAGAAACCAGACAGAAATAAGATTCCTTACATGAATAAAATGTATCTGCCAGCATATAAGAAAAAACAAAACCACAACAACAAAACCACAATAAACTTGTAGGACACTCATCAAGATACATCTTTTAGTCTGAAAAACGAGGGGGGTCATACTTAAGATAAAAAATATACAGAACAAAGTGACTTCCTAGATTTCAGTAGTCTGCAGGTATCCTGTGAAATGGAAAAAAAAAAAAAGGAAAAGAAAAGTAAATAAAAAAGGCTGAATATTTGAAAACATCATGGCATGAAATTCACTAAGTACAGAAGTGGTCCAACCAGGCCTGCAAGAATCCCCTTAACAAAAATCACTGCCAATCCCTCTGTCTCCATATACCAAGTGACAAATCATTTAACATTTCAACACACAAGAGCTCTATTGGCATCAGATGTTCTTGAAATGTTTGGTAACAGAAAATATATTGTGATGCCCAAGTTGCAAACAAAGGGTTGAGAACGAAGGCAAACACTAGTGGGTGTAGGAAGAGTCAATAGGAAACCACAAATTCAGAATCAGCTCACAGGTGTGGACTGGACAAAAATTCATTTGGCAGTGATAGGCCAATAAAAGCAGGATACTGGCATAATACCGATAGTCTCAATGTTTTTCTACACAAGTGTATAAACACTCATTTTTACCATAGTCTAGCACCACCGTCAATAGATAGCAGACAGACTATAAGTAACCATTGGTTGAATGCGAATGAAAGCAAGCTGCTCGTGATGAAGAAAAAGAAAAGCACACAAAATGTGCCAGTAACTCATTTCTCAGATACACGGTTTAAAAGTGAAAATTCTCTCATTAATCCACATCTTCACCTGCTTCTTTTAAAGGACACGTGGAGCACAGGAGGAACGCAGTTTGTTTTTTAAAAAAATCTGCAAGCTTACCTACTCATTTGGCAATTTTCTGCTTGTACATTTGAATCATTCTTTGACAAAAAGCATCAAAGTTTGTAGACTCGCCAGCCTCCTTTACGTCAGCACCCAAGCCCTCTCCAGCAGAGACTGCGCCCCTGAAAAAGTGGCAAAGGACAAAACAAAACTTTTTAACACAGCCAGTGAATAGCTTTTTAACGTGGACAGGATGCGACACAAAATATATGCTTTAGAAAACTTCTGTGAAATCTCAGACAAGTTAAAGTACAGCTCTAAAGAGGAAATCCAGGCTAAACACCACTCGGAGTTGTCAGTGGAAGCCTTTGGTAGGAGTCTCCGACCCCAGTTGATCGCCAAACCGCTTTGGAATCCCTGGAAATGTAACAGTTTATAGCTCCATTGAATACAATGAGGTGCATGCCTTGTGTAGGAGATCCCAATCTAATGTGACAGAAATCCTACATTTATTCTACTTGGTAAGCATAGTAAGACGTAACAAACGTGAGGAGAAAATGTACTACTGCACAAGAACCTTTGAGTCACTGGCCAAAAATTTCCAAGGATGCAGAAAAACCCAAGGATGCAGTGATAAAGGCTTTTTGGGTATAGCCACGTCTGTGGGAAGACTACATTATATGGATTTAAAGAAGAGTACAAAGAAACTGCTACAGACAACAAACATGTAAAGTAAACCTATTATGCAACATACACGTTTATGGGATTTTTGATGCCCGATCCACCGGAGCCAAGTCCATCACCTTCTTGCCAGCCCATCTTACTCAACATCTGAAAACCTTTATTCTGTTGGGTAAGCTTCTTATTGGCAAACTCTAAATCCACTGGTTTCTTGAACATAAAGCAAGAAAAAGGGCTACAATGAATAAAAACATTTCACATTAGGCCACTGAGAATGTTGGTATAGGTGCCACCAGATAATTGTAGTTCAACAGAAAAATACTTTGTCTGGAAGGCAGAGCCATTATTTCAGCAAGAAAATTTGTCTACCACCATCAGTTCTTATGGTAAACATATGGCTAGGTAGGTGCTTTCTTATTTAGGGCAGGATGCTCTTCAACAAAGCGAAAACAAAACCTACACATACAAACATAAAAACTACAAAATAAATATTGGAAGAGATGTGATGCATGGTAAAGCTATGTACAGTAGTGTTCCAAACAAAACAAAAAAAAAATAGCAGTCCAACATCATTAACTTGATACATTTTTTTGGTAGATGTGATATTTCTACATAGCAAATAATTTACTTGTAGGTGTGGTAAAAAAACCCAGAGCCAACAAATAGGACCTGCGTGCCGCTCATTCTGAGTAAATGAAAGAAGCTTGTTCAAAATAATAGCAGAAAGGAGCTAAATTGGTGAAGTCATTCATTCTGTGGAATAACAGGTGTAAATTTTGGCCCTGGTTTAAAGAGGCTAAGTCACCACATTCTAAGTGGCCTATATTGTACATGAAGTGATCGGCGCTGTAATGTAGATTACAGCAGTGTTTTTTATTTAGAAAAACGATCATTTTTGACGGAGTTATGATCTATTTTCGCTTTATGCTAATGAGTTTCTTAATGACCAACTGGGCGTGTTTTACTATATGGCCAAGTGGGCGTTGTGGAGAGAGAGGAGTGTATGACGCTGACCAATCAGCGTCATACACTTCTCTCCATTAATTTACACAACACATAGCGATATAACTATATCGCTATGTGCAGCCACATAAACACACAAGAACATTACTGCAGTGTCCTGACAATGAATATACACTACCTCCAGCCAGGACGTGATGTTTATTCAGAATCCTGACACTTCGCTAATACAATCCCGACACTACAGCACAGCAAGCGTAATCTTGTTTGAAATGACCGTTTACAGCGTAATCTCGCGAGATTACGCTTGCTGTGCTGTAGTGTCGGGATTGTGTTAGTGAAGTGTCAGGATTCTGAATAAACATCACGTCCCGGGCTGGAGGTAATGTCTATTCATAGTCTGGACACTGCAGTAACATTCTAGTGTGTTTATGTGGTTGCACATAGCGATATAGCTATATCGCTATGTGCTGTGTAAATGAATGGGGAGAATTGTAGGACGCTGATTGGTCAGCGTCATACACTCCTGTGTACAACGCCCACTTGGCCAAAAAGTAAAACACGCCCAGTTGTTCATTAAGAAACTCATTAGAATAAAGCTAAAATAGGTCATAAGTCGTCAAAAATGATCATTTTTCTAAATAAAAAACTCTGCTGTAATCTACATTACAGCGCCGATCAAATCATATACAATATAGGCCACTTATAATGTGGTAACAGAGCCTCTTTAAGGTAGGAGGATGGCAAATGTTGGTTATAGTGCATTTCCTTCTGAAATACTGGGGAAAATGGGTCGTTCCATACATTGTTCTGATGAAAGACGGACTTTGACTAAAGAGTTGATTGGAGAGGGAAAAACCTATAGAGAAATGCAGCAAATTATAGGCTGCTCAGCTAAAATGATCTGAAATGTCTTGAAGCCATCAAAACCTGAAAGACGTGGAAGGAAGCGGGGAACTACTGTTCGAATGGATCGAAGAATAGTCAAAATGGCAAAGGCTCAGCCAATGATCACCACCAGATCTGAAGTTACCAGTGAGTACTGCTACAATCAAAAGACGATTAGGTGAAGCCAAGTTACCAGCAAGAACTCCCCGCAAAGTCCCGTTGTTGAAAAAAACACATGTCCTGAATAGGTTAAACATTGCCAAGGAACACATTGACTGGTCCAAAGAGAAACGGCACAACATTTTGTGAACTGATGAAAGCACAATTGTTCAGTATGACAGTATGTCAGACGACCCCCGAGCACTGAATTTAAAGAGGCTCTGTCACCAGATTTTCAAACCCCTATCTCCAATTGCAGCAGATCGGCGCTGCAATGTAGATAACAGTAACGTTTTGTTTTTTTTCGAAAACGAGCATTTTTGGCCAAGTTATGACCATTTTTATATTTATGCAAATGAGCCTCTTATGTACAACTGGGCGTGTTTAAAGTTATGTCCAAGTGGGCGTGTAGTGTGTGTGTACATCTGGGCGTTTTTACTTCTTTTACTAGCTGGGCGTTGTGAATAGAAGTGTATGATGCTGACGAATCAGCATCATCCACTTCTCTTTGTTACCACCCAGCTTCTGGCAGTTCACAGACACACAGCGTGTCCTCGTTCATCCGACGCGATGAAGTTCCTGTGGGAGGAAGTGAGTGACGTCACAGCGTGATCTCGCGAGGACACGCTGTGTGTCTGTGCACTGCCAGAAGCTGGGTGGTAACGAATAGAAGTGGATGATGCTGATTAGTCAGCATCATACACTTCCATTCACAACGCCCAGCTAGTAAAGCAAGTAAAAACGCCCAGATGTTACACACACACACACACACACACACACACACACAATACACGCCCAGTTGTACTTAAGAAAGGCTCATTTGCATAAATATAAAAATGGTCATAACTTGGCCAAAAATGCTCGTTTTTGAAAAAAAACAAAAAACTTTACTATTATCTACATTGCAGCGCCGATCTGCTGCAATAGGAGATAGGGATTTGAAAATCTGGTGACAGAGCCTCTTTAAGCCACAGTACACTGTGAAGACAGTAAAGCATGGTGGTGTAAAAATCATAATATTGGGATGTTTCTCATACTATGGTGTTGGGCCTATTTATCGCATACAAGGAATCATGGATCAGTTTGAACATCTCAAAATACATGAGGAAATCATGTTGCCCTATGCCGAAGAAGAAATGCCCTTGAAAGGGGTGTTTCAACAAGACAATGACCCAAAACACACCAGTAAGCGAACATCTTTGTTACAGACAAACAGGATTGAGGTAATAGGGTGTCCAGCCCAATCTCTATCTCAATTCCATAGAGAACTTACGGGGTGACAAAAAAAATTTGTTTTTTGAGGCAAAACCCAAAAATGCAGAACTGTGGAATGTCGTCCAATCTTCCTGGACTGGAATACCTGTTCAGAGGTGCCAGAAGTTGGTTGACTCCATGCAACACAGATGTCAAGCAGTTCTCTGAAACAAGGCTTATGCTGAACAAATATTTGTTCAGTAAAGTGAAATCGGAAAAAAAAATTCAGTTTGTACATAAAATTGAGTTTTTAAAGAAAAATGCTGGCACGGCTATTTTTTTGAACAGCAGAATATTCCTTTTTATTTACTTTCTGTAAAGGATTAACACAAACTGGATACATTTTGTTATTTGGAATTGAATGTGTAGTATTGCCAGTGCATTTGCATTTAGGCATAATGATTTTTCACTTTATTTGCTTTTGTTTAAACGTACTGCTATTTTTTTTTTTTAACACTACTGTACATGAGGGGTCTATTGCTGTACATATTTCAACATATTCAAAAGGATTATCATCTAAGAAATAAAGCATACCCACTTGCACCTCCTACAGAACGTCCCACCTAAAAACCTTAAAAATAGTTCCAGGATGATCTATTAAATACAGCAAAATGCCTTATTGTGCTCGACTGAAAGAAAAAAAACTCACCCCATCTTTTCATGATCTAGGGCCACAGGATTAAAGATGTTCGCATTATGGAATATTAACCCGTTTTTACGGCGGCCACTAATGGGCTTTATTCTGATGCAATAGCCTTTTTACGGCGCTGCATCGGAATAAATAAACAGAGCAGGGAGCCGTTAAATCTCCCTGTTCTCAGCTGCCAGAGGTAGCTGAGGGTTGGGGGCAGCCCTGCTCTAACGGGTGAGATTGATATCAGTATCGATCTCACCCGTTTAACCCCTCAGGTGCGGCGCTCAATAGCGAGCGCCACATCTGAGTGGTTTTGGAGAGATAGGGAGGAAGCTCCCTCTCATCCCACCGACACGCGGCGATAAGACCGCCGAGTGTCTGTGTCTTCTATGGCAGCCGGGGGGTCTAATAAAGGCCCCCAGGTCTGCCTGTAGTGTATGCCTGCTAGGTCATGCCAGGGGCATGACCTAGCAGATGCCTGTCCGTTTTACACGGACAGGCACTAATACACTGCAATACAAAAGTATTACAGTGTATTATAAATGCGATTGGATAATCGCATAGTCAAGTCAAGTCAAAAAAAAAAAAAAAATTAACCACCCACTTTTTCCCCTTACAAATTGCTTTATTATTAAAAAACAAAATAAAGTAAAAAAGTTACACATATTTGGTATCGCCGCAACCGTAACGACCTCAACTATAAAACTTATTACATCATTTAACCCGCACGGTGAACGTCGTAAAAAATAAAATAAAAAACCTGCAAAAATTGCTGTTTTCTTTGAATCCAGCCTTAAAAAAAAAGTGAAAAAAAGTGATCAAAAACTTGCATCTACTCCAAAATGGTACCGATAAAAACTACAAGTCGTCCCGCAAAAAAAAAAGCCCTCCTACAACTGCATCGGCGAAAAAAAATAAAAAATTTATGGCTCTTCCAATATGGAGACACCAAAACAAATAATTTTGAAAAAAAATAAGTGTTTTCACTGTGTAAAAGTAGTGAAACATACAAAATCTATATAAATTGGTATTATTGCAATCGCAACAACTTGCTGTGTGTTATTTATACCACACGGTAAACGGCGTAAATTTAGGATGCAAAAAAGTGTGACAAAATTTCAGGTTTTTTTTCTATTCCCCCATAAAAAGATAATCAATAAATTCTATGTACCCCAATATGATGCTATTAAAAATTACAACTTGTCCCGCAAAAAAACAAGACCTTATACAGCGATGTCAACGCAAACATAAAAAAAAGTTATAGCTCTTTGAATGAGAATATGCAAAAACGTAAAAAATGGCTTGGTCATTAAGGTTGAAAATAGGCTGGTCATTAAGGGGTTAAAGAAGACCTCCAGTGGTAAAAAACTTTCCATGTCTGCTTTCCCACCCGACTCTATACCTCCCTACAAAAAGTATGTACAGTATACATAGAAGTGTTGCCTTGTCTGCGCTTAGAAAAAGCCTCCATCTTGATTCTTAGACACCTCCCGCTTTCCTCTCTCTCTGCTTTGCTATCAATCCCATGATGCTTTAGCAGAGCATCACATGAGCAGTAAAGACCATACAATTCCTGTATGCGGGGGGAGGGGGCACACTGATTATCATTCTCTCTTTATTCTCCTAAATAAGCTGAGAAACTATAAGTATGCAGACAGGGAGGCTGCCCTATATTCTTCTACATTATACCTGTGTCACAGAAACCTAAGTATCAGCAGCCATGCAAAACTAGTGTGGTACAGGAGCTGGTGAAGCCTGTGATGGCATTCACACTGCTGCTAAGCAACCATCCCAGTCTGATATATAGGGATAGAAGCAGCAAGAAAAATAACAGGTGAGAGACTGACACATGGAATACCATAATGGTGCACATGATAGTTTAGTTTTGGCCTGAGTATCCCTTTAACGGTTAGTCTTAACAACACACTGGATCGCCTTAACTGCTTCCCGACCGCCCACTGTATATTCACGTCTGCGCTTGCTGGGCTTTGTGCAGCGCCGACGTGAATTCACGGTGGGTGTTAAAAGCGCGATCTGGGTGTCTCAGAGTAGCGCCGATACCCGGATCGCGCTGTTTACCCCTGCCTCTGGTCCCGGAGACATGACCGGGACCTAATTGGTTCAGGTCCCGGTCATGTGATCGCAGGGAAAGTTTGTTGTAGCAACGAACGGGAAAGTTTGCTACAACAAATTTTCCCGGGGACCGATTGCAGGTGCTGCAGTCGGTTATAAGGCAGAACCGGAGGCCATACAACGGCCCCCGGGTCTGCCATACACAGCAGCCTATGAGAACCAGCCAGAGGCCGGTCCTCATAAGATTCCTGTCAGTGTGACGCTCAGCGTCACACTGACAGTTTATAATACGTTACACTACCTAGGTAGTGTAATGTATTATAGCAGCCATCAGTGCTGCCAGTCTTCAAGTAAAACAAGTAAAAAATAAAATAAAAATAAGTTATAAAAGTTACAAAAACAAAAAATGCTTTTTTTCCTATAAGAAGTCTTTTATTATAGGAAAAAAATGAAAATGTTAAAAAAGTACACATATTTGGTATGACCGCGTTCACAACGACCCAAACTATATAACTATATTATTTTTCCCGCACGGTGAACAGCGCAAAAAAAATAATTAGAAAACAATGTCAGAATCACTATTTTTTTGGTCATCACCCCTCCAAAAATATAGAATAAAAAGTGATCAAAAAGGTCGCATGTAGTGTAATGTACTCTGTCATTGTGACGTAACGGTCACTCTGACAGGAAGCCGAGGAGGATCGGCCGGAGGCTGCTCCTCCAAGGCTTCCGTACATGGCAACCCGGACGCCATTGTCTAGCCTCCGATTGTCACAACAAGCATCGGCAGCCCCCACAATCACTTTGTGTGGGCTGCCGATGTGCTTCAAACCACTTAAATGCGGCGACGGCAATCCGTCACCGCATTTAAAGGGTTAATTGCCGAAAGCAGCAGCGATGGTCCGCTGACCGGCAAGACTGATGTGTCAGCTGTCTAGGACAGCTGTCAGCGCGGGCTTGTCACTCTGTGTTTACACAGAGTGACAGTTTGAAATACTGACTAAAATGAACGTCATGATGCGCGATCTAGCAGCCGACCATGACGTTCATTTTCGTCATAGGTCGGGAAAGGGTTAATGAACAATTAGGCGTGTTTTACTTTTTGGCCAAGTCGGCGTTGTACAAAGGAGTGTAGGACTCTGACCAATCAGGGTCATACACTTCTCTTCATTAATTTACACAACACATAGCGATATAACTATATGCAACCACATAAACACACTATAACGTTACTGCAGTGTCCGGACAATGAATATACATTACCTCCACCCAGGACGTGATGTTTATTCAGAATCCTGACACTTCAGTAACGTTTGTGTGAGATTTACAGCAAGGCAAGCGTAATCTCATGAGATTACGCTGTAAACTGTCATTTAAAACGAGATTACACTTGCTGTGCTGTAAATCTCACACAAATGTTACCGAAGTGTCAGGATTCTGAATAGACATGTCCTGGCTGGTAGTGATGTCTATTCACTGTTAGGACACTTCAGTAACGTTAGTGTGGGAGTACGTGGCTGCACATAGTGATCTAGCTAGATCACCATATGCAGAGTAAATGAATGGAGAGAAGTGTATGACGCTGATTGGTCAGCGTCATGCACTTCTCTCCACAACGCCTACTTGGTCAAAAAGTAAAACACGCCCAGTTGTCCATTAAGAAACTCATTAGCATAAAGCTAATATAGGTCATAACTCAGTCAAAAATGATCGTTTTTCTAAATAAAAAGCACTGCTGTAACCTACACTACAACGCCGATCACATTATGCACAAGATAGGCCACTTATGTGGTGACAGAGCCTCTTAAACCTCACCTTGACTACCTGGGACAACTACTAGACCACACAGGTCTGATTCAATTGTATATTTTGTCTACTCTAAGACTTTTGTAGTTGACAGGCTATTGACCCCCCCCCCCCCCCTGTTCTTCCCTTCCCTATCCCCCCTCACTTATTTTCCTTCCTCTTCTCCCTGTTAACCCATTAATGACCGACTTGCTCAGGCCTTTCATTTAGTCTTCCTCACACTCAAAGAGCCATAGAGTTAAAAAAAAAAATTTCATCAATGTAGCTGTATGAGAGCTTGTTTTATTGCGGGACAAGTATTTTTGAATTGCACCATTTTGGAGTACATATCATTTATTGATCAGCTTTTTTTTTTTTTAATTTATTTAAAAAAAATTAAAAACAGCAATTCTGCCATGGAAAAATGGTAATAGTTTGTAGTGAAAAAGGGTTTAATTTGTTTATTTTTCTTGGGCGTACTTTTTGAGGTTTATTTAACTCTATTAATAATTTTTATTTCCTCCACTAGGGAACTTGAAGCAGGGATCGATCGCTTGTCTAATGCTTATAGAGGCTTAAAGTGTAGCTAAACATTTGACAAACTTCTGACATGTCAGAAGTTTGGATTGGTGGGGGTCAGAGCACTGAGAACAAAGAACGCTAGAACAAAGCAGCTGAAGCGCTCAGCCGCTTTGTGTCCGTTTGTATTGAGTCCGTACAACGATACATTTATTTCCGGAAATAGCCAAAGTCTATGAGCCCGTACTCCGTTACATCGGCTTTCCGGAAAAAGCCGAACAGAAACTAAGCAGCTGAGCTCTTTAGCTGCTTCGTTCTAGCGATTGGTGGGGGTCTCCATGCTCGGACCCCCACCAATCCAAACTTCTGACATGTCACTATGACACTATGAAGTTTGCCAAACGTTTAGCTACACTTTAAAGAGGTTGGCTAGGAAAAAAAAATAATTCTAAAAAGTGTCCACAGGCCTTGGTTTGCCTTCCCTAAACCCCTTACTAACCATCTAACCAGTTTCTGTTTGATCTCAATCTTCACTGCTGCTGTTTGCATCCCTTGCTTCGGTTCCTGGCAGTTTCCAGTCTTGTAATCCACCATACCCAAGATCCCTTGCTGCATCTGAGGAGACAGCTTCCACCCCCTTACTCCCTTCCACAGCATCTCAGCTATTTGCATACTGCCACACCCCTCTATGTACACAGGGTCATTCCCTGCTAGAGCTCCGCAGCTAGCTCCCTGCACACCGTCACACACCCACTAATAAGCACACAGGGATAATGGAGGTTATACACAGGGATGATGGGGGGTCACATACAGGGATTATGGGGGTCATATAACCCCATCTTCCCTGTATTTATGTAACCATCGGGCGTGCGGACATAGAGGGGGCGGCGTTCATGTTGTTGCTCAGTCAGAGAGTTGAAGGAGAAGGGGGCGTGTACTAGGAGAGACAACGTTCTGTGTCTTTGATCAGCCAGCCCTTCCGGCTATGCAGAAGCACATTGAGTCATCAACTTCGTTTACAGGCAGTGTGGGTACTCAGAGTGAAGAAGGAGGAGGAGGCGTGAAAGACGAGACAGGAGGCGGGGTCTATTTGGAGAGACGACGTTCCGTGTCTTTGCTCGGCCAGCACTTCCGGCTTAGCAGAGGCACGGGCCGTCAACTACGTTCACAGGCAGCGGAGCTCTGACGAGATCATGAAACATCCGCCCGGCCCAAATTTACTCTGGGTGCGGTCACGTGACCGCAAATTATAAGTAGGTAACGCTGCCATATATAAACAGACATTCTATTAGAAAAGTAATTGTACATGTCACATTAGGTTAAAATAAAACGTATTGCTGGCCAACCCCTTTAAAGAATTATTGCCTGTAGATTACGGACAGGCAACCTTTTAGAACATGCCTCTGTCCGTTACCGATGGCAGACCAGGGGCCCATTTTACCGGCTCCTGTTTAGCCCTGCCTCTGGCAGGGCTTAATAGGAGAACTAAGATGGCAGAACTTGGGGCCTTCATTAGGCTTCCAGGCTGCCAAGCCAACCATCGGTATTTTGCGATCGCATCATAAGAGGTGATGGGCTGATAGAGGGGGCCACCTTCTTCCGTCAAACACCTTAGGTGCTGCGGTTCCTATGGACCACGACATCTAAGGGGTTCAACTGCTGGGATCGAGTGATCTTCGTTCCATCAAGTTGCGGCAGGAGCCCGGCTGTGTATCCAATGGAAGTAACTGTGAGATCAGTGACTAATATATTCGTGAAGATGCGGGAAAAAGCACCAGTTAGGGACGGGTATATCCTTTGCTCGTTGTTAAGGGGTTAAACTATCTAATATTAGATAATATTAAACCAGTTTATGTTTTGGTGCCAAGACTTATTTTTACAGGTCTGTTTTACACAATTTTTAAGGAGATCGCTTCATTCACAAGCTGATGACCCCTTCTAAATCTCCACTTTCTGTTCTATGGACTTTACGGCATTCTTAGGTTTCCTAATTTCTTTTTAATAAAAAGACAATTGTTTAAAACTAAATAAAAGGATCGATTTGGCTTTGTAGGCTTACCCTTTTTCTGTTGTATCTTCGTCCATGTGGGCGCTCATATTCAATACGTACAGGATCATGAACTGAATAAAAATAAAAGCAATAAATAAAAGGAAATTTAAAATGTTTCATTTGTCTGTTAATATGGATTTTGCGAAACGTTATATTTAGTCACAACAGTGAAATTCTTTTAACATGGGATCTATTAATCCAGAAAATAACAATCCAGTACACCAAAGCGTCATAAGCGGAGCCTCAAACCTATATCCTTACAAGAAATTTTAAATCTGATAATCCAGCACCGATCAGGTAGAGTTAATGCTGGATTAAAGGAGTTCTACTGCATTTTGACTTTAATGGAATTTTGTTATCTCCTCATTTTGCCCCTTAAGAATGTGGCCTAGAGAGGACACCACACCAAATCCTATTTTAGAAATCACCTCGTGCACTGGGATGGTGGTTACGGACTCCTTGGCCATCAAAGACGTCTTTACTAAATTCTATTCTGATTTATATTCCTCTAAGGTTTCAAACGGTCAACCTGAACTGAAGGCGTATTTAGATAACATTATGTTCCCCACCCTGGATAGTGAGGATGTTAATTTTTTGGAAGCTGATCTGACCATAGAGGAAATTGTGGAGGCTGTTGGCTTCTTTCCAAACAGGAAAACCTGCGGTTTGGACGGTCTGCCAATAGAACGGTATAAATTGCATATTGACCAGATTGCCCCTCTACCTACTTACCCTTTTTCAATCCTTTAGTGGTGGTACTACTGTCCCCCCTTCTATGAGAGGCCCTTATAGTGTTGATCCCCAAGCCCTGTAAAGATCCTAAGGTATGTGGTTTGTACCGACATATTTCACTCCTTAATTGTGATAATAAAATACTAGCCAAAATTCTAGCGACACGTATGCAAAAGATAATCTCCCATATTATTCATCCAGACCAGTCTGGTTTTATTCCAGGGAAGGCCACTGATGTTAACATTCCGAGGCTCTTTACCAACTTATCGTCTGGGACAAGCGGTAGCAGAATAGACACTTCTTTGGATCTTGAGAAGACATTCGATCCGGTAGTGGTCCTATTTGTGGTCTGTACTAGGCAAATTTGGCCCCAGATTTATGCAATAGGTACAGTTACTATACTCTCAACTTATAGCGAGTATTAAGACCAATTGTCATTTCCCCCTCATTTATGCTCGCCCGAGGGACTAGGCAAGGTTGCCCACTATCTCCTTCCTAGCCACTAGCACTAGCTACAAGAGCTTCTCCTGATTTAAGGGGTTTTGAGATAGGTGGGCGTGAGGAGCATGTCTCTCTACGCGGATGATACACTACTATTCCTCAATGATCCAGGTCCATCTATACAGGCGATGCTATCTCGGCTTGATTCATTTACAACCTTCTCTGGACTTCCTGTGAAGTGGTCCAAATCTATAGTGATGACGATAGATGAGGTGGCTAGGGAGGTTGCAATTCCTTCCCCACTGCAATGGATGGACATTACATATCTAGGCATAGAGATCAGCGCTAATATTTATAGTTTTATACCGGACCATATCACTCCTCTGATACAGCGTCTCAAGTTGGACTTTAATAAATGGAAACACCTCCCCCTCACAGTTACTGGCAAAATTTGTTTAAAATGAAGTCCCTTCCTACATTTCTGTACCTTTTTCATAATTCTCCGGTATGACTACCATTATCGCTCTACTCCAATATTGACAAAGATCTTTGATCTCTTATTTGGGCAGGGGGTACACCTAGAATCGCTCTGGGCACACTACAACTACCCAATGAACAGGGTGGGCTAACAAACAGGGTGGGCTGACGCTCCTGAATTTGTATCTCTACTTCCTTGCTAGCCAACTGGTTTATGTCTGGTGATGGTTCAGTCAGACACTTTAATCCCTGTACTGAGCTGGAGGCTTCACGTCTCGGCTCCTATAAAGCCCTGGTAAACTCGATAGAGAGATATATATATACACACACACACACACACACAGACAGGCCCCCCTCCGGGACACACACGATAGTCCCGCTGCAGACTACTTTGACGGTTTGACAGAGATGAATGTTACTCTTTTACTAGTCCTGATCACCTAGGTATAACCCGCTTCTACCACACTTACGGAGACTTCCTAACCCTGGTGAGTGGGCAACCCTGGGTATATTGACCTTGGCGGATGTGGTGGTAGACGTACAAAAGTAGCTAATTTTGGACAACTTCGATCTTAACACCTGATCCAGACCCATCTTAGGTTCCATTACTTCCAGCTTAGACACACTCTGTGGTCGCAATTTGCGGGATATAATGTTAGACTATGTACATCTCCGGTGGAGGATTAGGTGACGCAGGAGACGTTGGCTAAGCCATTATCCACACTTCACAGACAATTATTGACGGTGTCTTCTACTAAACTTGATAGAGCCCTGGACTGATGGTCTCTCTTCCATTTCCAAAGATGATCATAAAGAAACGCTATCTGCTTTAACAGGTCCCTTGAAATCTACGAGAGATCGACTTCAACTAACATTTTTCCACCAAATTTACTACACCCTTTTCTAAATTATTTAGAATGTGACACATACTTACTACTCATTGCCCGGGAGCAGATGGCTCCTTTCTACATATGTTCTGGGAATGTCTGATTAATAATTTCTGGGCTGAGATATTAAAATTTCTTGAGACTAAAGTAGGACTCCCTCGTATACTTGAACCCAGAACTTGTCTCTTATTATTGGTAGAGGACCTTATACCTACTATAGCTGGCAGATCTCTTATGAAACTCATTATTTTATGCCAATAAACTATACTCCTGAATTGGAAACATCCAAAGGTTCCTACGTTGTCAACATGGATTGCGTTGGTTAATTCTACCCTGCCACTTTTTAAAGTCCCGTATGAAGCCCATGGGTGCCCTGATAAGTTTTCTAAGGTGTGGGGATAGCCAATCCTCATACCAGTTCATAGACTTGACATTGCTCAGGTTGCCTGGGCCTGAACTTTGCGGACGTCTCTTTGTGATCCCCGTTCCTCCACTAAACTCTAGCAGTGACTGGTTCTCATCAGATTCTATTATACTTTTTCTCCGGATAAGGAAAGGCTGTTTGTTACATTTTTTTTTTGTTCTCCAATATATATGCATATCGATATGTAAAGAAATGTATCCGTATGGTTTTTGTTAATAATTTATCTTATACACTTGGTACTTATTCTATGCAACATTATTTTGTAGTTTTGTTTCTGTACCACTGTTTGCTGGGAGGTCTTAATAAAATGACCTTTTTTTAAAAAAAAAAAAAGAAAAAAAGGTGGGCTATTTTCTTTTATCGCCGCATTCAAAAAGCCTTCATTTTCCGTCGACATAACCATATGAGGGTTTTTTGTTTTTTTTGCAGGATTAATTATATTTTCTAACAGCACCAATTAGGGGGAACATATAATGTACTGAATATCGGTTATAAATTTTATTTTTTTTGGTGGGGTAGGGGGATAAAAAAACAAACAAAAACGGCAATTTCACTATGGTCTTCTGAGTTTCAATGTGCGGCATAAATTACATTAATTTTATTATGTGGTCATTACTATTACAACGATAATTTTTCGTCTTTTTTGGTTGTGTTTTACTACTTTTGAACTATAAAAACACTAAGAAATACGTTTGTGTTGTCGCTTCTCAAGAGCAATACTATTTTTATGCCGATAAAACTTTATGGAGGCTTTTTTTTTGTGGGAAGAGCGGTTTTTATTGGTACCATTTTGGGGTACATACCCCTTATTCATTTTCTATGTGGTTTTTCTGGGGTGGGGTAAACAAAAAATAGCATTTTTGGCATTGCTTTTTTTAGTGTTTAGGTTTGTTTGTTTTATTTTACAACGATCATTGAGCATGAACATGACTTGAACATGCGATTGTTTGATCGGTTAAATACTTATATAGTGCAGTTTGAGCCTGTCAGTGTTGTACTCACAGGCAGACTATTGGGTCCTGCCTCTAGACAGGGCCTAATAGGCTCGTGTACTTGGCAGAAATGTGGGCCTACAGTGGATATAAAAAGTCTACACACCCCTGTTAAAATACCAGTTTTTTTTGTCATGTAAAAAAAAAAAAACAGTACGGTACATAATTTTAGAACTTTTTCACCTTGCATGTGACCCATAATCTGTACAATTCCATTGAAAAACAAACTGAAATAATTTAGAGGAAAAATACAAAAACAACAAAACTACAATAATGTGGTTGCATAAGTGTTAACACCCTCTTATAATTGGGGATGTGGTTGTGTTCAGAATTAGCCACATTTAAAAACTCATGTTAAATAGTAGTCAGTACACAGTTGCCATTATTTAAAGTGATTCTGAGTAACCCCATATAAAGATCAGCTGTTCTATTAGGATTTTCCTGACATTTTCTTTGTTGCATGTGACAACAAAAGCCATGGTCCGTAAAGAGCTTACAACACATCAAAGGGATCAGATTGTCAAAAGGCATCAGTCAGGAGAAGGGTACCAAAGAATTTCCAAGGCATTAGACATAACATGGAACACAGTCACAGAACACAGAACACAGAACACAGAAGTGGATTACATTTGGCACAACAGTGACATTACCAAGAACTGGACGTCCCTCGAAATTGAAGAAAAGACAAGACGAAAATTGGTCCCGGAAGCCTTTTCTAACAAAGAAAAACAACCAAGCCCGGCTATGTTTTGAAAAGACCTACATCAAATCTGCCAAAAGCATGTGGGAAAACGTGTTATGGTCTGATGAGACCAGGGTTGAACTTTTGTCCATAACTCCAAAAGGTATGTTTTGCACAAAGCCAACACTGCACATCACCAAAAGAACACCATACCCAGAGTGAAGCATGGTGGAGGCAGCATTATGCTTTGGGGCTGTTTATCTGAAGCTGGGGCTTTAATCAAGGTGGAGGGAATTCTGAACAGTTCCAAATATCAGTCAATATTGGAAAAAAACCTGCAGGCCTCTGCTAAAAAGCTGAAGATGAACAGGAATTTCACCTTTCAGCACGACAACAACCCAAAGCATACCTCCAAATCAACAAAAAAAATGGCTTCACCAAAAGAAGATTAGAGTTTTGGAATGGCCCAGCCAGAGCACAGACCTGAATCCCATTGATATTCCGTGAGGTGACCAGAAGAGCAATGAAACAGGAGATGCCCTCGCAATCTGACAGATTTGGAGCACTTTTGCAAGGAAGAGTGGGCAACAATTGCCAAGTCAGGATGTGCCATGCTGATAGACTTCTACCCAAAAAGACTGAATGCTGTCAAAATCAAAGGGTAATGCAACAAAGTATTAGTTTAAGGGTGTGCATATTTATGCAACCACATTTTTTTCTTTCTTTATTTTTACACCCTAAAAGGTTTCATTTTTGGTTTTCAATACAATTGTACAGATTATAGGTGACATTAAGTGTGGAAAAAGTTCTGAAATGATTAGTCTTGGACTGATTTTGTAACAAGACAAAAACCTGTCATTTTAACAGGGGTGTGTAGACTTTATATCCACTATGTTTAGCTCCTGGCTGCTGTAACAACCGATCACCACCCAGCAATCACGTGGATGCAAAAGAGTTTATAGAGGGAGCCCCTTTATCCGTAGAAATACTTAAAGGCGGCGGTCGCTATGGACCGCTACATCTAGGGGCATAAAGGCTGGGGTTCAGTTAACGGACTGCAACTTCTTGAAGCAGGGCGTCAGCTGAATGTTACGGCTGACACCCGCAACTGATGGCGCAGGCAAAGCGGAGATTTACGTTTCAATTCCGCAACCTGTTCGAGATGCCTATATTAGCGCTCTGCCCGGGACTCTGGCTCTGGGGAAGCCCCAGACATCGTGTGTCCAAACATGGACACCGATGTCAGTGAATTCCACAGAGTCCGGGAGCAGAGCCGATACTAGCGCTCTGCCTGGTCTCCGCTCTGGGGAAGACCCTGACACACTGCCCAAATATGGACAGCGATGTCAGGGAATTCCACAGAATCCCGGAGCAGAGCCTGTACTAGCGCTCTGCACGGGACTACGGCTCTGGGGAAGCCCCATACATCGCTGTTCATATGTGGACAGCGATGCCAGGGAATTCGAGTCTCGGAGCAGAGCCTATACTAGCGGCTCTGTGTCCCGCGGGCCGCAGATGACAGCCCCAGGGGCCACGTGCGGCCCGCGAGCCACTTGCTTGAGACCCCTGCACTTGAGTATAGAAATGTTGTATAAAGTTGTAAAGAATTATTAATCTAAAACCAGAAAACCCCTTTAAGGTTTTTTTATCATTATAAAACGTTTTAAAATGAGACTTGCTGCCAAACTCCCAATGATTTGACTACAAGTCAATCCTGTGACAGAAATAAATAGAAAACTGCATTAAAACATCAAACAGGAAAAAAAGTAAATCTTACTTTTTGGCTCTTCAACAAGACAAACTCTTTTTGGTGCAAGCATGCCAACCTTGAGATTAGCTACTCGCTTTCGAGCTATAGGAGGCCCAGCTGGAGTAGGCATTTGGCAAAATGCAGCTACTGGAGTATGCTCTGTGCTTGGAGCTTCAGCAGCTTCACATTCTGCATTCATTTCCACATCAGATTCATTTTGCGATCCGCCTTCAGTCTTTATATTTCCCAAATCACAGTCCTCTAGCCCAATTTCCTCATCATCAGTTGCTTCCTCTTCTTCAGCTTGCTTGAACTCCTCCACTTTACTTATATAGAACTTGTATGCTGGACTTTCTTTGTCACATAAAAACCTAATAAAAAAAAATAAAAAAAGGGAAGAGACAGTAACCACTTTATATTTCTAACAATCTATGAGTTGACTAACTTATGAACTGTATTGTTAAAAATGGAAAAGTTAAAGGCTATGTACACCTTTGAAATAGTTTGTTTTTTAAAATAAAAAATGGTGTGGTATTGGTGTGTTTTGTGCAGCTTTGTAATTACATTTTATTAAAAATTATTTTTACTTTAATGTACAGCTGCTTTGTATTCTGTATACAGAGCAGCTGTATTATGCGCTGAGACCTGAATCCGTCAGTTAGCATCACTGACATCGATCACATCCAAGTTATGAATTAGATGTGAACGGTAACAGCTCGATCCTGCATTTCAAGGGCAAGCAGGACCCACTGACACTGAACCAGTCAGTGTCGCTGACCTGATTGATACAGGTTTCAGCGCTAGATATAGCTGCTCAGTATACAAAGCAGCTGTATCTCAGAAAGAAAAAAGAATTCAAAAAATGTAATTAAAAAGTTGCACAAAACACACTGAAAGACATTTTTATTTAAAGGGAATGTGTCGCTAGAATTTTTTTATTTTTTTTTAAACAATTAGAATTTGAGTGATTACACATGGTTTTAATTTTTTCGCAAGTCAGGAAATATTATAAATTAGATTCTAATTTATAACATTTCCATGTGCACTAGAGGGAGCAGTTCCCAAAATTGCAGCATGGTGAATGTGGTAAAGCAACCTCATTGCTTTATGCTGCAAATTTGGGGTAGACACACTCGCTCTAGTGTCCACACACAATCCCCCCTCCCTTATTCTGGCTAGTGCCAGGAGCAGGGGTTTGAATCTTCAAACCTCCTACACTGTGTGCCGCCATTTTCTGAGCGACTGCACAGTGTAGGAGGATTAGATACAGTGCTCAGCAGACAGTATAACACAAACATACACGAACATAATACAATCATCACATACACGAACATAACTTATCTGCTCCTGCCGCCGCCTCCGCTCCTATTCCTTGCGCCTTCGCTTCCTTGAACATATGGCCGGAAGTCGTCCACATGAAAATGGCGCCAGATTTTGCTCTGCCAAAGACCTTCCTTTTGGTCTGTGTGGGAGCGGCGCATGCGCCGTTCCCACACAGGCGGCGTACGCTGCAGTGAATGGAACGGCTCCCGTTTGGATGTGCCGTATTCCACCTCTGTATGGGTCGTTAAACGACACATACAGAGATGAAAAAAAAAATGGCAGCCCCCATAGAGAAGTAAAAGAAAGTAAAAAGTACAACACAAGAATACAAATAAATAACATTTTAATATACTAAAAGAAATATTATTAAAAAAAATCTAACATTTTCATGACCCTTTAAAACAAACCACCCAAAAGACGATTTCAAAAGGTGGAAATAGCCTTTAAGCATTGGTGATCCTTCAGTCTTTTCAGAACTACTGGGGAAGCAAGGTGTGTCTACTGGCGAAGTGTAGGGGAGCGTGGGGACAGCTGAAACGAACCAAAAGTTCTACTTTGACCATTTGGCGGGAAGGAGAAAGCAAAACAAGTGGCATGTAAGACCATAAAATGCTTCTCAACTCTGTTTCTGACGGGGCCCTACAGTGTGCCGTTGCTGGTTCTTAACTTTCAAAGCAAGCTCCTAGACATGGCATAGACAACAGCTTAGAAGTACCTGTGAATGGACTCAACTTGTTCTTCAAGAATGTGACAAGAATTTCTATACTTCCTGTGCAGTGTTTATGGTTATCAAATAACCATTGCAAAGGTCATAAATGTGCTTTATCCAAAAGGTTTTTCTAAACCATTATAAACAGGCTTACATAGTGCAGAAGAGAAAATTCTATACATTTCTGGTGAGGGATTGTGAATTCGTCACTTCCCGTCATGGCGCTGACTTTTCACGTCCTATTGAATGTGCCACTTTCCATTAGGACGAGGATTGGCGCCTGTGGGTGCCCCCACGAGAAGCGGTTCTGGTGATATTTTTTCTCATCCCCCCACCGCAAGTACAGTACTACAGCAGGGGGTGGGCCTAACCGATTGGCAGAGTAAACCCCTTAGATGCGGCGCTCCATAGCAACTGCAGCATCAAAGGAGTTTGACAGAGGTAGGGGGGCTCCCTTTGCCAGTCTATTGGCAAACCGCAACGCAATCACAGGGTTTAATGGCAGCCGGGGGCCTGACAAAAGACCCCAGGTCTGCTAGAGGCATGGCCTAATAGATTGAGAAAAAAAATTATATTAAAGTTTTAGTTCATAAAAAAACTTTTTTTTTTCCAATCTAGTTCTTCAGAATTGGGGAAAAAAAAAAGTCTAATGTACCCCAAAATGGTACCAATAAAAACTACAGCTTGGCCTGCAAAAACACAAGCGCGCGCACACAGCTCCCTAGAATTTATATTCTTTGGTCCCCTAGCCTAAATAAAAAAAAATATAAAAATAAAAAGCTTGCATCTAAAAATGGTACCAATAAAAACTACAGCTGGAACAGGGATATTTTGTACAATAACCTGGATTTATCATAGCCATGTCCCATGGTACAAAAAGCTGGCCGTGCACATCATAGAGATGGCATTGTAGAACGCTTACGTGCTATCCCAATGTGCAGGTCAGATGGGAACAGAGGTGGTTATTAAGGCCCTAATATTTGGGAAGGGGAGGGCTCAAGCACATCTGCCCCAAAACACGTTACCTCTGCAGGAAGCGAGGCCATCCATATATTGTACCAGGGCAACACTTTCCCAGCGAAGTTCCCCAAACTGTAAACAAGGGAAGGACCCCAAAAAAGATACAGAGTTCGTTCCTAAAAGGGGGATAAGGCTACATGCACACAACAATTGGTATTTTGCAGGCCTCTAAACAACGGATCCGTTGTCCGTTTTTGTGGTCCGTGTGTCATTCGCATCCGCTCCGTATGTCCGCAAACACAGCCCGTATTGCATCCGTACTCAGATACGGAAAAAAATAAATTTAAAAATAAATAAAAATCGAAGACAAGAAAGGAGGCCAATAGCTTGTCCCAACCCACTTAGATGGTCACATGATCTCTCCGGCACCATTTTCACTTGCGGTTTTGCTTTGCATTGTTGAGAGTGCTGTCTGATTCCTCTGCTGATCTAGCTATGGATTGTGGAGATTCCTTCACTGCAAAGAAGCTTTCTCATCCCGTGGATGATGTTCTCCTGTGCTGGCATCTTTCACGGCGATCCGGACAGGAAGCACCAATGCTGGAAGAACTCGAAGAGGAGGAGGAGGGGGAGGAGGAGTATTGGGTTTACCCCATTGTCTCCCAATGGCAAATAAAAATTCATTTCAATACCCTCTATATGAACCCGGGGCAGCACCCAGACAACTTCCACAGCTACTGACATATGTCCATCGCAGCAATTGACAGACTGCTGTGGGACCTCTATCCTGGATTCACCTTCCAGGACAAAGACATGCGACATTACTAGCATAAACTTAATTGTCCCCTTTGCCCATTGCTGCCATGCTGCTTTTTTTTTCTTTTACACATTGCTGGCAACAGGGAAGTCATTTGAAGCGATGCATTTAGAGTTTCTGTAGGGGTGCTCTGCCATTTCGCGGATCATCAGAGGGACCTGTAAAGTGATCCGGCAGCAACAGAGCGGTGGTGATACCACAAACCAAGGCAAAAGACTGGCTTCGGATTTCAGAGGCTTCTACCACTCAGCAGAGTTTCCCCAACTGTGTCAGCGCACTGGATGGGAAACACATTTGCATTAAGAAATTGCCTCACTCAGGGTCCAAATACCTGAATTCCAAGCAGTATTTCTCGGTGGTGCTGTTGGCCTTTGCTGACAGCAACTACCGCTTTACAATTGTGGTTATTGGGGCCTCTGGGAGTTCTGCTGATGCGAGAGTCTTCAGGGCTTCCAGAAAGGGTGAACAGCTTGATGGAGGAGTGTGCCTCACCCGTCCGAGATGGTATGTTGAGTGCACCTTTGAGATACTATGCAGTAGTGGCGGGTCCCTTGACATAAGTTACGAGCTTAACGCTTTCCCTCCGAAGTCATTTTTCGGATTTTCATTTTAACTTTTTTCTGCCCCACCTTCCAAAAGCCATAACTTTTATATATTTCCGTCGATCTAGTCGTATGGGGGGCTTGTTGTTATATGCGGGACGACTCGTGGCTTTTCACCACACCATTTATTGTACCATATAACGTAGCGGGAATCTTTGTGAGGTGGAATAGGGAAAAAAAACAGCGATTCCTCAATATTTTGGAGGGGTTTCATTTTGAAGGCGTTCACCGTGCAGTAAAAATGGCACGTTCACTTTATTCTGCGGGTCAATACGATTAAGTCTATTCAAAATTTATAGTTTTTTTTTTTTTTTTTTTTTAGCTTTTACTACTTTTATAAGGAAGAAACAAATTAAAAATAAAATGTGTTTTGTCGCCCAAGTTTTTTTCCCCCCGTTGATTGAGCAGTTTGAGGGCTTATTTTTGTCATGCGGGGCGAGCGGTTGTTTCTATTGGGACTATTTTGGGGTACATGAGACTATTTAATTTCTTGTGGGAGTTGAAGTGACCAAAAAACAGCGATTCTGGTGGTTTAATTTTTTACAGCGTTCCCCATGCGGGTTAAATGAAATAATGTTATATTGTAATAGTTCGGACACTAAAGACGCGGCAACACCAAATTTTTTTTCTACATTACTTTAGAAGAAAAATGGGAATTTTTTTTAACTTAAATTTTATTTCATTATATTATTTTTTTTAAACAAATTTTTTTTTACTGTTACTCCACCTAGGAACCAGTGACCGTTAGGTCACTGGTATAATACTCTGCAATACTAATGTTTTGCAGTATAGTTTCATTTTTACAGGATTTTGTTAAAGGAGTTGTCCATTTCAAGAAACAGAATACTCCCAGTCCTAGTTCGTTTGCGAACCCTTAATGACTGGGTATGTAAACAGAGATATCAAAATATGGAATCAGCGTATAACATTGGTAAAGCAGTGGTTTGGACCCTCGTTCACACAGGAGCCTGCGTTAACCGCACCAGATTCTCCCAATGTACAGATGCACAACAATGCCACTGCCCCCTACGCAAAATTCCCTCACTTCACCCGACCCTACGCGTTTCTATACTTATCATCAGGGGTCTGTCAGTCTGGCCAGGATGCCAGCGATATATCTTCAGCAGCAGATATTCTACTGCACAACACGGAAGCATGCACGCATAGATGTCAGCGGCATGCTTCACTCTGGGACTCTGAGTCACTATGAACTGAATACTCCGCCCCCTGGCTCCGGCAGCATACATCAAACAGCCAATCACACTGGCCCAGCACATCCATGATGCTCAACCATGTGACTCACGGCTGTCAGCTGACATACCCGGAAGTAACAATGTAAACAACACAGAGCATGCGGACTCAAATGGGAGGCTGTAGAAGTATCGATTTACTACACAAAGCCTCATGCTATTCAAGGATGGAGTATAACACTATAAGGTTGGATATATGTTGCGGATCAGCTCAGGGCCGCAATTGGACTACCACGATAGGAGCACCTACCCTGAAAATACATAATATATGGATAGAAGAACGACGTAATTGTAAACCTCACTTAAAACATTTGACACTCCTGGACTCAATTGCCATACCTGCTACTTATTGATTGATATATTACAAGTGACTACACTGGGACTAGGAATGCATTACCATACCCCCACCCAGAGGACCAAAAAAGCCCTATGACTTGATATGGATTGTGTATTAAATAAAACCGGTATAATTTGTTTGCTCGTTTAAACCTTCAGGATGTACGCAAGCCAGTCTGTAGATCCATTGGGCCTCTTTACGCAGAATGAGGTTATCCCAATCCCCTCCCCGTTTAGGAGGACGTACCAATTCAATTGCCTGAAATTTTAAACATTCTGCCCTGCCTTGATGTTTTGCATGTACATGTTTTGATATGGAAGTATCTCTTTCATTTGTAACATCTCCAACATGTTCGCTAATCCGGCGCCGAAACTGCCGTATCGTCTTGCCCACGTAATTCAGTGGGCACGGACATGTGATTAAATAGACAACTCCAGCCGTTTTGCAGTTCACAAAATCTCAGATATCATACTCAACCTTGGTGGTAACACTTTTGAATTTTTTTCCACTTTGAATGAAATCACAGGCTCTACAACTACCACATCTGTGTGTACCTGGTATCTGCCTGTCTAACCAAGTACCCTTTTGGATTATTGGATCAAAACAACTCTGCATCACCCTATCCCTGATGTTTTTACCTCTACGGAACGTGACTGAAGGCCATTGTGTTATCTGATCCGCCAAGTCCGCATCGGCTCCTAGGATACGCCAATACCTCTTGAGGATTTCCATGATCTCAGATTGTTTGGAGTCAAAAGTACCTATGAGCCTAGTGACCCTTTCCTCTTGACGTTGTCTAGGGACTAAAAGGCTCTGCCTATCTGCATCCCTCGCTCCCTCATAGGCCTTTCTTTTTTTTTTTAATCAGTTCAATTTTATTCAAAAACCTCCACATTATTACAGGTCATTGTACGTTCTCAAACAGTATACAAGTAAATTTCAACAGACCCAATTCTTTGCATTAAACCAAACATTCCCTTCCCCCCAACTCCCACCTGTATCCCCCCAGCCGGTCTATTCAATACAACTTTTCCGATCCTCTCCCCTTATGCACCCCCCCGTCAGTGGCCCTATACCTGCACTTGTTGCCTTAGTGTCATTAGCTCCACAGAAGCATACCCAGATTGATCAATCCACCTAGCCCATTGTTTGTCAAACTTGCCCCTGGACCCCCTCTTGGAGTATATCCTATATTCCATCAGAACCTGTGAGTTAAGTGCCCCTATGATTTCTTGTTTTGATGGTGGCTCCGCATCCAGCCAGTGCTTTGCTATTCCTTTCCGAACTTGATACAGTATTTTAGCAATTGCCAGCCCTGACATCCTATCTCCCACCAAATCTCCAACATACCCTAGCAGCATTACCACAGGATCCCATGGGATCTGTACCTCAAACACTCTCCCCACTAGTTCCAATATTTCCGTCCATAGACTCCCCAGCCTCCCGCATGTCCAGAACATATGAAGAATGTCTGCTTTTTCTTCCGGGCACCTAGGGCACTTGGCATCTTCTCTTAATCCCATTTGTTTCAGCACCCACGGGGTCCTATACACCCTATGAATCAGAAACAACTGCGATCTCCGTTGTGCTACATTAATGGACAAAGTACATGTTGCTGCCAATACCGCCTCCCAGTGGTCTGTTGTAATAGGACCCACATCCCTCTCCCATATAGCTTTCACTGGTGCCATAGGATCTCCCAGATGTTCCACCAATAACCTGCGATAAACCAATGAAATTAATCCTTTTGATGTTACTGCTTTTGCAATATGCTCCAACACCCCCGCTGCATGCATCGTCAGGTCCACACTGACCGCTTGTGTCTGCACAGCGTGCCGAATCTGCAGGTACTGATAGAACATGCGGGAGTCCAGTTGAAACTCCTCCCTCAGTTGTTGAAAAGATTTGAGTATGTCTCCCTCGTACAACTGACTCAATCGTATTATGCCTTGCTGCTCCCACCCCTGCATCCCTTCCAATTTACCCAATTCCCCCAAATAAGCATTCCTCCAGAGCGGTGTATATTTAGTGCACTCTCCTATCCCCAGCAATTGCTTGCACTGCCACCACACCCTGTGTATGAGAAGCAGAGTAGGTCTGGTACTCGCCATCCGTTTATAGCTGTGCGCTTCCAGTCCTGCCAACGGGTTCTCCCCCCCCCCCCAGATATGATAGGATGCGCGCACTGGACCCCCATGTCTCTTCCTGCTCCCACCCCCAGAAATGCTGACATTGGGCAGCTAAATAATACACCCAGGCATTGGGTACAGCCAGGCCCCCCTCCTCCTTTGGCAGCTGTAATTTCTCCAGTTTAATCCTAGGTACTCCCTTCTTCCATACTAGGTCCCTAAAAAGGTTATGCAATCTCCTGAACCAATATTTGGGGATCCATACCGGTGAGTTATGTAGGACATACAGCACCTGGGGCATAAGGATCATTTTAATCAAATTTGTCCTACCCAGAGCCGATAGCGGTAACTTATTCCACGCCTCTACTTTGGCTTTTATCGTTGTTAACAGTGGCATTACATTAAGGGACATATAATCCTGCACTTTCGCCGTCACCCTCACCCCCAAATACTTAAACTCCGTAACCACAGGTATCTCCACCTCCTCTTCCCCATTCTGGATAACCCCCGGATCCATGAGCATTAGGGCCGATTTTGACCAATTAATGAGTAATCCTGAATATTTCCCAAACCTTTTAATGAGGGCCATCACTAACGGTAGTGTGCGCTCGGTATCTGCCATGAATAACAGCATATCGTCTGCGTATAGTGCAATTCTTTCCTCCACCCCCCCATACCTCAACCCCTGAATATGTTCATGTTGTCTCACTGCACACGCCAAGGGTTCCACCGCCAACAACAAATGGAGATAATGGACATCCCTGACGCGTTCCCCGCTCCAGCGCAAACCGATCCGATAGCACCCCATTCACCCTTATCCTTGCTGTCGGGGCCACATACAACAACTTTACCCATTTTATATAATTAGGACCAAATCCCATTTTTCCCAGAACTGACCACAAATAATTCCATTCCACGCAATCGAATGCTTTAGCCGCATCTAAGGACATTATGGCTCTCCCCCCACAATTATCCGGCAGAACTTGTAAATTCAAGAACAGCCGTCTCAGATTCACCGCCGTCGATTTGGATGGCATAAAGCCGGCCTGATCTCCGTGTACCACCCCAGCTACTACTTTAGCTAGTCGAAGCGCCAATACTTTCGCCATGATTTTAATATCCGCCGTCAGCAGTGAGACTGGTCTATAGGAGCCCGGGAGCTGAGGATCCTTCCCCTCTTTAGGCAGAACTACTATAGTCGCTTCATACATTGTTTCTGGAAGCCGCCCCCTATCGAAGCTATCTAAAAGAGTGGCCAATAACTGCGGCGCAAGCTCCTCCCCATATTCCTTAAAAACTTCCACCGGGAGACCATCCGGCCCCGGCGCCTTTTCACTGGCTAGTATCCCTATAGCCGCTTGTAGTTCCTCCAGAGATATTGGCTCCTCCAATGTCCCTCTCTCCTCCCCTCCCAACCTAGGAAATTCTATCTCCCCTATATACTCCTCCAGCTGCCGAGGTGTGTGCTCTGCCCTAGAGGCATACAAATCCGAGTAGAACTGCTGAAACACTTTCAAAATCTGTCCTGTATCCGTCTCCAACTTCCCCCCCTCCCCTTTAATAGTGTGTATATAATTATTCTCCCTCTGCGCCTGCGCCATTCTTGCCAACAGCCGTCCAGTGGTTTCCCCCTCCTCATAATATTGGCGTTTTAAAAACATCCTTTTGTTATCTGCCCTTTCCAACTGATGTTGCTTTAACAACCGCTGCGCCTCCACCCAATGCTTCAATGTGTCTGGTGTGTTATCTATTATATGCAGCCTCTCTGTCTCCGCTACCCTTTCCAACAGCGCTTCTCCTAGTTGTCTAGACCGTGTTTTTACTGCTGAAATGTGCTGGATGAACACCCCTCTCAGCCACGCCTTCATTGCGTCCCACAGTATCTCTTGCGGTACCGTTCCCGAGTTGAACTGAAAGTATTCCTTTATGAGGTCTAAAATTTGTTTATTGTCTATCAGCTTTAGCCAAAAGGCATTGAGTTTCCAGCACCCTTGCCCCCGCCCTTTCCTCCCCTCCGTCTCTACCTTCATTAACAAAGGAGAATGATCCGACAACGCTCTTTGCAAATATTCTATCTGTGCTACAAATGGTATCGCTGCCGGTGAGCACAAGATTAAGTCTATCCTGGATAAAGACTGATATGTGGAAGACGCACAAGAATACTGAAAGCTATTTGGATGTTTATCCCTCCATATGTCCCGCCAACCCATTTCAGCAACCAGATGGCCAAAAGCTGTTACCCCTCCCCCTGTCATGCCGAATTTGTCCATATTGGTATTCAATACTGCGTTAAAATCCCCCATCACTATTAACGGCACCTCCGGGTACCTAGCCAGTTCCTCCACCACTTTCTTGATACATCCGCTAGAAAACGGAGGGGGGACGTACAACACTACTAACACACAATTCCAATGATACATCGTGCAATGTACCCCCACATACCGCCCCTCCCCATCCTGGAAGGAGTCGTGACATACAAATGGCACAGCCCTATGTATGAGAAGACTCACCCCCCTTGAATATGTAGTATGGTAAGAATGAAAACTATGGCCTACCCAGGCCCTATGCATCATGGAAACTGAATCCCTAGTCATATGCGTCTCCTGTAGTCCTATCACCCTCGACTCCTGTTTCCTAATAAAATCAAATACCGCCTGTCTTTTTCTGGCTTCCCGCAGGCCCCGTACATTCCAGGACAAACAATTAAGTGATCCCATCATCCCTCAACATATCCCAACACATCCTATCCTTTTCTCGTAATTTTACATATCCGACCGGCTGGGTCTTCTCCCCCCCCCCTCCCCTCCCCCCCTGCAACTTCCCCCGTAAACCTACCCCTTTCCAAGGGTTGGGGCAACAGAACATGTCTGCCATTACCCATAACAAGCATCGGCAGGTCAACTCCGCCCACCGTACATTCAACAATACCATAACTCGTTATGTGCTTTTCCCGCTTAACAGACCATCCCTCCTGCTGCCATTTTCTTGCAAATAAACTACCATCCCTTCAGCATATCTGTGCCCCTCAATGTCCATAAACACATTCCTCCTCTTCCGGTCTTCCGCGGTCCCCGCAACCATGCCCACCAACTCCAAGTCCAATCATATGCCACATCTTGCAATTTTTCCTACGACACCTGGTTCAGTCCCGCATCCCCAGCCTCCTTTTGTCAGCCGGTCTGTTCCGGATCAACTCCGTCCCTCTGCCGGTCTCAGCTGACTTTCATGGCTATCCAACCATCTAACCGCTTCTCTCGGTGTCTCAAAAAAAGAAGTCGTGCCCAGCGCCACCACTCTCAAACGGGCAGGATACATCATGGAATATTGCACTTGTAATGCCCTTAGACGTCTCTTTATATCCATAAACTGTGATCTTTTCCGTTGCACTTCCATGGAGAAGTCCGGGAAGAAGGACACTTTCACCCCATTAAAGGAGATGTCTTGACGCTCTCTAGCTTTCCTCAGGATCTTGTCTCTATCTTTATAATGTAGAATCTTTATCAGCACCGGTCTCGGCGGCCTTCCGGGAGGGCCAGGTCTGGTCGGCACCCTGTGCGCTCTCTCCACCGCAAATAAAGGGGTCAATTCCTCTCTACCAAATGTGTCTATCAGCCACTTTTCAAAGAAGTCATCCGGATTCGTTCCCTCCACTCTTTCCGGAACCCCCACAAGGCGCACATTATTCCGTCTCAGCCGATTTTCCATATCGTCTGTCTTAGCCAACAATGTCGCCACTGCCTGCGAGTGTGCCTGTACATCCTGCTTTATGTGAGGAATCGCATCCTCCATGTCTGAGACTCTCCCTTCCACGGCCGTAGTGCGTTCCGCAACTTTCTGCAAATCATTCCTGAGCAGCAAAATGTCCTCCTTCAATCCACCCATCTGGCTTGCTAAGGTATTAAGGACCATAGAATTCTGCTTCACCGCTGCCAAAATGTCCTTTAGGGAGGGTTCCTCCTTCCTTACTCCACTTTTCCCTCCAGCACCTGGCTGATCCTGCATGGCGCCACTCATCTCCTCCTCCTCCTCCTCCTCACTTCTCATGTCCCCCGCCAAAGGAGAGTACCTGGATCCATATGATGAGCCTCCAGCTGCCTGATCTCCAGCCGACCTTCGCTGCTGTGCAGCCGCCCCCCCTGCTCTCGGCGTGCGGGCGAACCTCTCCAGCTTCTCCACAACTTCCTGCCGGAGGCCTCTATTGCGGCCTTCCTTCTCTTCGGCGCCATCTTGAACGCGGGAACCGGGACTCGCTGGCGGCGACTTCTGCTTCTTGGAGCGCGTCATTATGGCCGGGTACTCGTGCTCCTCCACCTCCAGACTCTGGTAAGACCCTGGGGAAGCTATTTTCCCCGAATTTTACGGGATATATGGACCTTAAAGGATGAGTACAGCGGGAGCTCCGGTCACACACGTCCTCTCACATTCACCGCTAGGCCACGCCCCCCCTCATAGGCCTTTCTAATTACCCCCTTAGGGAAGCCCCTCTCCTTCAATCTGTTTGTGAGGTCATGTGCCTGTGACTCAAAATCGTCCATTGAACTACAATTTCGGCGTACTCTCATGAATTGGCCTCTGGGAATCCCACGTTTGAGGGGATAAGGGTGACAACTGTTCCATTGTAGGAAACTATTGGTTGCTGTCTCCTTTCGGTGTACTTTAGTACGTATTGTGCCTTCCTTAGTTTTAATTATCTTTAAGATCTAAAAAAGATAATTCCTGATCACTGATTTCACATGTGAACCTGAGCCCTAGATCGTTTGTATTAAGGGCTGCCACAAAATTATTGAATTCCTCCACTGTGGAATTCCAGAGCAACAACAAGTCATCAATATATCTAATCCAGATACCTATTGATGAAGTCCATTTGACAAATGTATCCCCAAAGACAACTGTCTCTTCCCACCAACCAAGAAACAAGTTTGCATAAGTGGGAGCAGTGGGACTCCCCATTGCTGTACCACGTTGCTGATGAAAAATACGGTCTTCAAAGATAAAAACATTCCTTTCTAACACAAAGTGTAAGAATTGCAAAACAAGCTGGTTATGAGCCACATATTGAGTGCCCCTAGATTTTAGAAAGTATTCCACTGCTTCACAGCCAAGTCTATGTGGAATGGAGGAATACAAAGCCTACACGTTCAGACCAAGACAGATTGTTATCAATGCCCCTCATATCCTGACTCAAAGCTTTGATCTCTTCACCCACCAAATCTACGAACAGATCTACGTTGGGAAAATCTCCCAATGGCACTTACCACTTTGGAAAAAAGACGTAATATCATTCTAAAAGCATCCGATAAGGGTGGGAACATTGTGGTCATGAGTCGAGAAGACTATAAGAAAATGTGTGAGGACATTTTGCTCAATCCTGACTGTTACACCATTCTAAAAGATAACCCCACAGCAGTGTTCAAGAAGGAGCTTTTAGGTATCCTGCGGGATGCAAAGAGCAGGTCTTTGATCAGTGCTAGCGAATTCAACTTTCTATTTCCTCAATTTCCTATTATGGCATGCTTTTATAGCCTGCCAAAAATCCACAAGGGCTATCCTCCCCTACGTGGTAGACCCATTGTATCAGGTATTAATAATCTTACCCAGAATGTGAGTACATATATAGACCAGGTGCTGCGTCCGTTTGTGCTAGGTCTCACATCATATGTACGTGATACCATGGATGTTTTAAAACAAATTGAGGGTATCACTTTGGAACAAAATACATTTCTGGCGAGTTTGGATATGGAGGCTTTGTATTCCTCCATTCCACATAGACTTGGCTGTGAAGCAGTGGAATACTTTCTAAAATCTAGGGGCACTCAATATGTGGCTCATAACCAGCTTGTTTTGCAATTATTACACTGTGTTAGAAAGGAATGTTTTTATCTTTGAAGACCGTATTTTTCATCAGCAACGTGGTACAGCAATGGGGAGTCCCACTGTTCCCACTTATGCAAACTTGTTTCTTGGTTGGTGGGAAGAGACAGTTGTCTTTGGGGATACATTTGTCAAATGGACTTCATCAATAGGTATCTGGATTAGATATATTGATGACGTGTTGTTGCTCTGGAATTCCACAGTGAAGGAATTCAATAATTTTGTGGCAGCCCTTAATACAAACGATCTAGGGCTCAGGTTCACATGTGAAATCAGTGATCAGGAATTATCTTTTTTAGATCTTAAAGATAATTAAAACTAAGGAAGGCACAATACGTACTAAAGTACACCGAAAGGAGACAGCAACCAATAGTTTCCTACAATGGAACAGTTGTCACCCTTATCCCCTCAAACGTGGGATTCCCAGAGGCCAATTCATGAGAGTACGCCGAAATTGTAGTTCAATGGACGATTTTGAGTCACAGGCACATGACCTCACAAACAGATTGAAGGAGAGGGGCTTCCCTAAGGGGGTAATTAGAAAGGCCTATGAGGGAGCGAGGGATGCAGATAGGCAGAGCCTTTTAGTCCCTAGACAACGTCAAGAGGAAAGGGTCACTAGGCTCATAGGTACTTTTGACTCCAAACAATCTGAGATCATGGAAATCCTCAAGAGGTATTGGCGTATCCTAGGAGCCGATGCAGACTTGGCGGATCAGATAACACAATGGCCTTCAGTCACGTTCCGTAGAGGTAAAAACATCAGGGATAGGGTGATGCAGAGTTGTTTTGATCCAATAATCCAAAAGGGTACTTGGTTAGACAGGCAGATACCAGGTACACACAGATGTGGTAGTTGTAGAGCCTGTGATTTCATTCAAAGTGGAAAAAAATTCAAAAGTGTTACCACCAAGGTTGAGTATGATATCTGAGATTTTGTGAACTGCAAAACGGCTGGAGTTGTCTATTTAATCACATGTCCGTGCCCACTGAATTACGTGGGCAAGACGATACGGCAGTTTCGGTGCCGGATTAGGGAACATGTTGGAGATGTTACAAATGAAAGAGATACTTCCATATCAAAACATGTACATGCAAAACATCAAGGCAGGGCAGAATGTTTAAAATTTCAGGCAATTGAATTGGTATGTCCTCCTAAACGGGGAGGGGATTGGGATAACCTCATTCTGCGTAAAGAGGCCCAATGGATCTACAGACTGGCTTGCGTACATCCTGAAGGTTTAAACGAGCAAACAAATTATACCGGTTTTATTTAATACACAATCCATATCAACTCATAGGGCTTTTTTGGTCCTCTGGGTGGGGGTATGGTAATGCATTCCTAGTCCCAGTGTAGTCACTTGTAATATATCAATCAATAAGTAGCAGGTATGGCAATTGAGTCCAGGAGTGTGTCAAATGTTTTAAGTGAGGTTTACAATTACGTCGTTCTTCTATCCATATATTATGTATTTTCAGGGTAGGTGCTCCTATCGTGGTAGTCCAATTGCGGCCCTGAGCTGATCCGCAACATATATCCAACCTTATAGTGTTATACTCCATCCTTGAATAGCATGAGGCTTTGTGTAGTAAATAGATACTTCTACAGCCTCCCATTGAGTCCGCATGCTCGGTGTGGTTTACATTGTTACTTCCGGGTATGTCAGCTGACAGCCGAGAGTCACATGGTTGAGCATCATGGATGTGCTGGGCCAGTGTGATTGGCTGTTTGATGTATGCTGCCGGAGCCAGGGGGCGGAGTATTCAGTTCATAGTGACTCAGAGTCCCAGAGTGAAGCATGCCGCTGACATCTATGCGTGCATGCTTCCGTGTTGTGCAGTAGAATATCTGCTGCTGAAGATATATCGCTGGCATCCTGGCCAGACTGACAGACCCCTGATGATAAGTATAGAAACGCGTAGGGTCGGGTGAAGTGAGGGAATTTTGCGTAGGGGGCAGTGGCATTGTTGTGCATCTGTACATTGGGAGAATCTGGTGCGGTTAACGCAGGCTCCTGTGTGAACGAGGGTCCAAACCACTGCTTTACCAAAGTTATACGCTGATTCCATATTTTGATATCTCTGTTTACATACCCAGTCATTAAGGGTTCGCAAACTAACTAGGACTGGGAGTATTCTGTTTAATACGTTTTTAAATACACGGTTGGGCTTTTCACAGTGGTGATTGTACCACTGTTTTGAGATAGCTATGAAATAAAAATTATAAATTTTACTCATTTATCACTTCAGTGAATTTTCAAATGTTCATATTTGTGGGAGCACAATATATATCGTTAAAATACAGTGAACCATTTCAAGAAACCCAACAAACCATCAAAGAAATAGGGCGGGACCAGCCTCCCCCAGTGAATTCAACGAGAAAATAATTTTACTGGTAAGAACAAAAATCCTGTTTTCTCGTTAAAGTATTCACTGGGGGACACAGCACCATGGGACGTCCTAAAGCAATCCCTTAGGGTAGGGAAAAAAATAAATAAATCAGCCATGTGAGCAACCTAACCCACAGCTGCTTACAATACCATTCCGAACCAAACTGGCATCCGCAGAAGCCAAAGAATGGATAAAACCACTGCTTACCGCTATCGTTTGTTATTATTTGTGTCGACAGACTCTGATATCGGTTCTGGTTCTTTGTTGTATCATATGATGCTTGTTTCTTCTGTCAATCTTTTGCGTAAAAGGTTTGCATTTACCCATTTCTATTTTATTGCAAAATCTCAATAAAAACCTATTGAAAACAAAATGTCTTAATTGGAGTGCGGAAAGCCAAAATGCGTTGGAAAAGAATAGATAGATTGGCTATTCTAAAAGGGGCAGGTTTCAGCTCAGAGTCCCTGATCCAAACCGACCTGAAGGAAGGCCAGAATACGCAGAATGGAAAGATGGAGGGGGTGGAATTGATGGGATTCACACCACCTAAAATAAACCAACCAAGTAAGATGGTAAACCTTTTGGGATTGATTCTTCCGGGCCTTAATCATGATCTGAATGACTGGATCAGAGAAACCCCTAAACTTCAATACTGCAGTTTCAACAGCCAAGCAGTCTAAAGCAGCCGAGATAAAGCAGAGTGGAACATCGGACCTTGGGAAAGAAGGTTGTGCCACAGAGGAAGCGGCCACGAGGAGTCTGAGGTCCGCTTACCAAACTCTGCGAAGCCCATCTGGGGCGAATAGAATGGCTGGGATTCCTGCGTCCTTGACACTTTTCAAGACACGTGACAAGAGTGGAACGGTAGGAAAAAGATAAAAAGGAGGTTGAAGAACGACCAGGCGAGAACCAGAGCATCGACTCCTATGGTCCTGGTATCCCTGGTTCTGGTGATGTTGTCTGGGCACTTGTGATCGAGGTGAGAGGTGAAGAGACTCCACCAAAAGCAAATGCATTGAAAAATCTCTGAATAAATAGTTCTCTGGGATCCAGGCGTTCCAGGCTCAAGTAATTCGCCTCCCACTTGTCTACTCCTGGGATGTACACGGCTGAGACATTTTGTTCCACCCAGCGAAGAATCTTGGCGGTTTCCTTCCATACAGTCCTGCTTCTTGTACCTCCCTGATGATTGATGTATATCACTGCTGTAGAGTTGTCTGTCTGTATCCGCACTGGAAGACCCTGGAGACGAGACATCTAGTGAGACAGGGCCAGTTAGATGCCTCTCAGCACAAAGATGTTGATCTGGAGCGGAGCTTCCGTGTCGGACTAGGTGTCCTGGACTGTGAGGCAGAAGACCGCCCCCCCCAGCCTGACAAACTTGTGTCCGTTGTGATGACTTGCCAGTGGAGAGTTGTGAAGGCTTTTCCCTGAGAGATGTTGGGGAAAGACAAACCACAGAAGCACCTTCTTGACTGTAGGAGGCAGACGGAACAGGTGATACAAGGAGTCCAGAGACTTGTCCCAACGAGATAGAATCATCAGTTGTAGGGATCGTGAGTGAAACTGAGCAAATGGGACTGCCTCGAAGAGGCGTCCCCAGGACTTTTATGTGGAATGAGCAAGGAGCATTCTTGCAGAGTACTGTCTCTTCCTGTCTGAGTGTGGTGATCTTGTCCTTGGGTAAGAATACCCTGGCCGTCTGAGTATCCAGGAACATCTTTAGAATCTCTGAGAAGAAGTGAGAGATGACTTGGTGCTGTTGATCAGCTATCCAAATCTGAAAAAAAGACAATCCAGCATAATGGATGAGACTGTCGAAGTTGTCCTCTTTGGAAGATGCTTTCAACAGAAAACCGTCCAAGTATGGGATAACCGCTATCCCCATGGATCTGAGGAATGCCATGGCCGCCACCATGATCTTGGTGAAGACCCTTGGAGCTGTGGCCAGACCGAAACGGAGGGCCACAAACTGGAAACGCTCTGAACCTACTGCAAAATGCAGGAAACACTGATGTACTTGAGCAATGGGAACATGAAGATAACCATCCTTGATGTCTATTAACCCCTAGGCGCACCACGAAGCAACTGTACGTCCTGGTGGCCAGTATCTTAGCGCACCAGGACGGCCAGTTACTGTGCGGTTCGCACTGTCGTGAGGTCAGCTGTCCCGGACAGCGAACACTCCATTGTTGCTGATCAGCGGCTCATCGTCAATTAACCCCTTAAATGCCACGATCGATTGCAATAGTCGCATTTTAGGGGTTTTTAGCACATCGGCAGATCCCACTATGAAATTGCCAAGTTTGCAGATGGTTAGCATGGCAACCGGCCAAACAAACAATGGCCTTCGTGTCTGCCATGTACGGAAGCCTATCAGCACCAGCCTCCTGATAGGCTTCCTGTCAGGGTCACCTCTACTTTGCTTTAATTCCTGTGAAACACCTAATGGGTTAACAATGTTGCTAAATACTGTTTTGAATAAGTTGGGGGTTGCAGTTTTTAAAATGGGGTGGTTTCGTTTTTGTTTTTTATTCGGTTTATTTCAGATTTGTCATAGCAAAACATTTGATTAAAAACAAGAAAACAATATGACCATGTCACAAGTAATGAGGATAAAAATATTCATCAAAGAATACAATATGCAGAGTACATAGAGGATACCACAACCCACAAACTACCTCTAAACAAAACATAAAAAGGCCACTCAAAGGCGTGCTTCGTGGTGTTCTGTGCTGTTCCATCCCAGACTCCCATCATGGCCAATGATATGTTGCTAGTTTCTATTATATCCATAGGTTTTTACTTGTATTTATTTTACCTGTGCTTAGCTCTGTACGTGTATTGTACCATTTATACGTATCTTTCATTTAGTACTCTGTTTTTATGGCTATTTATTATCTATGACCTGGCATCACAGTCCGGCTGCATGCTTATTAGAATATAGGTGGATTTTTGCGTGGATCTAGTTGATCCTACGAAATAAGTCAACACTTATACCCCCTTTGCTTGCACCCAGCCTGATATCCCGGTCATTAGTGGATTTACTTTTGTGCATGATATGGTTGGGATTTACCGCTTGTATATTAAATCAGACCCAGATGTGTTCTAACTGGTATTATATGGTACTCTTGTGTATATGCACTTGTTCTTGATTCTGGGTATAGACTTTGAGAAGCACCATTTTTTGGGTGTCTGGACATGTTTCCATCTTGTCCTCTCATTTTTAACTCTATTGAATGTATAATTTAAATAAAATTTATCAAAAGCAGAGATATAATTTATATATCTGCTTGGGCACTTGATCCATCTTTTGTGGTACAGATGTAGGTTTTTAGATAGAGGTTACCATACAGAGAAATTGTCCCATACGTTGCAATCAGGACCAAGGTGTGGGAGCAAAGCGTCACGTATCCCTGTGCTTACATTAAAACGAAGAACGAAAAAAAACCAAGGAGAAATTAGTAGGTTGTTATTCATCAGGAACCGTCCTGGGCCAGGGTTCAGATCTGCACCATGGGGCCTAAAATGGATGAGATTTCTGGGGACACTATCGATGGTGGCATAATATTGTCTCAAAAGGAAAGATGCCATTAACCAATTAAAGCCATTGGGGTAAAGTGGGGTAGGAGGGAGCCATCTAGCATAGTGCAATTGCTTTACGAGCCAGAAAGAGGGATTCTCTAAGGAGAATCTGTTCGTGTCGGGACCACACATTAGAATCCAACTAGCCAAAAAGACATAGCAGGGGATTAAGGGGTATAGGAGCCCACATAATAGAGCTGAGGGCAGCAATCATAGCTTCCAGGAATGGAACAATATAAGAACATCCCCAAATGAGGTGCCTGAGTGCACCCATGGCACCTGGAAGCAGTAACAATACCTGCTTGGTGTAACATCTGGGGTGTGAGGTACGCCTGGTGCATGATATAAAGCGGAGTGAGTTTTTTAGTAGCAGCAGGTGAAACCAGCAGGTGTGAGGACAGCATCGCCTCCAAAATTTTCTCATTTATAAACAGTTCGGGACAGTGGGGAGCCATGCGGCTGGAGTTGGGAGAGCAATAATTTGTATATTTTGGACACCTTGGGGGAGAAAGAGGACATAGTAGCCCCGCATGGGGGGGGGGGGGGGACGGGGACGGGACTTCACCTGATGTACTGGGATAGTAAGGAAACTGTGCTTGCTGGAGATGCAGAAACCTGTAAAAAGGCACTATGAGGTAGATCATATTTACTCCGCAATTGTTTAAAAGAACTCCAAGTATCTTGTTCAATCAATTGAGAAAGGAATACGACACCCTGGTTACGCCAAATCTCCGGCATACGTGTTATCTCCTCCAGCAACTGATTGTCCCACAGGTGCCAGACAGACAATGGTCCCTGGCTGACAAACAGTTTTTTAAACATGGCTCCAGACCTGGCGAGCCAAAGCATGCAAGGGAGTTTGAGGCTCCTTAAAGGAACAGTGTCACCACAAAAAAAAATTTCATGTCAGTTTTATGTTAGGGTTTTATTAAAAACGTTTTTATTTATTTGTGTGTTACTTTTTTCTATTTTTTCACTTTTTCTTCCCTATGGGGGCTGCCATTTTTTTTTCCATTTCTGTATGTGTCGATTAACGACACATACAGACATGGAATACGGCAGCCACAGTCCCATAGGGACTGCTAACGGGGCCCGTCCCATCCACTTCTGTGTACGCCGTCTGTGTGGGAACGGCGCATGCGCCGCTCCCACACAGTCCAATTTGAAATGCGCGCTGTCCGGCGCCATTTTCCTGTGGACCGGAAGTCGCGGGCGGACAGTAAGATTACTACTTCCGGTCGCGGCTTCCGGACTTGTGCACTTGGACCAGCGGCAGCAGATGGAGCGGACGGGCCGGAGGGAGCCGCGGCGGCAGGAGCAGGTAAGAGATTTCTATGTATGTTCGTGTGTGTTTACTACTGTATGTAAACCTACTACACTGTGTGTTAGCTCAAAAAATGGCGACACACAGTGTAGGAGGTTAGACCGTTCAATGACCTCGTTTATCCCGGCACTAGCCAGGATAAAGGAGGGGGGGATTCTCAGAGCTCACTAGAGCGAGTGCTTTTTTCCCAATTTTGCAGCAAAAAGCAATGTGGTTGCTTTACCACATGCAATGCTGCAATTTTGGGAATAGCTCCATCTAGTGACCAGCACTGGGAAATATTATAAATTAGAATCTAATTTATAATATTTCCTGACTCGTGAAAAAAATAAAAACAATTTGAACAATGTTTAATCACCTACACACTAAATGTTTAATTTAAAAAAAAAAACACATGTTTTGCTGGCAACACATTCCTTTTAAGGTGCAAGGGGCCTCCCTCCAGGTGAACTTGGAGACTAGTCTTGCCAGATGGGTCGTGCACTTGGCATTCAGTGCTCACCTCCGATGAGGGGATAAGCCAGGGCCCCAGGTACTTAGACTGTGCTGAAAGGTAATATAAGAAAAGGGAAGAAGGGTCAAGCCCCAACGGGCTTGATGTGCTTTTGTGTTGTAAGACTGAGCTTGACCCTAGAGTTATGCCACATAAAAGGACACCAACACACTGTCAATGTGTTTGAAAAAGGATTTGGATATGGGAACAGAGAGCTCCTGGATACAGTAGGAAATTTCTCCGAACTAGTAGAGTGGGTGGAATATAGGTTGAGTAGAAGTCATGGAAACGTAGGGAGATGGAAGTAATGGATCTACAAAGTTGACCATGAGCATTTTTAAAATCGCTAAAATAGCAGATGGACCAGAGCAATCTCTAGTACGGTACACCAACAGCTTTGCCAATTGATTCCCCAACTCAAAATTCTTCTGTTTTTAAAAAAAAAATTAAAAAAATGTTTTGCCTTAAAGGAGTTTTCCCATTAGAGACATTTCCATATGATATGTCAAATGTCAGATAGATGTGGGTCCCACGTCTACTATGGGAGTTCCGGAAACCGCGTAGCTCAGCGAGTTACTCCCGACCATGTAATCAAGAAGTGGCCGGGGAGAACAATAAAGCTAGAACAGGGTTTAGGGGGACCCCGTTCTAGAGTTAGGTGCGGGTCCCAGAGGTGGGACCCACATCTATGACCTATCCTGTGGATAGGTCATAAACGTCCCTCATGGGAAAACCCCTTTAGGGGCCAGTAATTGGGAGCAACAGAACTGGAGGAATCTTCAGCGAGACTTCTTAGCATCAGTAGGGTCAGTGACATATTGTTGTTCAGCTTTCTCCAGCGCCCCTTGTAGCATATCCTCGGACTCCCAAGTGGAGCGTTTAAGAAAGGATACAGTTGACCTAAGGCAACTCAAGAGGAATGCCTTAGTCACATCCCATGTTTCATTGGAGGTCCCAATTTTAGGGTTGACTTGGAAGAATATCTCAAGTTGTAAGGGAATTCTTGGTTGGGGGAACTGGGAAAGCCAAAGTAAATGGAAATGCCATGAGGGAGGGGGACATGAGGGGGGCTATGGACAGAGATTAGATGAGAGAATATTGTCCAATATATCTCTGGGGATGAAGGCTAGGTCTGCTACATGTGATATGGTACAGGGGAAACATAGTGACCTATGCGAAGGGGAATAACAGAAATACACTTTAGTATTGGGGTTAAGATGTCACCACACAACGCACCATCCCACCTCAGCCAGGTCTTAAAGGATCGTGGGTCTACCCGCTGGGTTAAGCACAGGGGATTGGGAGAGCCTATCTAATAGGGGATCAGCGACCAAATTAAAGTCACCTGTGCATATGGTTAGGAAGTCTGGAAAGTCCAGAGCAAAACAGAGCTTGTCGCAGGAGGCGGATTGTAAATTACAAGAAACACCAACTTATGGTTATCAATAGTACAAGCCAAAAAAAAAAAACAACGGTCCTCAGGATCCGATCTGATAGTCAATTGCAAAGCAAAGGCAGTTACGCACCAGCAACCACACCCCCTAGAGTAGTTAGGGTATGTGCACACACACTAATTACGTCCGTAATTGACGGACGTATTTCGGCCACAAGTACCGGACCGAACACCGTGCAGGGAGCCGGGCTCCTAGCATCATACTTATGTACGATGCTAGGAGTCCCTGCCTCGCTGCAGGACAACTGTCCCGTACTGAAAAAATGATTACAGTACCTGACAGTTGTCCTGCAGCGAGGCAGGGACTCCTAGCATCGTACATAAGTATGATGCTAGGAGCCCGGCTCCCTGCACTATGTTCGGTCCGGTATTTGCGGCCGAAATACGTCCGTCAATTACGGACGTAATTAGTGTGCACATACCCTAAGAGTGACAGGAGTGGGGCATCCAGCCAAAATGGAGTGATTTATGAGGGGTTTCTAATATACATGCCCCTCAAAGCTACTTCAAAACGGATACAATAAAATAAATTAGTATCTTGTGTTAGATATTTGAAAAACGGCTAGTAAACGTATAAGGCTATATTCACACGACAGTGAAAAAAAAAAAGTGTACATTAAAAACTGGTCAACTGTCAGTGTTTAATGGCCATTTTGCATCATTGTGTCTCCATTTATAAATTTTTATCCATTTCCAGTCCGTCTGTCCGTTTTTAATGGCAGTTTGACATCAGTTTTTCAAGGCCGTTAAAAAAACTGATTACATTTCATTGGTCAGGCTTTTTTTGTCCCAACCCCCTGAAAACACCCAAAGCGAGGACACATGTTCACCATGACACTATTTACAGCCCCCCTGTAGAGGATGCCACACGCCCCCCCTGTAGAGGATGCCACACGCCCCCCCTGTAGAGGATGCCACATGCCTCCCTGTAGAGGATGCCACAGCCCCGGTGTAGATAAAGCCACACAGCCCGACATGAATGCCCTACATACCTGAAGAAAACAGCGCTGCACCGGTGAGTAAGGTCTCTCGTCTTCACAGGATCTGCGAAGGCGACACGATGACACTCACCGATGCAGCGCTGTCTTCTTTTGGTGTGGTCTCTCGTCTTCACGGGATCTGCGAAGGTGGCGCAAATACGTCATCACGTCACCTTCGCAGAACCCGTGAAGACTAGCAACCACACCAGAAGAAGACAGCGCTGCATTGGTGAGTAGGTGTCAGAGGCGCTGATAGCCGTCAAGGGAATTAGTAGTTCCCTTGCCAATCCACACGTCACAGATCCACTTTTAACGGTTGTTACACGTATTGACAGACGTTAAAAACGGATCCATTGACTTCTATGGGGGGCGTCTGGGCGTGAAAAAAAACTGACAAATATAGGACATCCTATTTTTTGACAGCCATTATTCACGGGCCGTTAAAAAAAAATAATGGCTACAAAAAGACGACATATGGTAAACCGAATATATTTCCTGGTTTGTGTGGTATCATTATCCCTTTGGAAGCAGAGGATTTGAAATTTAGGAAAATGCTAATAAACAGTAAACATATACTACTAAAATAAAAGTACAGTGTGTCACGAAAAAGCAGTCTCAGAATCACTTGTATAAGTAAAAGCATTCCAAAGTTATTATTACCACATAAAAAGACATGTCAGATTTTTTCAAAAAAAGGGCTGCATCCAGAATGCCAAAATAGGCTCGATCCTGAGGATCTTAAACCTGCAAATTTCACATCACATTTGGACAGGTCACTTGAGTATGAAATTCCCCCACACTTACCAAAACTCTGGGTTGTTTACACTATTCTCCATGCTGAATTGCTCTATTTCTGGTCCCATCTGAACAACAAATTCCGCCAGCTTTATTGCAGTATCCTTTGTCTTGTCATCAACTATGAAAAAAAGACCCAGAAAGACAAACGTTATACCACGGTACGGCAACGAAGAAAGATAGTTAAATAGTTTGTGATTATTGGGTGGTCTGTTCAGCAAAGCCAGATGGAGGATGTTACAAGTATTTCTAGAATCACTTTATTTGCGCATATGGTAAATAGGCCTTTTCCCCTCAGTGACACGTGAAATAACTGTACATGACGGCCGCAAAAGGTAGAGGGGGGGGGGGAAATGGAGCGGGCTCACAGGCTGGGCTCGCTTCATACTTAGCAGGTGTCAACTTAACGTTACAGCCAACACTTCACAGTGTTAACCAGTTAGATGCCGTGGTCAATACCTAAGCTGTTAGAAAGCAGGGGGGGTCCCCATCCTTCACCCAATGGACACCCTGCGATCGTGATGTCACGTCAGCCAGGGGTCTAATGAAGGCCCCGCAGGTCTGCCATCTTCTATTAAGCTCCTATCAAAGGGACTGCTTGACACTTCCTAATAGCGGCAATGCCCCGATGACTCCAGACTGATAGTGCGCACGCTACGCAGATTGTTTTAAAAGTTGATTTTATAGGTTGTTCTGCATCTGCCAATATATAAAGTGGCATATTTGGAAACATATGGACGTCATGTGTCATGGCGGTTTAGGGGGCTGAAAAGACACGACAGGTTCCCTTCAATAAAGGGTTGTCCCATAAGGAATACTCCTGTCAATATGCCCTATTAGGGCATATGCTTGTCATATTGGAGGTCCCCTACTCGGGCCTCCTCTATAAGTCCAAAGTGTTACATGGACAGCCTGTCCTCTGAATAGTGCCATGAAATACTACTTTAAGCAGCTGGCAACATCATCCCCTGGTAGACCCCAGGAGATGGAGCAGCTCTCATTCAAATTAACCCCAAATTTAGTACATATGGACACACAAACTATATCACATACTTCTTATTGATCATAAGTTGTTTTTTTTTTAAAAAGGAAGGTCTCTCTATTTTGTTTTAATTACTAATTAAAAGTATTTAATAAGTTACTGAACGTTAAAATTATAATTTATTTTCTCGGAATATATTTCTATTTATGTTATGGGGCAGCCATCTTCTATAGAGCTGTCTTTCCAAGCAGGAAACGGCTCTAAAGATTGCCATACAGCAGACACAGAGGAGAATTAGGCTGGATTCACACGAGCATGTTGTTACGTCCGTAAAGGACGGAACGTATTTCGGCCACAAGTCTCGGACCGAACATACTGCAGGGAGCCGGGCTCCTAGCATCATAGTTATGTACGACGCTAGGAGTCCCTGCCTCCCCGTGGAACTACTGTCCCGTACTGAAAACATGATTACAGTACGGGACAGTTGTCCTGCAGCGAGGCAGGGACTCCTAGCGTCGTACATAACTATGATGCCTTCCCTGCAGTGTGTTCGGTCCAGGACTTGCGGCAAAAATACGTTTTGTCCTTTACAGATGTAACATGCTCGTATGAACCCAGCCTAAGGACGGAAGCCGACAATAATCAGCAGCGTAAACTTAGAGCATGCCCCCTCATCCCCTGCCTGTATATAGAGGGAGGAGAGCCCAGAGCAGAGGGAGGCAGCCTGACACTCAAAGGATACACATCTGCTCTATAGATATAGGGGCAACTGTGACTGGCAATTATAATGGGAATTGTTGCTTGAAACCTTTAGGGGCACCAGTGACTAAAAATTATGGGGGAATCTTTGTGTGCCCTTTGAGCACACAATTGATCTTTTTTAAATGATTTTGAAAAGGAGTACCCTGCTACGCTATTAGGCACTGCTAAAATGGGAATAATTCTTTACCAATAATTCGTTTTCCATGAGTCAACCAAGACAGACCCACCGGAAAGACTGGCCCCTTGACCATAGTTAGAACCCCCCCTCATAGCTTCCCTAGTGTTTTTCAAATTGATACAGAGACATCAGGTAATTTGTGTTTATTTCAATTGAATATCCACCTAGAAGGGAGGGAATAGAGAGGTGTAATAGATAGTCACGGTGTTACGTCAAAATTAACCAAATATTGGATGAGTTTGTGACCAACGAGAAGTGTGTCTTTTTGTTCAATGTTTTCACCATGTGACTTGTCCGAATAAAACTTCTTTTGACAATAACAGTAGATGGGTCTCCCAGAGACACCTATTACCAATTAGCAGAGTGCTGAATATTAGAGATTGTGGATTGCACCTTATATATCAGACGGCTGTCGTTGGCACTCAAACGATTATCTTCTCGCAAGATCTCTCTCTTCCAGACTCCACCTCCCTCTTTCTTGCGAGATCCTGGCCTAGGTTACGTGGCCGCCACGTCTCATATTATAGAGCCCGAATGCAGCCTGGAAACCCACCACACGGAGATGCCTGTGGTCACCAGGAGAGGAAGCCTGGATGCGGCCTGTAAACTTACTTCGTAGGGACCCAGTCAGAAGCACGGTGAAGATGCACCGGGCAGTCCTACATTTCTACCCCCTGGGATGCAGCGACTAAATAGATCTGCAAAGAAGAGACCTGGCATGGTGTATAGAAATAAATGAAACCTGCTGCCTGCTCAATCTCACCCCATCTGGCATTACTTCCGGGAGAACCTGCTGCCAGCTACAGGATCCCTTAAGGTAACAACCTATCTGCACCTTTATCCAAGTAGGAGCAGAAAAACACTGGGAAGCTGTGAGGGAAGAGCTGTTCCAGTTCCTACTAGGGTCAATAGGGAAGTCTCTCCGGTGGGGTGGTCATGCTAAAAAAAGGATACACCTGTTTTTTTTGTGAAGACACATCCTAACGTATACCATCAATTTACATAGATGTTCCAGATCTGTCTGAAAAGAATAACTCTTGACTTCTAGTAAAAAAAGAAAATATAAACAGTAAAAAAGTTTTTTAAATATTTAAAGAAAACGTAAAATATTAAAAGCTCATAAAAACCTTTTTTGCCATTTCCCTCAAAGCACAATGTAAAAAAAAAAATTTATAAAAATTAACCTGCACGGTGAACACCGTAAACAATAAAACATTAAACCGCCAGAATCGCTGTTTATTGGTCACTTAATCTCCCACATATGGAATAAAAAGAGGAGATCAAAATGTCTCATGTACCCCAAAACAGTACCAATAGAAACTACAGCTCGCCCCGCAAAAAATAAGTCCTCATATCGCTAAATTGATGAGTAAAAAAAAAAAAAATATGGCAACATAACACAAAAAGTTAATCCGTTTTTTCCTTGTAAAAGTAAAACAAAAATATAACTATATAAATTTGGGATCACCGTAATCGTATGGACGCGCAGAAGAAAGTTAACATGCCGTTTTCAACGCATGATGAACGTCCTAAAAACAAAACCCCCCAAAACATTAAGGAATTGCTATTTTTTTTGCTATTCCACCCCACAAATAATTTTTCCCCAGTTTCCCACTACATTATATGCTACAATAAATGGTGCCATGAAATTCTACAACTCATGCCGCAAAAACAAGCCCTAATACGACTATATAGACGAAAAAAATAATAAAGCTTTGGCTTTTGGACTGTGGGGAGGTAAAAGAAAGGAATGGTTTAAAGAAACAATATATATATCTCAGCTGTATAGTTTGGGCATGGTGTGAATAGAGCTTCCAGTAGTAAATAAGTTCATCTGTCATTGTAACCCCTCCCTCCAATGCTAAGAAAGTGATTCTGCTAACACACCCAAGCCTGCACAGCAAAGGTAAAAACTGAGCTACCTAAAACAGGAAATGTGTCTATAATTGGGAGTGCCCTAGTGGCTAGTAAGGAAACAAACTTTTAATATTTCAGAATTTGTGTGTATAGGGGGGGGGGGACGGACTAAAAAAAAAAAAAAACCTCAGCAAACGCAGCAGGTCTTTTATAAAATAACTATGCAAAAGCAAGCACACAAATGTAGAAGAATTAGCTACAAACCATGTACAGTCTGTGGATCTGCTTCTTTTGGCTCTTTTTCCCCTGGTAACGCTTCATCTTTTTGAGCGGCTGTACCATCAGACAAAGAGAAGGTATCTAGAGTTTCCTGTGACTTGACTTCCACTTTGCAAGCAGAATTTTCTGTTGTGGTTTCTTTTGTTGGTACTAGTTCTTGTCCTTTGATTGCCTCTTCCACCTTAACAGGAGGAGATGACTTTGTGCCACGTTTTTTGAGTTTTGCCTGCTTTCTTTTTCTTGAGAAGGCCAAGGTCTTGTAGAGTCTCCTCTTCACGGCTTGTACCTTCTTTGCATACAGCATGGCCCTCACAGACTCACAAGCCAGTTCTTCAGGAGACCGCTTACTCCTTGCATACGTCTGACCTTTAGATTTCTGAAATTCTCCAAATTTTTGACGATAATATTTATACTCATTGCTACCCTCATCAAACAAGAACCTAAAAATGGAAAAAAACAACTGTTAATGAAGTAGGACGCTGTACCTCAACGAAAGGGAGGGGGAGGGACCTTCTGAAATATCAAATCACATTGGCAGGAGCTAATTGGATTTTGCCAATGTCCTCAATTATACAGCATCCAAATGGGTATTAATGGGTATTCCCATCTCGGACATTTATGGCACATCCACAAGATGGGAAATAAAAGTCTGAAGAATGTGGGTCACAGCTCTGGGACCCGAACCAATCTAGAGAACCCCACCGACTACCGCATCCAGTCGGAGACTCCGTGGCATGGAGTACGAAAACAGCGGAGCAATTCTGTTTCCGTAACTCCCATAGAAGTGAACGGAAGTTCTGGAAAAAGCTCAGCAGAGCAACCTCTGCTGTTTCCGTAATCTCAGCCACCTTGCAACTGACTCTCCACCTGAATGCGGAGGTCTGCCTGAATGCAGGGACAGGGTCGGGGGAACCCTGTTCTTAAAATAGGTGCAGATCCCAGAGAGGAGATGTCATAAGTGAATGAGATGCGAATACAACTTTAAGCGCACATCAAAAAATGTTATTGCTGTAAATATCTGGCAAAGACTGATGTGTCCGATATCTCCAATAACTGAGCAGAACCTTTTTGGAGTGTTGAAATAATCCGTAGTTCCAGACACCAATGTGACCTTCTCTGTGAACATTGATCCTGCTGTGTTTTTTTCAGACCATAATAGAAAATAGAGGGGAAGCGGATTCAAACTCCCCACAGATTGTATACTGATAAACCGTGGCAAGAAAACTAAAACCTTCTACCCTCCTTTATTTTTAGAGATGGCTAACTAGAGCTAATTGATCCCATCCCAATAACAACTTCAGTGATTCCCTACTATTTTTAAAAACAGTAATTAAACGTACCTCTGGTACCTTTTTTGTTAGAATAGTTCTCCGATTACAGGGTGCTACACTGCTGGGACCCCCAGCGATCAGGTCTATTTCGTAAGGGAACCTGGCAGCAAGTGTCAATTCTCCTGCAGCACTACCACAGTGGAAATAAGGTATTATAGAGTTCCCAGTGAAAAGGGCTGTGCTTGTAAAGTATGAATGTGACAGGTCCTCTAGAGCAGGGATCTCAAACGCAGCCATATATGGACAGCGATGTCAGGGGATTCCACAGAATCCTGGAGCGGAGCCTATACTAGCGCTCTGCCCGGGACTCCGCTCTGGGGAAGACCCTGACAACAGTGTGCATATACTAGCACTCTGCCTGGGACTCCGGCTCTGGGGAAGCTCCAGACATCGCGTGTCCATATATGGACAGCGATGTCAGGGAATTCCACAGAGTCCCAGAGCAGAGCCTGTACTAGCGGCTCGGTTTCCTGGAGGAGGGGTTAATCTGCGGGGACCACCGCGATCGGTCCCTGCACATTTAGCTGTGATAGCTGCTGTTCATGACAGTAGGCTATCACAGCTCATGAACGTGCCCCGCACGAAACGGCGCCGTGTTTCATCCATGACATACTATTATATCATGGAGCGCGAACGATGCAGTTACCATGATAATAATAGTAGTATACATAATATGTCCTGGAGCGTTAAGGGGTTAAGTGATTAAATTCAATTATAACAGTATGCAGTAAGCTCCCATGCTCCCTCCAGCAGCAGAAGCAGTCAGCCAGAATGTTGTTTTAAACCTACAGGCTTTTAAAAAAAAAAAACAAAAACAAATTTCCTCCGAAGTTCAAAAAATGCGAGAGCCAAATCATATCGTTTAGTCGAATTTGCTACCATCCGTCGGTCGATAGCCCTGTGGAATTCGGACAACGTGCCAGTTGTCTACTTATTAAAAATTACATGGGCATGGCCCCACATGCCCATGTATTTTCTAAAAGTAGACGAAAAGGTAGCAATTTATTTTATTCTATAATTCATGTTTCATTTGTGAATTTAAGACACATACAAATGTTCTGGCTTCCAGAGCAAAAAAAGCTTTTTGGTTTGTGTGCATAAACAAAAAAAAAATAAATTGGATTTTTGTTACCCACCGTAAAATCTTTTTCTCGCCGCGTTCATTGAAGGACACAGAGATGACGGTGGATATAGCTACTGCCACTTGGAGGCGGACACCAAGTAAAAAAAAAAAAAGTTTAGCTCCTCCTACCAGCTATATCCCTCCCTCAGGCACTAAACTAAAGTAGTTTTGTACAAAAGCAGTAGGAGAAGCAGAAATTGAAAACGAACACAACCAACAATTCAAAAACAAGAAAACCATAGGAGATCCTAAAAGAAACAAAGCCTGCCTTTGGGGAGAAAACAGCCATACTACCCGAAGGAAACAAATTTCAGGTGGGTGCTGTCCCAAAATGAACGCGGCGAGAAAATAATTTTACGGTGAGTAGCAAAAATTCAATTTTCACATCCGCGTCAATGGGACACACACAGATGACCATGGGAAGTTCAAAAGCAGTTTGCATGGATGGGAAAGCAACAGAGAATGAGTTTGGTTAACATACCGCTGCCTGCAGAAGCCTGCGACCTAGAGAGGTGTCAAAGGATGCGAAAGTATGCACCCTGTAGAACTTAAAAAAGGTGTGGATTGAGGACCAAGTAGTGGCCTGATACACTTGCAGAGCTGAAAGTCTGTTTCGAACAGCCCACCCCGCTAGTGGAGTGGGTCATTCCCCAGAATCGAAGAATGCTTGACCTTTGATCGGTATTCCTTACGGATAGCGGACCAAAGCTATTTGGTAATGGTGCTCTTAGACGACGCCAGACCCTGCCTGCAAACATAACGATGGAAGAAGTCTGGGAAAGATGAATCCGTAAGGGAGTAATTTTAATAGTCACTCAAGAACACTTCAATCTTTTTCTTATTCCAACCTCTTTATGGTCCCAAAAAAAAAGAAAAAAACAGCACACCCTGTATGAGATCTGAAGCACCTCAAAAGCTTCAGAGGTTTTGAATAGAATCTCTTGTTGGTCATTACTTTGATGGAACAAGGACAGTTCTTGTTCTAGTCGACATCATGGATGCGTATCTGCATATCCCCATTTGCGAATCCCACCAACAGTTCCATCGCAATCAGCGCTAAGAATTACCAATTTATGACCCAGGGAAGGGACTGAATGGCCAGAAAAATGCCTTCGAAGGGAAATTCGATGGCATAAAGCAGAAAAAAAAAAAATGGATTTGGGGGCAAAGAAGTGAACTCTATTTTGTATCCTGTGGAAACTGCCTCACATACCCATGCATCCAGAAACAAAAAAGGAGTCGTCCCCCAAACCAGGCTGTTTTTTCCTTTGGTCTAGTGTGTTATGCTTCTGGTCAGAATGCCTTGAGCTTGAGAAGCTGCAAAAGGATCGAAACAGAGTTACTCCATTCCTAGGGTGGGCGGAGCGAGCAGACCTGTTTTTGGGCAGATGAGAGCTCTTGCCATGTGTGGCCACAGAAATCTCCTCCAGACTAGTACCAAATAGGCGAAAAAGGGAGAGCGGTCAGTGAATTTTTGGAGGGTGCATCCAGAGAAACATTTTGTGCAAGAGCTCCTGGCAAATGGCTATAGAGAAAGCTGAAAAACGAGACAGCAATCTGGCCGCATACAGGGAGGCCTCGCAGATGGACTCTCTCGCATGTGATATTTGTAGAGCTCTCTCATTCACTTGTCCGAGGGAATTGCTGGAAAGGACGCTTTCACAAAACCTGTTCGGTGGCTGCTCTGCTCACCCAAATAGAGAATATCAGGCGCAAGGCCGATCCAGCTGCCTGACAGTGTTATCCTGAAATAAGGACGTGTTTGCTTATGGTAAGAGTGGTGTTTTTGGCCAGGCAAAAGACTGGAGGGTCAACCGCCAGGAAAGACCACAACATTTTGGCGGAGTTGTCTGGAAATTGATACATAAATGTCTATATATGTTTCATGTCCATTTTCTAGAGTTTGTCCTCAAATTTGGAGTGGAAGGAAAATAACTTTTGAGAGTACCAAGGCCGCCAGATAGAAAAACCTTGATAGAAGGAAGAAGATTCCTGATCCTGAACGTGTCGAGTTTCGTTTACAGCCGTAATAAGGTTGTCTACCATAAAGGAGAGTTTAGATGACTGCTCCTTACCCAGGGCTGAATCCGAGTCATAGACCTCACTCTCAAAAGTGATCCTCATCTACAAAGGAAATATCAGAGCCAAGCACCCGCAGTGGAGAAGTGGAAAAGCGCGGAGAAATTGACGGTTGATGGGATAGAGAGAATTGGCCCATTTGCGCGGTCTGCCATGCAGTATGTGAAAGAAAGAATCCTCACACGCTGAGGTTTGTAGTGGCACCCGGCCTAGCAGATCCACAATGGATTTAGATGCCTTCCATAGGTAAGACACCACGAATGACAGCGAGTCTGTCCACTCCAGATACGGAAACCAGTGAGGATTGAGCAGAGGACACTGTGGGTTCACTGATGTGCTGTTTTGGGCCCAAGTGTTGGAGCAGAGAAGTTTAGATTCACCGCACTGAAGTTTTATATTACCCATTTTGCCTGCTTCTGCTGTAACTATGGCAGTTGCCTGCCAAGGGGCCTCCCCTCTGGGTTCAGATATGGTAGCCACACACCGCTACATCTCTGTATGAAGAGGGTAGTGGGGGCTAGAGTACTACTGCTAAAAAGTAAATATGGAGGGCCAAAAGGCTGCAGGAAGGGATGGCTGGAGAAGAAAACTGCCAAGGACAGAGCCTACCAGATACAAAGCGCAAGATCCTCAGGAGCAGAGCAGGACATGTAGCGTCTGTGCTAGAGCGGCCATGAAGAGAGCGAAGAGGAGCAGTAAGACCAAAGAAATAGAATACCCTTGTGAGGTCATTGGCCAATAAGCACTGTGGAAAAAAGCATTTAGTACTGGAAAGGAAGTCCCTTCCTTTAGAAACGTGGGCCATGTAGTGATTTAGAAAGTCCCGGCCCAAGCAACCCATGGCCTAACTAGGCCATAAGTGGGGGGCTGTTTTACAGACCCTGCTGCAGAGCACCAGTGTGCCTGGCGCACTGCCAGAAAAGAGCCACGGTAAATAATAGAGCGCTGTGAAGAGGGGGAGAAAGAGGACCCCCCCCAACCTACCCGGGATACACACGGATGCTTGCTATGGCTGTTACGCGGCTGCTGGAGCCGCAGATTTGAGTACCAAAAAGTGCGCAACACGAGAGGAATGCGGTTGAAGGGGACTTGAAACCGAAAAAAGAGGGCTGCAGACTCGTTACCATGGTGGAGCCGCTTGGAAGGTGGGAAGGAGGGGGGTATAGGGCCTCTTGGAAGGCGGGAAGCAGGGGGATAAATAAATATTTAGACCCCCTAGGGGGCGTGGCCGGATGTCTGCCTGAGTAGCCATGCTTCACAGCGCTCCTGAGTTCCCCGACTCCTCATCCTGTTAATATCACCGCCATCCTTCTTGCAAAGTCGTTTTTCTAGACAGGACAAGTGCCTGCAGTCTGTACGGTATATCTATCTGTGTGTAGTTTCCGGATCGTGGGTTCTGGGGCCTTCCTGGAGCAAGGAGCGGGAGGCCGCACGGCACTTCCGGTTGGCGCGTGGCGGGAGGCACGCTGGAGTGCTGTCCTGCATATGGACATTGAGCTGGAGGAGGCTAGTGACTGAGATGGAGGGCGGATTGCCTGTTGATCCGGAGCTACGAGCTACGAGCCCTGCATTACCTGTGTGCTCCTGGCGTCGAGGTGGGTGTTGTGCTGCTGCCCATAGACGTGTGGTCTTAACCAGAGTGGTGAAGGGAGGATTTTATCCCTGGAACATTGTGTGCTATTGTAAGCCATAAGACTAGGCTATCTACACGAACGGTTTGCCTACCCAGCACTGGGTCCTGTACTGGTTACTTGTGGCGACATACTTCCTAGCCTGTGTGCTTGCTTCATCATTTGTTCCGGTTTGTCATCCATTTTGTGCATATCCTGCAATCTCTTCTACAATAGGTAGTAAGGCAGGGAAAAAGGGAAAGACCAGATCCATATCCCCGGTCACCCCTTCTGATGAGGAGTCCTTGGAGGATTTAGAGGATGGTGCTTCTGGTGCGGCCCTGTCTAAAATTAAAGCTAATGCAGTGAAAAAGCTGGCGCAAATTTACCAGACCTGAACGTCTCCCTGCCTCTCCAGACCCGTCTCGGTCTACGTTTGATGGATCAATGAGTCCTCCATGACCACAGAAACAGCATGCCTCTTCCTCACATGTGGATACAAAATTTGCTGAATTAAGATCGGCAATTAACTCCTGTCAATCTTTGCTGGTTACAAAAGTTGATGAACTGCGTCAGGATTTTGTTATACTGCGGCATGATGTACAAAAAGTGCGGGAACGTACTACCGAAGCAGAGCACAGAATTTCAGAGGTGGAGGATACTCTACGTCCTATCCCAGCGCAGATTGTAGATTTACGGAGGCAAGTGGAGGCCTCGGTGGAAAGGGCTGATAACTTTGAGAACAGGCTGCGAGGGAACAACATTCGCATAGTGGGGCTGCCTGAGAAGGCGGAGGGCACAGACTCTGCGTCTTTCCTGGAATGGTGGTTAGAGGAGACCTTTGATGCTACTGTCTTTACGGCTTTTTTTTTTTTTTTTACCGTTGAGCAAGCTCTTAGGGTCTCTGCTCAGCCTGGGCCGCCGGGAGGCCCTCCTCGCCCTCTTCTGGCTCGTCTGTTACATTTCCAGGACAGAGATGCTATTGTCCAAGCGGCAAGGCGCAAAGGAACTATCCTATAGAATACCCAACGGATTTCCATTTATCCGGATTTTTCAGTTGCTATACGGAAGCAGCGTGTTCGCTTTACGGAGGTCAGGAAGAAACTCCAAGACAAGGGATACAAGTACGCTATGCTATACCCTGCTAAATTGCGGGTTACTGATGGCCCTACCGCAAGGTTTTTTGTTTTCCCCACTGAGGCCTTGGAATGGGTGGCTGCTGCGCCTCGTGCCCCATGAGAGGCCTTGCCCCCCGATTGAAAAGGGGATCTGGGCAGACGCTCCTGGGTTTTCTCCTATTTCTCTTGGACTGTTCGTTACTTGAATTGGTCAGCAAACATGTGACTGTTGCTTTGAAAAGTTAATATGCATACCTACTGATATCTTGCAATGATGTATTTCTTACTAAGCTTAGGTGATATTTTTCTCTCCCCCCCTTTCAGTAGGGGTTAGGTCTCGGGATTGTGCTCCTTAGTTAGCTGCTAGCTTAGCCAGGGAGCACTGTTCTCTATTTGTATTTCAGTTAGTGGGTAAAGGTCTACACTAGCAGTGTTTAGTGCTTGACATGGTTAGTTGGAGCCTAATTTCTTTGGTATTGTATAATTTTAGGATACTGAAGATGGTTGCTTGTTTGAATGATTGGGTGCTTCTTTTCTCTCCATTCCCATTCTATATTTGTACTGGGTCTCCGGCTGCTTTCTATGCTCCAGGCGTACTATGGTTCCAATTAAGGTGTTGAGCTGGAATGTCCGTGGGCTTAATTCTAAATTTAAACGTTCCCTTGTTTTTAATTTTTTTTAAAATACTCGCTGCATGTTGTCTGTTTACAAGAGACCCATTTAACTGGACAAAAATGTTTGGCCCTTAAACGGGCTTGGATTGCCAGAGGTTATCATTCCTCAAACTCTACCTATTCTCTGGGAGTATCGATCCTTATGGCCAAAAGTGCGCACCTGGTGGTGTTGTAGGTAGCCTGTGACCATTTTTATAATACACTGTTCAATACATGGATCAAATTTTACTATAATTTTCATTCCCCCGCCTATAGATCCTGCACTGCTTGATTTAATAGCTCAGAAAGTGTCAGAATTCCCTGCTGGCCCGGTGTTAAGTGTTGGGGATTTCAATAGGGTCCCTGATATCTCAATGGATCGTACGGGGGTTCGGACAAAAATTCTGTTCATCTTAATTGTTGGTCCTCAATGCTTCATTTGACAGCTGTATGGCGCTGGAAGTATCCGTCTGAAAAAAAGGTACTCTTATTACTCTTCTGCCCATAACACGTTCTCTAGAATTGATCTTGCCATGGCGTCCCAGGAGCTTTTACCTGCAGTCACTTCTATAGACATCACTCCCAGGGGTATTTCAGATCATTCATCTCTCATATTGATGTTTTCAGCTTGTCCTCCAGCTGACTCCAGAATATGGAGACTTCATCCAGCATGGTTGTCCTCTCCTGAGGTCAGATCTGAGGTATTGTCCACTCACAATTTATATTGGGAACATAACCATACCCGGACCCCTTGGTAGCATGGGATGCCTATAAAGCCACGGTTAGAGGTGCCTTTGCGGCAGGGGTAGCGAAGTGTGGGGCGGTGTCCCGGGAGAAGAAGAGGTTTCTGGTGGGGGAGATTCAGAGGGCTGAGAGTGAATATATTCTAGATCCCCGTCCAGCCACGAAAAGTGAATGGGCAAGGACCCAGAGGGACCTACACACTCTGCATATTGAACAAAAAGAAAAAGCGTGTGCTGTCTACTGAGGCATCAGTGTTCGAATTTGGGGATAAGAACGGGAAACTATTGGCATACTTGACAAGGTCGGAGTGCCCATGTTCCTCTATTTTGTCTATTCTCTCCTGTGTAGGAATACTATTTACTGCCCTAAAGGATTTAAACAAAGTGTTTAGCGATTTTTATGCTGCATTGTATAGTTCCAGATGTAGTGGGCCCCCGGAAGACAAAGCAATTCTTGCATTCACTTCCCTTGTGGCGCTGATCTGTTGCGCAGGTGCATGAGTTAGACAGCCCGATTACTGATGATGATGATGATATAGCAAGTGCTATTCAGATGTTGCCTTCTGGTAAAACTCCTGGACTTGATGGCTTGGTGGCAGATTGGTATAAGGATAATGTGGAGGTTTTGGTGCCTAGACTTCGGGATGTATATTCTACTGCCTTGGAGGTGGGAGTCTTGCCTGCTTCCATGAGAGAGGCTCTTGTTGAAGCCAGGGAAGGATCCCACTCTGCCAGACTCCTATCGTCCGATCTTGCTTATTAACTCAGATGTTAAAATACTAGCCAAAGTATTAGCCACTAGATTGAACAAGGTTATATCATCCCTGGTTCATCCTGACCAATATGGCTTTATGCCTGGGAAGGGTACGGACATCAACAGGTTGTTTCTCAATATTGATGCTGCGCAATACGATGCTACCCCTGGTTTTGTTCTCTCTCTGGATACGTATAAAGCCTTTGGCTCGATTGAGTGGCGTTATCTTTGGATACTCCTCTCCCATTTCAATTTTGGACCGAGATTTATTGCTCTTGTACGCATTTTGTATGAAAAACCTATCGCTTGAGTGAGAACAAATATCTAAAACCTTCCCCTTGGGATCTGGTACTCATCAGGGTTGTCCCCTTTCCCCTCTATTGTTTGCCCTTGCGATTGAGCCCTTGGCTTTGGCCGTGAGGCATTCCGTTTCCATAAACGATATCCCTCGAGGTCCTATAATTGCGAAAATATCCCTGTATGCAGACGATACATTGGTGTACCTGGCGGATGATGGTCCTTCGCTGGCTTCCTTCCTACAATTAATTGACACATTTGGGGCCTTCTCGGGATTATCGGTTAATTGGTCCAAATCGGTTATGTTTCTGCTCTCTGCGGGATATGGTTTCTGGCAGGGCCTCCCTGTCCCATTACAAATAGTATCTCAATTTACTTATCTTGGGGTTGCGGGTTTCCCTTAATTTACTACGCTTTCATGAACTTAACGTGTGTCCGTTAGTAGTCTCTATGGAAAACCAGTTAAATGCCTGGAAGAATCTTCCCCTCTCATTATAGGGAAGGATAAATCTTTTTAAAATGATATATCTCCCTAAATTTTTATATCTACTCCATGTTTGTCCAATTCTATGGTCTAAACAATGTTTTGGACATGTTGATGGTATCTTAAGCTCGTTCTACTGGCAGGGGGGCATCCCTAGGTTTAGTCTTAGTCTCTTGCAGGCCCCTAAAGAATGGGGGGGGGGGGTGGCAGCGCCTAAACTTTATCTATACTACTTGGCTTCGCACTTGGTGCTGGCACACTGGTTGATTGACAGATTTAAGCAATGCGGCCACTGCGTTAGCAGGAGCACTTATGACTTCTTATGAGAGTCTTACCAACCTGTTATATAGGTTTAAATCCCCGTGTCATGCGCCGCTCACGTTGCAAACTATAGCTAGTGCCTGGAGAAAGGCACACACCTTACTGAAGGATATAGCAGGTCCATCTCACTCTCCTAGGACCCCATTATGGAACAATCCATGGTTGTCTCACCTAATGCCATTACCGGGGGGGTGATGTGGGCTGGGGATTCGGTTTTTAGGTCAATTGTACTCTGCAGATAGTGGTTTTGTATCTTTTTCTGAGCTTGAGGAGAGGTTTGGGGTCTCGAGAAGTTTTTTTTTTCATTATCTCCAATTACGCCATGCCTGCGTAGCCCAGTTTGGCTCTACCGCACCTTCTTTGAGCTTTTCTAGAGTGGAGGACTTGCTTGGCACCCTGGACCTTCCCAAGACTTTTACTCAAACGTATGCCTTGTTGCGGTCTACTATAAAATGGCCATTTGATATGGCATTTGTGGGGTGGAGGAGATATTCCGGATTTGGCTGAGGAGTGGAGGGAGGTGGAGCTTTCGTTCCTGGACTCCGTTGTCAGTGCAAGTGATTTTCTAATACAGTCGAGATTTATTATACTCCGGTTAGACTTCTGCGTATTGGGGCATCCGGGTCGGATAGTGGCTTTAGGTGTCAATCTGATGTTGGCACATACCTTCATTGTAGATGGTTATGTCCTAAGGTTTCCCCGTTTTAGTCTGCGGTAGTGGAGTTCCTTCATGATAACTTTGACTTTCCTTGGCTCCGCGCCCCTAGAGTGTGCCTTTTGGGCATAATGAATGAGATTGTACATGGCTATTATGATAGAACCTTCCTAGCACAAAACGAAGCGGAGAAATATTTTGATTATGGCATGGAAGGCCACGACATGTCCGTGTCTGGAGCATTGGATCCAATTAGTGAATAAATACGTACCTGTGTATCAAAAACTGTACCTCAATAGGCGCTGCCGTGACAAATTTGGGAAGTTTGGTCTAGATGGTTGGAGGCCTCGGACACTGCCATCTAATTTTTGTTTGCCCTTCTGGATGGAATGGGAGCAATGCGGGATGACTGGAGTGCTTGGTTGAATGGTGTGTGCATGTGTGTTCTTTTAGTTGATCTTAGGCATTTACTGTGGTCACTTCTTCTGATCCTGATTAACAGCAAAGTATATCCTGTGTCGTGATGCTCCTTTATTTGTTCACTGCCTTCTTTGCACATTGAATGCCTTGTAGTTACCAACCAGTTTTCGGGTTGGTACTTATGTTGTATTTGTATTTACTTGTACGATTGTACTTTGAAAATTAATAAATAAAACCTTTTAAAAAAAAATATTTAGACCCCCCTAGGTAAAGCCATGTCCAGGTCCTCAATATCTAGCAAGGTCACCCCCTTCAGTCTACCACCCCTTGGAGTTAGAGGCAATCAATGGTTACAGGCAGATTGGCCCTTGGTTGACCTCTATGATGGTGGATTATAGGGGATTAGGGAGTCCACTGTACCTACTTCTCTTCTGAGGCAGGGAAGACAGTGACGTTAGGCTGCACTGTTTTCGCTCCTCTATTTGGGGTAACAGGCAGATCTAGTCAACGCTGCATTTCCAGCCTAAAAGGAAAAACAAAAATAAAAAGATCTACCTGCAGAGTAGGTAGGTCTGCCTCATACAGACACTAAGCTAAAAACTGGTTTAGTTTAGTGCCTGCAGCAGGGATACAGCAGGTAGGAGGAGCTAACGCTGTTTTTTTAGCGTCGGTCTTCTAGTGGCAGCAGCTATACCCACAGTCATTCTGTGTCCCCCATTGACACGAATGAGAAATGTTAGTCTAAATGGGTCATAATTAATAATCCCATCTCCCCTGCAAATTTGCTAAAAATTCTTACCAAAATTCAGACTTCTCTCCATCAGCTTGGTTTCCTTTTTTTGCATCTTCTAGAAGCTTATCAATGGTAGCAACAACTTTGGGATCAGCTGCTATACTTTCTTTAAGAGATAAAAGTTTAAAAGGCAAAGCTTGAATTACATAAACCGACAAGACATAAATCTGAACAAACACATTTTAACACAGAAAGATAATAGGCTTTGTGCATTTTATTTTTTTAAACAAATTTACAAATCTAAATTTAAAAGAAAAATATACTGTTCCCTGCTTCTACTTAAAGGGTAACTAATGAAAAACTTATGTCAGAAGTTTTGATCGGTGGGGGTCTGAGAACTCAGACCCCCCACTGATCGGCTTTTCGCGGAAAGCCGAGCAGTTGGTGTACAGGCTCAATAGAAAGCCTATGGGCACGTCCACCAAATGCTCGGCTTTCCGATAAACGCAGATTAGAAGCTCAGTGCTCAGACCCCCGCCGATCAAAACTTCTAATACGTTACTATGACGTGTCAGAAGATTTTCGAAACTGTAGTTACCCTTTAACCTACAATCAGGGGCCAATAAAATTAAGCAAAAATCGACTGCAGTATCAGACGACACACAGGGTTGATTTGTAATCTGTAAATATGGAGGCACATTGGTATGCACAAGAACCGCATACATATAACGATTGGATATAAGCAAAGTTGCCTTTTTTTATTTTGGATGCTTAAGAGCAATCGGAGAATAAAAAATAGGAAAATTCACATTGTGCTAATGTACACATATATTGCAACCTTTGACTAAATAGGATATATTTATTTCACACTACATTTTATTTTAAATTTTTTTTAAAGATGTGAATCAGAAAGAAAAAAAAAAAAAAGAAGGACGGAGAATGCAATCAGCATGTAATTGGGGGTCCAGCATTGTCTGATGTGTGAGTACAGGTCTTATGAGTCTTGCCATGACCGACACTTATAGCATATCCACATATGGGACCCGCACCTCTCCCCCAAACTGGAATCCCTGACCCTGTTCCGCCTGTTAAACGGAGCATCAGTGCACAGCAGGATGGGTTTTTCAGATACAGTCAAGCTCGCGGAGCTTGGGCTTCTGAGCTACACCATCTCTAACACCCATAGAAGTGAATGGAATTTACGGAAAGAACGTAGCACAATTTTAACATGAAATTGATTCATATGGTTTGTGAAGTTGTAGAATGTAAATGTTAATCGTCCATCTATTAAAGTACACTGCTGCTACGATCTAATTGGAGTTCAATTATTAGGACGGCATTTATACAATAATTATAATGATAGAAATGTCCATCTAATGCTCCTAATGAAGAAAAAAAAAAGGATTCAAAACGTATCTAAAATGTGTCTGCAGATGGAATATCCGTAGCGGATTAGGCCCCATTCACATCAAGTTTATTTTGCTATGTTTGATGTATACGCCGGGAAAAGCTCACAACCTAGATGTTAAAAGTAGGCTGCGACAGAGGCGAACACAACATTGGTAGCCATAACCCATAGGCTAAAACAGGACAGGTTACAAACTATTAGGACTCTTCATGATGTCACCCATACACTATAATGGCATCTGTTAAACGGATACATCATGAAGAGCTAATGATGTATCCGCTTAACGGATGCTTGTGATGGATGCCAAACACTTAGAGTATCAGCCTCAGATTTCTGCCGTGGAGCCTCTTATAAAAATACACGTTGGATTTGCCATAGGCATTACCATTACTTGTGAACAGAGCCTTAGGGGTGTCAGAATAGCGGGCAGAGATTGGGAGAGCTTTGAGCCACTCAATTCTGTATAAAGGGCACACGAGCGACACTTCTGTGGAAGTCAGTCTGTTCCAAAGTACCGCCAAAAATCAAGACGGAGTAACACACTATTCAAATGGCCCTTAGACATCTTATAGATTCCTGCATCTCACAACAGTTGGCCCTTTAACACATCAGGGTTGGACATATGCCAGGAACCAGGTAGCCAATGCACCTAAAAATGTAATACTGGTGGCTATTTTTTGGGTTGTTTTCTATTGAGGTTTATCAAGTTCGCTCATGAATTGGTCTAAATAAAAAAAACTTCTACATGGTTTCTGAATTCTACAGTATTTCGCACAGAACATCTAATGACAATATAGAACAAAAGCCTTTGTTTAGTATTGCAATATTAGATTAAACAACCAACCTTGACTATCCGCATCAGTAGCGTCAGCAATTCCGGCTCTGGATTTTAAGGTGAATTTATTGCCTCCATTTTTAAGCCAGCCTTTCAACTGTAAAATAAATTCCTCCCCAAAAAGAAGTGAGTCCTTGAAATTTGGATAACCTGAAGCCTTCGGACATGATTCAGAGACACCCAGTGCTTCAAGTATATTATTCTGCCGGGTGGTAGTAATCATTGCATATGTTTGGCCTATAAGAACCATAGATTTCCGGCACAACGACACAGTGTTACTCAGGGAGTAAAGAAGTTGTCCTGGATCTGCAATAGGATTCTTCAGTTCAAATGTATTAGAGGCCATCAGCAGAGGCGTTGCACATCTTAGCAAACGCTGCTGGATCATCATCATCTCCCTGTCAAATGGTTTGATCACTTCAAAGAAATCATTCTTGGTTGCCACAGTTCTTGTTTTAACCAACAAGTCCAACAGTTCATTGTCTATTTTGGGGCTTATCATGGCCGGATGAATTATAGATTTCACACTAGAAAAGCACATTTCTCTGTGATATAATGTCATATGTCCTTTAAAACAATCCACTATCATCTTACAGGTGTCAGTCTTCACTTTGAACAGAGCCTGATGTTGTTTCAGAAGGTCACAGTCGACATTCAAATTATTAAATTTGGCCCATTTCACAACGCGCACGCTGAATTTAAATGCTGGATGACCGCTGTCTAAACTACCAGGTTTATTGTTTGAATTTTTTTGTGAAGTGGAGGCCCCACCAGCTTTACCTGGTCTACTACCAACACTCTGAGCATGCTGTATTGCAAGATCTGGTCCAGGAAAAGGGCGATTAAGCTCCCAATTTCTACGAGAACGATTCATGTTTTTAGAAAAGAATTCTCCCCGATTTAATGACCTTAAGTTTTCGAGTTCACTGAAGTGGTGATTTGTAGCATTTAGTTGTTCTCGGTATAACCTCTCCTTTATATTTGGGTCAGCAGGACCCCATCTGTTCAAAAAAGGATTAAACATTGCTCCACCAGGGGGTCCCCTTCCTAATTCATGATGGTAAGGCTGGTTTAAAATACTGCCTCTCCTTGTCTCCATACCCCAGCCCCTGCCTACAGAACTGTGAGGTGTATTCCATGGGTGATCTCTTTGTTTATCTCTGTAAAGAGATTCCATGTCATTTATTTGCCTTCTTGCTGCGGTTGGACCTATTTAAAATAAAGATAGAAAACAAGGCCAACATGTAATTCAGGACATAAAACTTTGGAATTAATGAACAGCGGTTACATTTATTGGACAAAAATTATTAATAAAGATAGTAAAATTGAAAGCGCCCATAGAATATAAAATAATGAGAAGAAGCCTCCTCACATGAATCACAAACATGGCTCCTACAATAGCAGGAAGCATAACTGCTACATAAAAGATAGTGGGGCTGGCCCAACAGCAGAATTGTAAACATTAAGTGCAAATATTATATTAGATCATTGGGAAACTGCTATTTTAAACAAATTAACTTTGCGTTTTCGATTGAGGTCTACTGCCACTTTTGCTTTCCTGAGTAAATTTGTGTTGGAACACCTTAGTATAAAGGCACCCAGGAGTATGAGCTGATCACCACGGATTCTCTAACCCCCAGAAATAGGAGGTTATAACTGGGGAAGCTGCATGTGGCCATTCATTTCTACTGAAGTGGTAAAAATGTATGAGCAACCATGAAATACACGGTTACATAGAATACATACATTCAGGTCCTTCAGAACGGGAGCTGTATTGAATGTATTACTTATCGTGTAGTAGTTCTGAGTTACAGTCTGTATTATAATTCATGCCTCTATTTATAATTCTGCTGGCTTCAAAGCTGAAATCTGTCAGCATTTCGTGCCTGCTCTAGCGATCTGCCTTCTACATAAAGTGTAGCCTTTCCCTTATACAATGTACCGTAATGAAACCGTACATGTCCTACTGCATTATAGGAGTTCAGCGAAGCTGTTAAAACGTGTTTAACAACAATGTTGTTGAAAGTTTCTAATAGCTAACAGAATTGTGAATGCAGCTCTGGAATGTAACACAGGATGAGCTCAAAATAAAGAAAGCAAGGAATGCCTTAACATTTACGTACTATTTTTTTTATATATAATAATTGATCAATCGTAATGTCATGTTCAAAGGTGGAAATGCCCTTTAAATAGTGCTAAGTGGGCTTATCATAAGTGCTAGAATTACAAGTGAGGTAACATTTAGCAAACACTTTTACATAATATACAGTTACTGTTATAATATACTACTCACCCTCCAACTGCCGAAAAGTATCGGAGATTGCTTGATCCATGCTTATATGGTATCTTTTCATTTTCTCTTGTACTATTGCATGAAAGGTTTCACGGCTCATCCTTTGGCCCGCCATACTTTAAATCTGTAAGGCAAAGAAGTTAGAATTAGAATACATTGGATTATCAGAGCAAACTTCAGCAAAATAGTTTAACTGAAAAGCAAGAAAACACATTGGATAGGTTATACACATGATTAGAATACTAAACCACGATAGCAACATATCTCAAAAGCACATCACAATTTAACCCCTTCCCTCTTTGGCCACTTTTGACCTTCCTGACAGAGCCTCATTTTTCAAGTCTGACATGTTTCACATTATGTGGTAATAACTCCGGAATGCTTTTACCTATCCAAGCGATTCTGAGATTGTTTTCTCGTGACACATTTGACTTTATGTTACTGGCAAAATTTGCCCGATACATTCAGTATTTAATTGTCAAAAATTAGCAATTTAAATGTATCTGCTTGTAAGACAGGCAGTTATACCACACAAAATGGTTGCTAATTAACATCCCACATATGTCTACTTTAGATTGGCATCATTTTTTTTAAACATTTTATTTTTCTAGGACATTACAAGGCTTAGAACTTTAGCAGCAATTTGTCACATTTTCAAGAAAATGTCAAAATGCTATTTTTACAGGGGCCAGTTCAGTTGTGAAGTGGCTTTGAGGTCCTTAACCCCTTCCCGCTCCTTGACGTACTATTACGGCATGGCAGCTGTATCGTTCGCGCTCCATGCCGTAATAGTACGTCTCGGGAGTAACAGCCGTTTCGGCCGTCCTCCCGACACATACAGGAGCTGTGACGCTCCTACAGCAGCTGTCACAGCTCCTACAGCGGGGACCGATCGCTGTGTCCCCGCTGATTAACCCCTTAAAAGCCGTGTTCTATAGAGATCGCGGCTTTTTAGGGGTTAAGCTGCCATCGCCGGCCTGCTACACGATAGCGGCCGGCGATGGTGACTATGGCAACCGGACACCAAACAATGGCGTCCGGCTATGCCATAGACGGAAGCCTAGTGGGTCCTGACAACGTCAGGACCCACTATTCTTGCTGTCAGTGAGTAGCTGACAGTTCTAATACACTGCACTACGCATGTAGTGCAGTGTATTAGAATAGCGATCAGGGCCTCCTGCCCTCATGTCCCCTAGTGGGACAAAGTAATAAAGTTAAAAAAAAGATGTGTAAAAATAAGAAAATAAAAGATTTAAAAGTATTAAAAGTAAAAATCCCCCCTTTTCCCTTATCAGTCCTTTATTATTAATAAAAATATATAAACAAACAAATAAACTATACATAATTGGTATCGCCGCGTCCGTAACGGCCTGAACTACAAAATTATTTCATTATTTATCCCGCACGGTGAACGCCGTAAAATAAAATAATAATAAACCGTACCACAATCACAATTCTTTGGTCACTTCACCTCCCAAAAAATGGAATAAAAAGAGATCAAAAAGTCGCATGTACCTAAAAATGGTACTGATCGAAACTACAGTTCATTACGCAAAAAATAAGTCCTTGCACGGAGTTATTGATTGAAAAATAAAAAAGTTCTGGCTCTTAGAATAAGGTGACACAAAAAGTGAATGATTGTTTACAAAACATATTTTATTGTGCAAACGCCATAAGACATAAAAAAAAACTATAAACATCTGGTATCGCCGTAATCGTATCGCCCCGCAGAATAAAGTGAATATGTCATTTATAGCGCACGGTGAACGCTGTAGAAAAAAAAAGAATAAAAAAACAATAGTAGAATTGCTGTTTTTTAGTCACCACGCCACCTAAAAATAGAATAAAAACTGATCAAAAAGTCGCATGCACCGCAAGAAAACTACAATGGATTCCTCAAGGGGTCTAGTTTCCAAATTGGGGTCACTTTTGGGGGGTTCCCAATGTTTTGGCACCACCAGACCTCTTCAATCCGGACATGGTGCCTAATAAAAAAGAGGCCTCAAAATCCACTAAGTGCTCCTTTGATTCGGAGGCCGGTGCTTCAGTCCATTACTGCACTAGGGCCACATGTGGGATATTTCTCAAAACTGCAGAATCTGGGCAATACGTATTAATTTGCGTTTCACTGATAAATCCTTTTGTGTTATAAAAAAAATGGTATAAAGAGGATTTTCTGACAAAAAAAATATGTAAATTTCACCTCTACTTTGCTCTAAATTTCTGTGAAACACCTAAAGGGTTCATAAACTTTCTAAATGCTGTTGTGAATACTTTGAGGGGTCTAATTTCTAAAATGGGGTGTTTGATAGGGGTTTCTAATATATGGACCCCTCAAAGCAACTTCAGAACTGAACTGGAACCTAAAAAAAAAAAAAAAAAATGAGGCAATACTTCACTTCTTACATTATACTGATAATGAGCCGTGCCCACCCCGAGATGACCCCAGTTTTGACCGTTTGTATAAACGGAGACCCCTATTAGACCGTTCCAGTGCCCGGTTTTCCCAAGCATACACCCCCGAGAAGTGTATTTCTATTGATGAGTCCCTGGTACATTTTAAAGGGAGGGTTCAATTCCGAGAGTACCTGCCGGGTAAGAGGGCAAGGTATGGCGTGAAGATGTATAAGCTGTGCGAGAGTGCATCAGGGTATACCTACAGGTTTAGGATATATGAAGGAAAGGCCACCCCCAAAACAAACTGCATCCTGGACTACAATAGGTACATGGGAGGGATGGCCTTGTAAGATCAAATCCTGAAGCCCTACAGCGGCATGCGGTGTGGTATAAGAAGCTGGCCGTGCACATCATACAGATGGTTTTGTACAATGCGTACGTGCTGCATCGATGTGCAGGCCAGACGGGAACTTTCCTGGAATTTCAAGAGGTGATTATCAAGAACCTAATCTTTAGGGACCAAGAAGGGGGGGCACCCAGTACTTCTGGAAGCGGGGCCACACGCATCGTACCAGGGCGGCAACACTTTCCAGGAGAAGTTCCCCAAACTGGCAAGAAGGGAAATAGTCAATAGAGGTGCAAAGTCTGCTATAAGAGGGCGATAAGGGATGACACAATATATCAATGTGACACGTGTCCCGAATAACCAGAGCTCTGTATGAAAGAGTGTTTTAAAATTTATCATACATCCCTTGGTTTATAATTTACCCCAATTTTACTTACCCTGATGCACTCCACACAGCTTATCCCCCCTCGTCTTTCCCCTCTGAGCCCTGCTGTGTGCCCAGGCAGCTGATAACAGCCACATGTAGGGTATTGCCATACCCGGGAGAACCCACATTACAGTTTATGGGGTGTAGGTCTCCGGTCAAAATGCTCACTACACCTCTAGATGAATGCCTTAAGGGTGTAGTTTTTAAAACGGGGTCACTTCTTGCGGGTTTCAACTGTATTGGTACCTCAGGTGCTTCTGCATACATGACTTCGCACTAGAAAATCCCCAGTAGGCCAAATGGTGGTCCTTTCCTTCTGAGCCCTCCCATGGGCCCAAACGGCAGTTTATCACCACAAATGGGGTATTGCCGCATTCAGGACAAATTGGGCAACAAAATGGAGTATTTTATTTCTTGTGAAAATAAGAATTTTTTAGCTAAAATGAAATATTATTGGAAAAAATATATTTTTTTTTAATTCCCAGCCCAATTCAAATAAGTTCTGTGAAGAAACTATGTGGTCTAAATGGTCACATTACCCATAAATGATTTCCTTGAGGGGTGTAGTTTCCAAAATGGGGTCACTTTTGGTGGGTTTCCATTGCTTTGATACCCCTGAGGCTCTGCAAATGCGACATGGCACCCGAAAACCAATCCAGCAAAATCTGGACTCCAACAAACATATAGCGCTCCTTTCCTTCTGAGCCCTCCCATGGGCCCAAACGGCAGTTTATCACCACAAATGGGGTATTGCCACACTAAGGACAAATTGGGCAACCAAATGGGGTATTTTGTTCCCTGTGAAAATAAGAAATTTTGATCACAAATGACATTTTATTGGAAAAATGAAATTTTTTTCATTTCACAGCCCAATTCAAATACGTGCTGTGAAAAAACTGTGCGGTCAAAATGGTAACAACAACCATAAATGAATTCCTCGAGGGGTGTAGTTTCCAAAATGGGGTCACTATTGGGGGATTCCTACTGTTTTGGCACCTCAACACCTCTTCAAACCTGGCATGCTGCCTAAAATATATTGTAATAAAAAAAGAGGACTCAAAATGCACTAGGTGCTTCTTTGCTTCTAGGGCTTGTGTTTTAGTCCACGAGCGCAGTAGGGCCACATGTGGGACATTTCTAAAAACTGCAGAATCTGGACAATACATATTTAGTAGTGTTTCTCTGGTAAAACCTTCTGTGTTACAGAAAAAAAAATGAATAAAATTGAAATTCAGCAAGAAAAATGAAATTTGCAAATTTCACCTCCACTTTGCTTTAATTCTTGTGAAATGCCTGAAGGGTTAAAAAACTTTATAATTGCTGTTTTGAATACTTTGAGGGGTCTAGTTTTTAAAATGGGGTGTTTTATCAGGGTTTCTAATACATAGGCCCCACAAAGCCACTTCAGAACTCAAGAGGTACCTTAAAAAAAAGGCATTTGAAATTTTCTTAAAAATATGAGAAATTGCTGTTTATGTTCTAAGCCGTGTAACGTCCAAGAAAAATAAAAGAATGTTCAAAAAACGATGCCAATCTAAAGTAGACATATGGGAAATGTGAAGTAGTAACTATTTTGGGTGGTATAACCGTCTGTTTTACAAGCAGATGCATTTAAATTCAGAAAAATGCAATTTTTTCAAAATTTTCTCAAAATTTTGCAATTATTCGCCAATAAACACTGAATATATCGACCAAATTTTACCACGAACATGAAGCCCAATGTGTCACGAGAAAACAATCTCAGAATCGCTTGGATAGGTTTAAGCATTCTGACGTTATTACCACATAAAGTGAAATATGTCAGATTTGAAAATGGGCTCTGAGCCTTAAGGCCAAAACTAGGCTGCGTCCTTAAGGGGTTAAATATTAGAAACCCCAAAAAAGTCACCCCATTTTAAAAACTGCACCCCTCAAAGTATTCAAAACAGCATTTAGAAATTTTAACCCTTTAGACGTTTCACAGGAATTAAGGCAAAGTAGAGGTGAAATTTACAAAGTTCATTATTTTTTTTCCCAGAAGTTCATATTGAATCCATTTTTTTTGTACCACAGAAGGTTTTACCAGAGAAATGCAACTCAATATTTATTGCCCAGGTTCTGCAGTTTTAGGAAATATCCCACGTGGCCCTAGTGTGCTACTGGACTGCAGCACCGGCCTACGAAGCGAAAGTAGCACCTAGTGGATTTTGGGCCTCCTTCTTAAGAGGTCTTGTGGAACTTAAACAGTGAAAACCCCCCAAAAGTGACCCCATTTGGGAAACGACACCCCTCGAGGAATTTATTTAGGGGTGTAGCAAGCATTTTCACCAACCAGTTTTTTTGCAAAAATTTTTGTAACTAGGCCATGAAAATCGACATTTTTTTCAAATAAAATGTAGGTTTAGCTATTTTTTTTTGATTTCCAAAAGAACTAACGTAGAAAAAGCACCACAACATTTGTAGATCAATTTCTCCTGAGTAAAACAATACCCCACATGTGGTCATAAACTGCTGTTTGGACACACGGTACGGTTCAGAATGGAAGGAGCACCATTTGGATTTTGGAATGGTTTCTGGGCGCCATGTCACATTTGCTGAGCCCCTGTAGTACTAGTACAGTGGAAACACCCCAAAAGTGACTCCATTTGGGAAACTGCACCCCTGAGGAATCATCTAGGGGTATAGTGAAAACTTTGATCCCAAAGGTTTTTTGCTGAATTAGAATTAAGCCATGAAAATGAAAAATATTTTTTTCCAATAAGATGTAGTTTTAGATCAAAATTTTTCATTTTTACAAGGATTAGAGAAGAAAAAGCACCCCAACATTTGTAAAGTAATTTCTCCCGAGTACGGTAACACCCCATATGTGGTTATAATCAGCTGTTTACATATATGGGAGCATTCAGAAGAAAAGGAGCGGTATTTATCTTTTGGAGAAGAGATTTTGCTGGAATGGTTTGCGGACAGCATGTTGCATTTGCAAAACCACTGATGTACCAAACAAAAGTGACCCCGTTTCAGAAACTACACCCCTAAAAGCATTTATCAAGGGGTGTAGTGAGAATTTAGACTCCACAGGTGTTTTTCAGAAATGAATACGCAGTGGATGGTGCAAAGTGAAAATTGCAATTTTTCCACTGATCTGCTCATTCATCGCACAATATGTTGTGCCCCTAGAGAATCTTACCCCATAAATTGTTAAGTGGGTTCTCCCGGGTATGGTAATGCCTTACTTGTGGCCATAAATTGCTGTTTGGGCACACTGTAGGGCTAAGAAGGGAAAGACCGCCATTTTGAGCATGGATTTTGCTTGGTAGTTTTTCTGTTTGGGGTTTTGCTGGTATTTCAGTTTAGAGTGTGGGAGTATATGTAATCTGTGCGGAGTACATCAGGGCATAATAAGAGGGTATAATAATGGGGTAAATAATACAATTATCCATAGATGTGTGTTACGATGTGAAGCAATCAGTTATGCGCAGGCCGGTGTCACACTGATAAACGGTTTTCTTTCTTATCCCCCTTTTGTAACGCTCTGCACCTTTTGGGGACTTTTTCTCCTTCGTAGTTTGGGAAATATTGCTGGGAAAGTTTTGCGCTGGTATAATACGGGCACACTTGCTTCCAGCGGATGTGCTATGTCCCTTCCTTTTTCTAGTTCCTAAATACTAGGGCCCTGAAACTGAAGGAATGTTCCCCTCCGGCCTGCGCATTGAGATGTTTTTCATCACCGCATTACTAGTGCCATAACTTTTTTATTTTTCAGTTGATTGAGCGGTGTTCGGGCTTGTTTTTTGCGAGACGGGCTGTAGATTTTATTGGTACCATTTTAGAACACATACGACTTTTTGATCACTTTTTATTTCATTTTTTGATAAAGGAAATGACCAAAAACAAGCAATTCTGAAATAGTTTTTTCGGCATCCACAGTGCGCCCTAAATTACATGTTAGCTTTATTCTGCGGGTCGATACAATTACGGCGATACCAAATTTATATAGTTTTTTTTAATGTATTGCAGCTTTTGCACAATAAAATCACTTTTTATAAAATCATTTGTTTTCTGTGTCGCCATATTCTAAGACCCATCATTTTTTTATTTTTGCGTTCACAAAGCGGTGTCAGGGATTATTTTTTGCGGGACGGATTGCCATTTTTTATTAGTACTATTTGAGTAAATGTGACTTTTTGATCACTTTTTATAGCATTTTTTGGAAGGAGATGTGACCTAAAAACAAAGATTCTGGGGTTGTTTATCATGTTTTGTTTTTTTACCGCGTTCACCGTGCGGGATAAATGACATAATAGTTTTGTAGTTTGGGTCATTCCGGACGCGGCGATACCAATTATGTATCGTTTTTTTTAATTTCTAAGTTTTTTCCCATAATAAAATACTTACTATGGGAAAAAAGTCAGTTTAGCTTTATTTTTATTTGAAACGTGTGTTTTTATTGTTTTACCACATTTTTATTAACTTTTTTTTACTTTTTTGACTTGTCCCACTAGGGGACATGAGGGCCTGATGCCCCGATCGCTACTCTAATACACTACACTACATACGTAGTGCAGTGTATTAGCGCTGTCAGTTATTCACGGACAGCAAGCCTATGAGGACGCGCCGCAGGCGGTTCCTCATCGGCTCCCGTACAAGGCAGACTCGGACGCCATTTTCTGGCGTCCGATTGCCACAGCAACCCAGCGATTGCACCACTGGGTTGCCGGTCGGGTTAAAACCTATCAGATGCTGCGCAATATTGAGCGCAGCATCTGAGGGGTTAATCAGCCGGATCGGAGAGTAGCTCCGGTCCTGGCAGTTACAGGAGGATGCCAGCTGTATAATACAGCTGTCACCCCGCGGTGATGGTGCCGGCTCTGCTTCTGAGCCCGCACCATCACTGCGACGTAACTGTACTGCGCTTTGCGGGAACACCTTCCCGGCAGCGCCGTATATATACGGCGGATGTCGGGAAGGGGTTAAGGGAATAAGTAAAACATAAAATGATAATTTGTTAGAAAAATTAGACAAAGCTAGGAGGACAGCCTGGACACCTGAGATATAAAGAAGCACTCTGGCAAATTTATTTACTGCACATATGTCCTCTCACCAGCAATATTCCAACAGTCATTTGTTACTTCCCAGCTCCGTTGCATTGACTTATTTTGAACCCTTTCATTATGGGCAGATGTGTCATGTGACGCGCTTCCCAGTCTGACCAGTAAAATAGAGCATGCTTACCTGCTTAGACAGATCAATTTCTTCTGTGTGGCCAACTTACTGTGAACTACAGAATTACATAGTGTATAAAAAAAAAACCTGAAAAAAACAACCTGGCAGCTCAGAGACCCCTCCCCAACCAGCTCCACCCTCTTCATTCCTCTGTAGGTCTTTCTATGCATAGAGTGCTCCTGCGAAAAGGAGTGCAGTGATAGAAGGGAATCCCTTCAATGATTAGCTGCATGGTTAAAACTCCCCTGACCCACAGACTGTCTATACTATCTAAATGCCATGTGTAGAATCTCAAGTGTATTTCTAGGAGACGCTGCTTCTTACTGCTCTCCCCCGTCTTTGGCTTTTAAGAGCTAATCGGGAGAAACCTATCACAGTCAGGAGGCAGGCTGAAAGCTGCATCACATAGGAATCTACTGAGACTCTGCAGTGTGTGTTAGTGGACAGAAGCTCTGTGTCACGGATTTGTCACCTACTGCCCTTCGATAGGACGCAGAGCAGAGCAAGTGCAGTGTGATGAGACTGTCCCCTCAGCCAAGCTAGAGGCATGATGGGAAATGTAAACTGCATTATGGGAACCACATCAGAGGGGAAGAAGGAACCAAGATGGAAGACAATGGCACATTAACTAAAACAGGTATACACAAGAGCCTCTACATTATTCCTTAACCCCTTCAGGACCGAGCTCACTTTGGCCTTCAGGACCAGCCCCATTTTTTCAAATCTGACATGTGTCACTTTATGTGGTAATAACTCGGGAATGCTTTTACCTATCCAAGCGATTCTGAGATTGTTTTCTCCTGACATATTCTACGTTATGCTAGTGGAAAAATTTGGTCAATAAATTCATTGCTTATTTGTGAAAAACACCAAAATTTTGAGAAAACTTGCAAAAATTATGATTTTTCTAATTTTAAATTTACCTGCTTCTAAGACAGATAGTAATACCACACAAAATAGTTATTATTTCACATATTCCATATGTCTACTTTATATTTGCATTGTTTTTTGAACATTATTTGATTTTTCTACGACGTTACAAGGCTTAGAACTTTAGCAGCAATTTCTCACATTTTCAAGAAAATTACCAAAACCTATTTTTATAGGTACCAGTTCAGTTCTGAAGTGGTTTTGAGGGCCTTATATATAGAAACCCCCATAAAAGTTACCCAATTTTAAAAACTACACCCCTCAAAGTATTCAATACAGCATTTAGAAAGTTTCTTAACCCTTTAGGTATTTCACAGGAATTAAAGCAAAGTAGAGGTGAAATGTACAAATTTCTTTTTTTGGTCGGAAAATTCATTTTAATCAATTTTTTTCTGTAACACAAAAGGATTTACCAGAGAAACGCAACTCAATATATATTATCCGGATTGTGCAGTTTTTAGAAATATCCCACATGTGGCTCTGTTGCACTAATGGACTGAACCACAGGCCTGAGAAGCCAAGGAGCACCTAGTGGATTTTGGGGCCTTCTTTTTAATAGAATATATTTTAGGCACCATGTACGGTTTGAAGAGGTCTCGTGGGGCCAAAACAGTGGAAAGACCTCCAAAAAGACACCATTTGGCAAACTACACCCCTCAAGGAATGCATCAAGGGGTGTAGTGAGCATTTTAACCCCACAGGTTTTTTGCTGAATTATGTGTAATTAGTCCGTAAAAATGAAAATCTAAATTTTTTTCAATAAAACGTAGAAATTATAAGTTTTTACAAGCAATAAAGAAGAAAAAGAACCCCAAGATTTGTAAAGCAATTTCTCCTGATTACGGCAATACCCCATATGTGGTAATAAACGGCTGTTTACTCAATTGGTTTTCGGGGGTCATGTCGCATTTGCAAAGCCCCTAAGGGACCAAAACAGTGGACAACCCCCAGAACTGACCCCCATTTGGGAAACTACAGCCCTAAACATAATTTGTCTAGGGGTATAGTGAGCAATTTGATCCCATAGGTTTTTTGCTGAATTAGGCCGTCAAAACTTCTATTGTTTTTTATTCTTTTTTTTTTACGGCGTTCACCTTGCGCTATAAAAGGACATATTTAAATTATTCTGTGGGTCGATGCGATTACGGCGATACCATATGTATATAGGTTTTTTTATGTTTTATGGTGTTTGCACGATAAAATCACGGTTTTAAAAAAAAATTGTCGTTTTTGTGTCGCCATATTCTAAGAGCCACAACTTTTTTATTTTTCTATCAGGAAAGCTGTGTGAGGGCTTGTTTTTTTGCGGAACAAACTGTAGTTTTTATCGGTACAATTTTTGGGTACATGCGACTTTTTGGATCCCTATTCATGAAAATTATTTGGGAGCTGAAGTGACTAAAAATAGCGATTCCGGTATCGTTTTTTAATTATTTTTTTTATGGCGGTCACCGTGCGGGATAAATTACATTATATGTTTATAGTTCAGGCCGTTACGGACGCAGCGATACCAATTATGCATAGTTTATTTTTTTCCAACAATAAAAAGGACTTTAAGAGGGGAAAAAGTAAATTTTTACATTTTATTATTTTGACATTTTACTTTTGTACATTTTTTGTAACTTTTTTATTTTTAGTCCTTCTAGGGACTTGAAGATCCAATTGTTGGATCGTTGTTATAATACCCTGCAATTCTTATGTATTGCAGGGTATTATACCTGTCAGTTTCCCACTGACAGGAGGCATATTAGGTCCTGCCTCTGGCAGGACGTAATCGCCTTCAATAAATGGCAGACACGAAGCCTTTGTTAGGCTTCCGGTTGCCATAGCAATCGCCCTCCGCAACAATCGCCCCCTGCAACAATCGCGTAGCGGGGTGCCGATGTTGCCATAACAACTTAAATGCGGCAGTCACTATTGACTATCACCGCTGTGATCCGACCCGATGTTTTCCCCAGTAGTAAGGCTGCTAGTAGCAGCCTGTACTGGGAGATGCCGGGCTGCGGGGAGCGTCTGTGTGCTCTGTTAGGAGCACACGTAGATTAACGGGCTGCAGGCACAACGACCAGCTCTGTAGCCAGTTAATCTACGTGGGGTGGTCGGGAAGGGGTTAATAATAGCTTAAAGCGGCTCTGTCACCAGATTATAAGTGCCCTATCTCCTACATAATCTGATCAGCGCTGTAATGTAGATAAGTGGTTTTTAATTTTGAAAAAAAATTGAGCAAGTTATGAGCAATTTTAGTTTTATGCCAATTCGTTTCTTAATGACACTGATTGGTCAGCGTCATACACTCCTCTGTACAACGCCCAGTTGGTAAAAAGTAAAAATACGCCCAGTTATTCATTAAGAAACTAATTAGCATAAATCTAAAATTGTACATAACTTGCTCAAAAATTATCGTTTTCCAAAACAAAAACCACGGTTATCTACATTACAGCGCCGATCAGATTATGTAGGAGATAGGCCACTTATAATCTGGTGACAGAGCCTCTTTACGCTTAGGGCTGGGCAATTGATAAAAAAATAACAGAAACCGAAATTCAGCGCCGATAGCCGACGTAATGTTCGCATTTCGGTTCGGTTATTACATGCAGCCCAGCCTCTGCCGTCAGTAACTGTATTCTACCCAATTAGAATCGCTAAAGGACAGAAGTTGTCACACTAACCTGATTTGTTTTTATGAAGAGGCGAGCAGAAGCCTAGAAAGAGGGGCCGCTGTGGATATAGTGTTTTTGGACTTTGCAAAGGCATTTGACACTGTCCCTCATAGACGTCTAATGGGTAACTTAAGGACTATAGGTTTAGAAAGTATAGTTTGTAATTGGATTGAGAATTGGCTCAAGGACCGTATCCAGAGAGTTGTGGTCAATGATTCCTACTCTGAATGGTCCCCGGTTATAAGTGGTGTACCCCAGGGTTCAGTGCTGGGACCACTATTATTCAACTTATTTATTGATCGAGGATGGGATTAATAGCACTCTTTCTATTTTTGCAGATGACACCAAGCTATGTAGTAATGTTCAGTCTATGGAAGATGTTCGTAAATTGCAAGCTGATTTGAACACACTAAGTGTTCGGGCGTCCACTTGGCAAACGAAGTTATGTAAAGTTATGCATCTGGGTACCAACAACCTGCATGAATCATATGTCCTAGGGAGAGCTACACTGGCGGAGTCACTTGTTGAGAAGGATCTGGGTGTACTTGTAAATCATAAACTAAATAACAGCATGCAATGTCAATCAGCTGCTTCAAAGGCCAGCAAGATATTGTCGTGTATTAAAAGAGGCATGGACTCGCGGGACAGGGATGTAATATTACCACTTTACAAAGCATTAGTGAGGCCTCATCTAGAATATGCAGTTCAGTTCTGGGCTCCAGTTCATAGAAAGGATGCCCTGGAGTTGGAAAAAATACATAGAAGAGCAACGAAGCTAATAAGGGGCATGGAGAATCTAAGTTATGAGGAAAAATGAAAAGAATTAAACCTATTTAGCCTTGAAAAAAGACAACTAAGGGGGGGGACATGATTAATTAATATAAATAAATATATGAATGGCACATACAAAAAATATGGTGAAATCCTGTTCCATGTAAAACCCCCTCAAAAAACAAGGGGGCACTCCCTCCGTCTGGAGAAAAAAAAAGGTTCAACCTGCAGACACGACAAGCCTTCTGTACTGTGAATCTATGGAATAGCCTACCGCAGGAGCTGGTCACAGCAGGGACAGTAGATGGCTTTACAAAAGGGTTAGATAATTTCCTAGAACAAAAAAATATTAGCTCCTATGTGTAGAAATTTTTACCTTCCCTTTCCCCAACCCTTGGTTTGTTTAGTTAGTGTTAGTGACATTATGGCGAGGAAGTTATTTAGTACTGAGGAGGCATACGTCATGCTGTGGTCTGAGACTGCATCAGAGATGGAACCTGATTTAATCAGTGACGATGATCGCGTCACTTTAGGTTCATCTTCAGGGGACGTTGTCCCTGATGCAGTAGAAACAGCGGAGCATGAAAGCGCAGGGCCAAGTAGCGCTGTAGCATGGGACAGCCTGGTCCCTCCAGTTCAGGCTCTTGTATGGGCATCTGCTCCATCTTTTGGGCCTAGAATCCACTGATTTACTGCCACTCCTGGCAGAACTGTGTACATTGCAAATTTTGTCCAAATGGATTACTTCCATTTATTCATTACAGACGACCTCCTAAATATCATTGTCCACGAAACTCATTTCTATGCCACTCAGTATATAAGGCAGAAACCTTCATCAACACATGCGAGAGATTGGACGCCCACCAATTTGCTGGAATTAGGCTCACCCTAAATATGGGTATTGTAAAAGAGCCCTCCATTAGGTTGGACCCACCTAAGCCACCCCAGTGTATTCTGCAGTAATGCCCAGGTCTCGTTATGAGACAATAATGAGGTTCCTCCACTTCAACGCACAGGCCCCCCCTAAGTACCGATGCAAACCGTGATCGGTTGTTCAAAATAAGACCGCTAATAAATTCCCTGAATAATTTATTTCTGCAACTCTACACCCCTGAGCAGAATGTAAGTGTGGACGAATCCCTCCTCAACTTTCATGGCAGACTTAGCTTTCGCCAATATCTACCTTCAAAAAGGGCAAGATATGGCGTTAAGCTTTATAAATTGTGTGAAAGCGGGTCAGGATATACCACCGCCTTCAGGATTTATGAAGGGCGGGACCGCTCAATAAATGTTCCTGGATGCCCCCCTGATCTTTCCACCAGCAGTAAGATTGTGTGGGAGATAATGCAGACTCTGCTTCACCAGGGGTACCACCTGTACTGCGATAATTTTTATTCGAGTGTGCCCCTGTTTAGGCATTTGCATGCTGCAAGGACTGGGGCATGTGGTACCATGCGCAAAAACCGAATTGGTTTTCGCATCAATTAGTGGGGAAGTGCATGGTAAAGGGGGACTCCTGTGCTTATGCATCTGAAGAATTGCTGGCAGTCAAGTTCAGGGATCGCAAAGATGTGTATCTACTAAGCACAATACATACCGCAGGAACAGTGGCAGTGAGGGAAAGAGGGGCAACGTCGGACAAGCACAAACCAGTGAGCGTGTCCGAATATAACAAGTACATGGGGGGGTGCATTTAAGCGACCAGGTTTTACAGCCCTATTTAGTGAAACGCAAAACAAAAACCTGGTACAAAAAAAAAAAAAAAAGTGGCCATTTGTCTCCTGCAGGTGGCAATCCACCAAACAGAAGCAGAGACACATATTTGGATTTCCAGGAGAAAATTATTGAAGGCCTCATATTTGATGTTCAGGACACCAGAGAATGCCCCCAGTCTGAGGATGTCACGCGACTGACTGAAAGACATTTCATCACTCGCATTCCCCCAACATCAACTAGAAGCAACCCCCAGAAAAAGTGCCGCGTCTGCAGAAAAGACGGGCACCGCAAGAATTCACGATATTTCTGTCCCTCATAACCAGGCCTGTGCATTCACCCATGTTTTAAAAAAAATATACCACACTGTTCTGAATTATTAGATTTTAGTTAAAAATATATTTGCCCTACATTACATTTTCCCCCTGATTTTACTCCAAGGGTGAGGGAGGGAATGGGTGGGGGGTGGATGTCATGTTTGCATATTTTCTAAAGTTCATCAGCTGGAGAGATCTATTTGCATAAACCTGCAATTTCTTATTTTAGGAAACCCCAAAAAATAAATTCCTATTATACCCCTAGATGAATATTTTGGGATCTCTGCTTCAAGAGCAGATATTTTGGAAGTGTTAAAGGCTATGTTCACACGGAGTATTTTGCCGAGTTTTTTTACGCAAAACTCGGCAAAAACGGCAGTAAAACTGCCTCGCGGGTAAAAGAAGCGACATGCCCTATCTTCGGGCGCTTCCGCCTCTGACCTTCCATTGACTTCAATGGGAGGCAGAGCAAGCGTATTTTGCAGTGTTTTATGCCCGCGGCTCTCAATGGCCGCGGGCGAAAAACGCCGCGAAAAAAACTCTGCGAAAATCGGCGTGCAGGGAGATGAAAATCTGCCTCAAACTTCCAAACGGAATTTTGAGGCAGATATTCCTCCTGCAAAATACTCCGTGTGAACATAGCCTTATAGAAACTGAGTTTTGTAAAACCAGCTTTGAAACAAGGTGATTTGTGAAATAAGCTTCTTCTATCGTCCTCCTTCCTACATCTCTATGTGATAAATAAGGCACACATATTTGGTATCCCCATGCATGGGAGAAGTGGCAGAATGTGAAAGGAGATTAATTTTGTCCGTGGTCTATACCGTGTGTGAAAAATGCTGGCATAAACTGACGCAATTGCTAAAAAAATTCAAATTTTATTTTGTTCCATCTTATTCAAGAAACTTTCAGAAGAAAACTGGACTGTCTAAAAAAATGATAAACCCCTTGAAGAAAACCTTGTGGGGTCTACTTGTGTGAATGAAGTCATTTATGGGGTGTTTCTAATGTTTCAGCAGCATTAGGCCCCCCAGAAAACAGTATGCTGCTATAAAATCAAGTGCAGAATTCCTGGACCGAAAAGGCCAAAAAGCCTCCTTTTATGCCAAGCCCTGGCACATGCCCGCACAGTGAATAAGGCACACATATTTGGTATCCCCATGCACGGGAGAAGTGGAAGAATGTGAAAGGAGATGAATTTTGTCCGTGGTCTATACGGTGTGTGAAAAATGCTAGCCTAAACTGACGCATTTGCTAAACTCTTGCATTTTTTCCAATTTTGCCCAAAAATAATGATATATACTGACAAATGCCACTAAAACAAAGCCCTATCTGTCCTTTAGAAAGAGTGTAAAATCCAAAGATGAACTTTATTCGACTGCAGAGTTATAGTCATCTAAAGAAGCGCATAGCAAAATTGTGACATTTGCTCTGGTCATTTAGCTGTAAAACAGCCTAGTCCTTAACCGGTTAAAGGGTACCCGTCACAAGCATTTCACCTATTGAACTCTACTCACCCCTCGCTGGCCGCTGCTGTCAAAAGTTCATTGCCATGAAATTGTTCCCTGGATCGAAGGCACTAAAAGAACCATACTGCGCTATTTTGTCCAGCAAAACGACGAACAACGACTGAACCCTTTGGGCTTATACAGACGAGCATGTTCCGCATGCTGACCATTTAAATAACAGACAGCACACGGACCCATGCAAAACAACATGGCCATTGAGACATGTGTAATTTTTCACGCAAAGTGCGTCCGTTGCGTGAAACTCACTGCATGTCCTATATTGGTCCATTTTTGCAGACCTGGCCTGCCATTGAAATCTATGGGTCAGTGTTTCACGCATCAGTTGCTTAAGGGCCTGTACACATCAGCGTTGGCTTTCCATTCCGGGGTTCCGTCAGAGGTTTCCGTCGGGTGAATCCCGCAACTGAAAGTCTAACTGAAACCACAGCTTCCGTTTCAGTTACCATTGATATCAATGGTGACAGAAACATTGCTAAAGGTTTCCGTTCGTCACCATTCCGGCAGGTTTCCGTTTTCTGATGGAATCAATAGCGCAGTCGACAACGCTATTGATTCCGTCATTAAAATGGAAACCTGCCGGAATGGTGACGACCGGAAACCATTAGCGATGCTTCCGTCACCATGAAAATCAATGGTGACAAACAGAAGCTACGGTTTCAGTTAGACTTTCCGTTGAGGGGTTCACCCGACGGAAACCTCTGACGGAACCCCGGAACAGAAAGCCAACGCTGATGTGAACAGGCCCTAAGAAATGCGGGAAAATAAAAAATTTCAAGAGGAAGTGGTTGCAGAGGAGAACCACAGATGTGAAAACCAGATGCCACACACAAAGCACACTGATGCGGAACGGAAAGCACACCGACATTAAATACGGTCCGTTACTTGCGCACGCAAATCGGACACGCTTGTGTGAATGTAGGTTCCGTCTGCCACGCGGTGGATCCGGTATTTCGTAGCTGTGCTCCTGTGACGGAGCAGAACAACGCAGATGTGAACACAGCCTACATTACTGAGGAAGAGAGCCATAGAAACCCTGAAGACCCGATAAGTGTTCCCACAGACGGAACTAATCATTTTGGTACTATGGATACAACTTTTATCACACACACACAAGTTATTGGACATACGAAGTGAAAAACATTTCTACCTATAGAAAACTAAACAATAACTATAAAAACCAGTGTGAGGCGATACAATAAACAGCAGCCAGATCCTGTAGCACACTGGTGTCTATACATAACGCATGTAAATATATTTATATCGCTAGAACTCCCGCCAACTAAACACTATGCAGGCAGCAAATCTACACAGTCGCTAACAGAACAATAAAATCCAATAGTAAAAAGGCCTTCAACCCAAGCGTTACCTACTAGCTCGTCCCGATTCAATCCGCAACGCCACTTCCTCCCAGCCAGTCGCACGACGCAATGACGCAGAACGTTGACAAGCGGTAGCCATATTTATTAAGGGCAAGATTTTCCAAACGGTAAAAAATTTCCAATTTTTATTTTCTTTAAATACGATTTTGGGCTATAGCCTCATTACTAAACGTCTCAGATAAAGTTAAATATATTTTAAGTCGCAGAACGGGTCGATCTTTTTGTCTCCCGGAACGAAGACGTCACTTCCGCCCATGGTTGCTATTACGTCTGGACCCTGGAGACTGCACAAGGAGTTCTTGCATCGTAGTGTGATATCGTTTGCGGTAATTGTATACATAAAGCGCTGCTGCTGTTCTTGGAGATATAATAATAATAACAACAACGTATGCATAGATTGACTGTATTCCATATCCACATTAGACGGGCAGCCGCACGTCCTTTGTATTGGTTGAATTAGTATATTATGAATGTTTCTGCTGGTGGTTATATGTGATGTATAGTAGTGATCATGGGGGCATCGATTTTTCTGGGCTGCCAGTCAATAATCCAAATAATAGGAACAACAGCCGGCAATTCCAAAGACTGAAATGGCAGATAGTACAGCAGCACAGCAGATGGTAATAAGATAGAAAGTTGGAGGTACATATAGAATAATATTCAGCTTACCCAAGGTATTCCTATTTATATGCTTTATTAAATGTGGCTTATTAGTAAGGCTCTGTTCACATCTGTGGCTCTATAGTAGATTCCATCATATTTCACAGGGAAAGTAGCGCTGCATGCAGGGCTATTTTTCCTGTCAAAACAGTGGACACCTTGGCGGAACCCAACAGTTTTAATTGCGAACCACGACGCAAGTGTCAACAAAGCATTAGCACATTTCGGCTCTGATCGCACTTGCGTTAGTTGTATCCTGCCAGGTTTCAATTGTTTTCTGAAGGTCAGAATAGTGTGGCAGGCTGCCACAGTAAAAAAACAAACCAATAGCTTTCAGACAGGGATGTATTTGCCACAAGGCACCTGAGGGGTGACTCTTAAAGAGGCTCTGTCACCAGATTTTGCAACCCCTATCTCCTATTGCAGCAGATCGGCGCTGCAATGTAGATTACAGTAACGTTTTTATTTATTTTTAAAACGAGCATTTTTGGCCAAGTTATGACCATTTTTATATTTATGTAAATGAGGCTTTCTAAAGTACAACTGGGCGTGTTTAAAGTAAAAGTACAACTGGGCGTGTATTATGTGCGTACATCGGGGCGTTTTTACTTCTTTTACTAGCTGGGCGTTGTGTATAGAAGTATCATCCACTTCTCTTCACAACGCCCAGCTTCTGGCAGTGCAGACACACAGCGTGTTCTCGAGAGATCACGCTGTGACGTCACTCACTTCCTGCCCCAGGTCCTGCATCGTGTCGGACGAGCGAGGACACATCGGCACCAGAGGCTACAGTTGATTCTGCAGCAGCATCGGCATTTGCAGGTAAGTCGATGTAGCTACTTACCTGCAAACGCCGATGCTGCTGCAGAATCAACTGTAGCCTCTGGTGCCGATGTGTCCTCGCTCGTCCGACACGGTGCAGGACCTGGGGCAGGAAGTGAGTGACGTCACAGCGTGATCTCTCGAGAACACGCTGTGTGTCTGCACTGCCAGAAGCTGGGCGTTCTGAAGAGAAGTGGATGATGCTGATTCGTCAGAAAGCCCAGCTAGTAAAAGAAGTAAACACGCCCCGATGTAACGAACACAATACACGCCCACTTGTACATAACTTTAAACACGCCCAGTTGTACTTTAGAAAGCATCATTTACATAAATACAAAAATGGTCATAACTTGGCCAAAAATGCTCGTTTTTGAAAAAAAACAAACGTTACTCTTATCTACATTGCAGCGCCGATCTGCTGCAATAGGAGATAGGGGTTGCAAAATCTGGTGACAGAGCCTCTTTAAAGAGGATTTGTTACGAGTTTATTAATTCCCTATCTCCTAACTAATCTATTGGGCGTTATAAGGGTATGTGCACACGATAACTGCAATTACGTCTAAAATTACGGAGCTATTTTCAGGAGAAACCAGCTCCTGAATTTCAGACGTAATTGCTCGTACTCGCGTTTTGCGAGGCGTCAATTCCGGACGTAATTTGGAGCTGTTCTTCATTGGAGTCAATGAAAAACGGCTACAATTACGTCCCAAGAAGCGTCCTGCACTTCTTTTGACGAGGCTGTAATTTTACGAGCCGTCTTTTGACAGTGACGCGTAAAATGACAGGTCGTCGGCACAGAACATCATAAAGCCCATTGAAAGTAATGGGCAGATGTTTGTCGACGTATTGGAGCCGTTTTTTCAGACGTAATTCGAGTCCGTAAAAGACGCCCCGCAAAACGCGAGTACATGCAATTACGTCTGAAATTCAAAAGCTGTTTTCTCCTGAAAACAGCGCCGTAATTTCAGACGTAATTGCAGTTATCGTGTGCACATACCCTAAGGCTGGGTTCACACGACCTATTTTCAGACGTAAACGAGGCATATTATGCCTCGTTTTACGTCTCAAAATAGGGCTACAATACCTCGGCAAACATCTGCCCATTCATTTGAATGGGTTTGCCGACGTACTGTGCAGACAACCTGTCATTTACGCGCCGTTGTTTGACAGCTGTCAAACGACGATGCGTAAAATGACTGCCTCGGCAAAGAAGTGCAGGGCACTTCTTTGCAACGTAATTTGAGCCGTTCTTCATTGGAGTCAATGAAGAGCAGCTCAAGATTACGGGCGTCAAAGACGCCTCGCATAATACGAGGAGGAGCATTTACGGCTGAAACGAGGCAGCTGGTTTCTCCTGAAAAAAGTCTGTCTTTTCAGACGTAAAAGACAGTTCTCGTGTGCACATACCCTAATGCTGATAACAGTGTCATTTGTTTAACCCCTTCGCACACCCAGACGTGCTATTATGTGCGGGTGCGGAGGGTGATGTTTGGAGCGCGCTCCATATGCTGTGGGTGTCGGCTGTATTTTACAGCGGACAACCGGGACTAACAGCTGGGAGCAGCTGTTCCTGGCTGTTTAACCCCTCAAATCCTGCGATCAATCGCGACTGCAGCATCTGAGGTGTTGAAAAGAGGGGGGTAGCCCCCTCCGACAGCTCATCACCCCCCCCCCCCCCCACAGTGAGATCAGGGGGTGGGGATGGGTGACGACAGTTGTTATGGCAGCCCAGTGGCCTAATGAAGGCCCCAAGGACTGCCTCTGCTAAGCCCTCGATCGCTGGTTCAAGTCCCCTATGTGGCCTAATAAAGGGTGTAAAAAAAGGGAAAAAAAGTTTAGTAGTGACAATTTTTTTAAATTTTAAAAGTTAAAAAAAAATCTTTTCCCATTTTCCCCCTAAAGTAACGAAAATATAAAATAAGTAAACAAAATTGGTATCCCTGCGTCCGTAAAAGTCTGACCTATTACAATATAGCGTTATTTAATGCGCACGGTGAACGCCTTAAAAAAATAAAGTGCCAAAACCTCAGTTTTTTGGTCAAATTAGCTGTACAAATTTTTTTTATAAAAAGTGATCTAAATGTTCTACGTACCAAAAAATGGTACGGAAAAAAACTACAGCTTGTCCCGCAAAACATAAGCCCTCGCAGTGTTCAAATGGTGAAAAAATAAAAAAGTTATGGCTCTCAGAATGTGGCAACACAAAACTTTTTTTTTTTTTGAACAAAAAGTTTATTATCAATAAAAGTAGTAAAATATAAAAAAAAACCAATATAAATTTGGTATCACCATAATGGAACTGAGCCACAGAATAAAGATAAGTTGTCGTTTTTACCGAACGGTAAAAGCCATAAAAACGAAACCCAAAAAACATTCGAGGAATCAGTTTTTTCCAATTTCAGCCTGCAAATAATTTTTTTTCAGTTTCCCAGTACAATATATGGAACTATAAATAATACCAAAATAAACTACAACTCCTCCCGCACAAAATAAGCCCTCACACACCTCTATTTACGGAAAAATAAAAAAGTTATGGCTCTTGGAATGCAGGGAATAAATAACGAAAATCAAGAATCAAAAAATGGCTTCATCCAGAAGGGGTTAAAAAAACAAGCCGTTTATTATTTTAACCAGTTCAGGACCGAGCTATTTTGAGCCTTCAGGACCAGACACTGTTTAGCCCTTTTTAGCACGTGTTAGTTAAATGGCTATAACTTTTTTATTTGTTGGGCTAACGACGTGATTTTTGCGATGTTTTTTCCGTAGACAATGCAGGTTTCATTTTTTATCGTTTTTATACACACCTTTTTGCTATTTTAGAATTTTTTTTCTTAAAGTTTGAAAATAATAGTAAAAAAATAAGCTTTTTTGGTAACATAGTTTCACCCTAAAATAGACCTTTTATTTGTGATCGTCACCATAAATTTGAATATATTACATGTCTATATTAGGGTAATTGGCTCAGGTCTAGCGTTACGACAATGATTGGCGGGGGGAACGTTTTTTTTGGGGTGGGTATTTTACGTGTATTTATTCTAAAAAAAAATAGCACTTTACTTTACTTTTATTTTTTGATTACTATGGTCTGTCCCTCAAAGCTCAAAAAAGACCTTTGGGGAACTTTATATATGTTTTTTCTTTCTTTTACACCATGTTTTTCCCCTGTATTTGGAGCTGCACAGCAGCCCCAGTTACAGGGGAAATCAGCCCTCTCATAGTGACTATTGTCACTAATAGGGTATGTGCACACACACTAATTACGTCCGTAATTGACGGACGTATTTCGGCCGCAAGTACCGGACCGAACACAGTGCAGGGAGCCGGGCTCCTAGCATCATAGTTATATACGATGCTAGGAGTCCCTGCCTCTCTGCAAGACAACTGTAATCATGTTTTCAATACAGGACAGTAGTTCCATGGAGAGGCAGGGACTCCTAGCATCGTACATAAGTATGATGCTAGGAGCCCGGCTCCCTGCACTGTGTTCGGTCCGGTACTTGCGGCCGAAATACGTCCGTCAATTACGGACGTAATTAGTGTGTGTGCACATACCCATAGGGCTGTGCTGGGTCTAGTTAGACCCAGCAGCAGTCTGTCAGTAACGGCACCCGGTGATCATGTGACCAGTCACATGAACACCAGGAGGAATAGAGACAGCGGCACGGCCGCTGCCTCTATTCCTATACACAGCGTTCATTGAGCGCTGTGTACAAGTGATCAGAGAAGACAGAAGCAGCGAAAGCTGCTTCTATCCTCTCCTCAGGGTCCCCGGCAGTCACTGACAGCCGGAGACCCGACATTCAGCTGCCCGATCACTCGGGCAGCAAGTTAAAATCTGCGCCGTAAAAAGTCTGTTTTAAGTACCCTGACCGCTGGCCATAAAAACACAGCCAGCGGTCGGAAACTAGTTAAAAGTTATGAGCTTTTTTCTAAATATGTAAATGAGCTTTTATTAGACATCTGGGAGGTAATCGCAGTGATTCCCCTGAGGTGGAGCTACCGCACAGCCTCTGACGCTGTCCTATCAGCATGAAGCTGCTTCATACAGTGTAAGAGACTGAGGCCGGAGGGAAGGGGGATCACTTCAAATAGCCACATCTCTGGCTGTGGACCACCTAGAACAGCGCAACTGGTGGCATATGAAAGAGGAGATTCTAATCTTTCATATGACACCAGGATCGGTACAAGAACCAGAGATATCGCCAGTTGAATACACACTTGGGAATGGAAGCTGTATACTATATGATCACACTGTGTTGTTGGACAGGGAAGGAGGAGAAGCTGTATGACGATTGGACAGCGTCCTAAACAAGACATTAGACTGTCTAGAGTGAACAGAAATAGTCACCTCCTATGTATAAAAATGAAAATAATGTTTAAAATAATTATTATTTTTTTAAAACAAAACACTACAGTTATCAGCATCATAGCGCCTATTAGATCAGTTAGGAGATAGGGAATTATTAAACTAGTGACAGATCCTCTTTAACATTAAAGTAATATTTTTTTCTTCAGTACCAGCTGCAGTAGCTGCCATTACACTCTCTGCTGCCGCCGCCAATCAATTACTTAAAGGGGTTGTCCAGATTTTATTTGTTTTATTTATAGAATGGGAAATCGTACAGTTTTCTAATATACATGTAATCGAAATTCTGCTCACGGAATTTTCTAATATAGTGAGATAGCCTCTGTCTGAAAAAATAATAATGGTATAGCCCACATCTTAGTCCATAGTAATGCATACATAGGATAACTAAATGGATGAAACATGGTGTCAGTTATGTCACCCACATCACCACTGACTGGCATTCAGGTAACACTGTCCAGGTATCTAACAGGTTAATAGTATTTTCCTGAGGCATATAAAGTATTTCTACCTACAGCAACATCTCATAGTGTCTGCGTAGGAGCAGCTCTTACACTGTCTCCTATGTTATAGATCCCCTAAAGACAGGCAGCCATTTTATACAAGTAAATACACGCACTGTAAAGTAGTTGTTCATCATTATTCCACCATTAGTCCTATTAATTTATGGCTGTGTCCTCTATGTGGCCCCAACATACGTATGTCATGTAACCTTGTTGCTAACTGAATGCTAGGTGTCACATGCTCTGTGTGCGTGGGGATAGTCTGTGGCGGAGAATGAATGGAGAGGTGGCTGCAGATGAGCTGATGTTGGTAAAATGTGAACCTTAAAGCATTCCCAACTTTTCAGAATAAACTGTCATATTTGTGTACATGAGGAATAACACTATTTCTGGCCATTATATGACTTGTATTCTGCTTTTTTCTTTAGCAGCTTTCCCCTCTGCTGGCTCTATCTTTAATTCTCAGTTCCCTTTCCATATGCTTCTATGGGCAGCGTCTGTATCTCTCTTTCTGCTTCCTCCTGCTCCCTCTCTCCTCTCTGTAGACTTCCATGTTCAGCATGTCTGTGTCTCTCTCACTCTGCTCCCTCCTCCTGCTCCCCCTCCCCTCTCTATAGACTTCAATAGGCAAGCTGCGAAGAGACCCTCCCCCCCCCCCACACACACACACACACACACACACACACACACACACACACACACACACACACACACACACACACACACACACACACACACACACTTTCTGCAGTCCTCTCCTCTGCTCTGTAACTAGGGACAGATTTTGTTTGACAACAGGGGTTGAACAGCAGATTACAAAAAGGGTGACACCTAGTGGCAGTAACTTCACACAGAATTTGCGTTGATTAAACAACTAAATTTAAACGGCAAAGTTGATCTATATCAGGTAGACTATTAGATTAGCATAAGTTGTTTGAAAAGTTAGGCTATATTCACACGAATGTGGCTAACCTCGGACGTGAAAAACGGCAGTTTATTATGTCCGTGATGCATCCGTGAAGGACGCGTTATCACGGATCCCCCATAGACTAGAGTCTATGGAGGGATGCGTAAAGCGCAAAAAAATAGGACATGTCCTATTTTTTCACGGATCCTTCACACGCCTTGTTGAAACAACGGTCGTGTGAACGGCCCCATTGAAATACATGAGTCCGTGTGACGGCCGTTGTTTTAACAGCCGTCACACGGACGCGATACATGCTCATCTGAATGAGCCCTTCGTGTTCATTTAAATAAACCTTTCTTTCTTTAGTTAAAGTTTTATAATATATAACATAACAAGCTCTAGTATGACCAAGGATAAGTAAGGGAGTACACCCAGGCACAAGACCAAGACAGCAGGGACTCAACATCATGTAAACATAAGTAACAAAAATGGGAAAACGTGAAATAAACCGGAAAAAACAACAGTGAAACAGTGGTCCCGCAATGTCGGAAATAAAGAAAAAAGCATATAACAACTTGGCAACAAAATCACCGGACTTTGCTCAAAGTAAATGTTTTTTAATCAATGTACATAAACAGAAAAAAAGTGGGGGGGGGGGGGCTAGGGAATGCAGGAGCTAATTTTAATAACATCTTTTCCATCTTTCAGATAAAGGAGTGAGAAGAATAAATAAGCATCCCTAAAATGGCCTGCAAGTGGATATCACAGGAGACCTTCGACGCTATCATACAGGAAAATATTGCAGAGTTTGATATGGAACCTGAAGAAGCTTTGAATGAAGCAATTCAACAGTTTGAGTCACAAGGTACTTATCTACTAATAAGCTGATAAAAAGGAGGATTTGGTAAAAATTTGGTAAAAATTCTGTTTGTTTGATTGGGATTTGGCAAAAAAGTTTCAACAGTTTTTTCTCCCAGGTAAACTTCAACTGTTTGTACTTTATAATAAGACAGCTGTATCACCTTACAAGGGTTGTCCTCAGGATAGCTGATAATTGTCTGATCACTAAGGACCTAGTCCTGCGACCCCCACTGATCGCCAGAACGGGAGTCCAAAACCCCCAGATCCTCCTTGCTGCACCACCCGCAGTGAGGACAGGGCTTGAATTGTGCGGTGGTCGAGCATGCACCCGCCGCTCCATTCAATGTCTATGAAACTGACGGAAAGAGCTGAGCGCCTTACTCGACTGTTTCCATTATTCCCATAGACTTTGAATCGAGCGGTAGTGTAAATGCTCGACTGCAAAAGCTAGCTCAGCTTATTAGTCTGCTATATTACTTTAAGGCTACTTAGCGACATTTGATCTCTGTTGGCTTCTAGTATTTACTTCTTTAAAATTAGTGCATGAAAATATTTTGTCTTGTAAAACTATTCTTGCTTTCTGAATATTTAATTTTTTTGTCTGTATTTTTTTATTAAACAGATTCTATACTTTTAGTAAATTATTATTATTTTATTGTGAAGTTCAAGAAGATCTGTCATGGTCATAGATCTCTTTAGATAAGGACATGTACTAGATTCTCTAATGGAAACAATTCCCCTGCTGAAATGGCCCCGGACTTGAGGTAGAGGTCGTCAACAGAGCGCACACAATGGGGGACATTTATCAAAACTAGTGCAAGGAAAAGTGGATCATTTGTCTATTGGCAACTGCTTCACTTTTCCCTTACTCTACTTTTGATGAATCTCCCCCAATATGTTAAGTAGTGTGGCTGTGTCCACGCACTTATCTTACTAATGTGCGATGGATGAGGCCTTGGGATTCCTCTCAGAAAGTCAGGTTAGAGGGACGCACTACCTGCCCCCTGGCTTGTTTCTGTTAGGCCACTTTCACTTTGGTCAGTTTTTTGGATTCGTATTTTTAATCCAAAACCAGGAGTGGAAGCCGTGCACAGAACAAGTATAATGGAAGCACTTATACTACTTCTCTTTTTCCATACACTCCTGGTTCTGGCCTAAAAATATAGATGCAATATAACTAACCGAATCTCCACTGTGTTAACCTGGCCTAAGGGCTTGCAGAAAAGTTCTCCCTGAACACATTAGGGATCCATTCATATTTTTCTACATATACGTGGGTGTATGTATGTATGGGTGTGTGTGTGTGTGTGTGTGTGTGTGTATGCATGTGTGTGTGTGTATATATATATATATATTTGTATTATTTACACACAAATGTATCTGGTATAGCAGTATTTTTCCACATTGTCAATACAGGGAAGAAATTATTTTGGAGAATTAGCCCTTTTTTTTTCTCCTCAATTAGGAGTTGACTTGACAAACATAATCAAGGCTGTGCGGATACAAAGTAAAGAGAGTGAGGATGCTCCAAACCACGATATCCTGCTTGTAAGTATTGTAATAGAATCATGGAAATTAACTCACAATTATATAAATTTCTATCATTCATTTGCTGACTAAGAGCAAACAAGTGCTTATACAGTACATGCTATAGTCTTATATTCATGGGGCAGCAAGTGACAGTAGGAAGAAAAAAAACATCCTGTTGTCATCTCTCCCCTGTATACCTCAAGTGACCCTAGGGTGTGATACAGGAACATTTCTATGTTTTGTCACCACCTTTAACAATCACAGAGGATATGTGCTCTCTGAATGTCACATTTAGGGCGGGACTCGGATATTTACTAGCATCTGGATTGCAGAGAATTTTTTGTCTATTCAGTTAGGCCAAATTCACACGACCGAGTGCAAACTCGGACGTGAACAACGTCATTTTTTTTCACATCCGAGTTGCACTCGTGCAGGTACTGATTTTACGTATCCCTCATAGAATTCAGTCTATTGAGGGATCTGTGAAAATGGAAGAAAGTAGGACATGTCCTATTTTTCCACGCACCCTTCACACGGTCCGTTAAAACTACGGCCGTGGGAACAGCCCAATTGAAATACATGCAACGTATACTACGGTCGTGTGAAAAAGCCCTTATGGTAATTATGTGTATGTAGACATAACCAGAAGTGGCATGTATGAATTCTACACGTCTTAAAGGCTATGGACACCTTTGAAATATTTTTTTTTTTATAAAAATGTGTATATGTACGTTTGCAACTTTCTAATTCATTTTTATTAAAAATTATTTTTACTTTTTGAGATACAGCTGCTTTATATCCTGTATAAAGAGCAGCTGTATCTAGCACTGAAACCTGTATCCGTCAGGTCCACGGGACTGACGGCTTCAATGTCAGCAGGTCCTGCGTGTCTCTGACATGCAGGATCCACCTGTTATCGATCACATATAAGTTATGAACTTAGATGTGATCGGTTACAGATCGATCCTGCGTGTCAGAGACACTGAACCCGTCAGTCTCGCTGACCTGACGGATACAGGTTTTAACACTATATATAGCTGCTCTGTATACAGGATACAACGTAGCTGTATCTCAAAAAGTAAAAATAATTTTTAATATAAGGTATTTAAAAAACACACTGATGCACATTTAAAAAAAAAAAATAACTTTTTCAAAGGTGTACATAGCCTTTAAACTTTTATCTTTAGGAGGTGTTGCGCATCCCCGATACTGTTGGGTCAGACTTTTAGCCGGAAACATGGAGTTTTATTATTTTTTTTACAAAATGTTAAACTTTTAAATGAAGTTGCATGAAGGCGTCCATGAGTGTAAAGTGCGGGGTGACCTTTTCACAATGTGCCAGATGTCTACTTTCAAAAAAAGGTATAGGGGTTTAATATGATTATTTTTATTTAATAATGCACGTTATGTTTCGGTATGTTAAAAGTGAAAATTGTTTTTGAATGCAGTTCGGCATTAAATGTCTCATCAGCTGATTTTGCCAGGGGAAACTGCGGCCAGTCAGGCATTTTCATTGTATGGCTTAGGCAGCAGCTTACCATTTTGGCTCATAGAGGAGGGGTCCGGTCTAAGCGGGACCTCCCCTCACATCAATATTCCCTTCATGATGCAACCCTTTAAATGTGAATGTAATAATATGGTCACCCTGTTTTGTTTTTTTTTTACTGAATCATAGACTTTGGAGTCTTTGAGAAAGGCCTTGGAGTCATCTTCTGTAAGCAGCGTGTCTGAGCTACTCATACAATTTGGGGATCAGTGCAAGCAGGGCATGGCACATCGATACCTGGCTGGACAGAAATCTGCCTACCCTGTCGTACTGGAAGCATGGAAACTTTGTGAGGGTGATAAAGAGACTCTTCTAAACGCCCTTTATGCCATGTCTTCTCTCACTGATGGGCAGCCTGATTTGCTAGAGGGTGTGGGACAAGAACTATTAATTCGTGCTCTACAGAATTACTCGAAAGATGCTGAAGTGACTTTACTTGCCATTCGTCTTGCCCGACATGTATCCCTAAAGCATGAACAGAATCGTCAAAAACTTGTTAAGGCAGGAATCTTGCGCCATCTTACACAAGCTATATCACACCATGGTACAGATATAGATGTAGTACGTGAAGCGTGCTCTGCCTTGAGGATCATGACCTTTGATGATGACATTAGAGTTCCATTTGGACATGCTCATGACCATGCCAAGATGATTGTTTTGGAGAATGCTGGCTTGAAACTATTGATAGAAGCTGCAAAAGGTATTTCTTTCAATTAAATACATGTGGGTTTTTTTTCAGTTTTGGCTCTTGTATTTTTTATTACTTTTATATTAAAAAAGCATTGCCCCGGATGGGGAATAATTATAACCACAAACACACTTTATTTCTTTAAATGGGTTGTCCGGTTTAGAGAACCAATTTTCCTATACCCTGTTAGAGAATTAATAGATGGGGTCCTCTGTTCAGGATCTCTTAAGCTAGAGGGGATAGTGGACCTGGGGGAGGACCTGTCCTGTCCTGCATTACACAGAGATAACCCATTGATATGGATGTACATTAGTTTCCCTGCAGGGAAATGGAACACTTACTGATAGATTTCCCCACAGTTTGCAGCAGATCACATGGGGTCCCAAGCACTTTCTGATTAGCCTATTATTGTCAAGGGACACTTCTAAAAGTAGGGATTTTCCAACGCGGACAACCCTTTCAAAAGCGTATCCAAGAACCCGGGTGGTAAATGTATCTAGAAATTAGTTACTGTCACCTAACTTTACGGTGTGTTTTCTGCATGCCCGCTAGTTTAAACCTTCATTGGAATCTTATAGATATTGTTTTGTGACAGTGGTTAACATTGTAGTTATCGACCTACCTGAGCTTCATTACATTTTATGATGGACTACTAGGGCATTACATAAACAGAATTGCCCTAAAATTTCCCTATTATTTGAATATCTGCTAGGAAATTCCCTACGGCTTTTTTGTCAGATTTAAATGGTCATTAACTTCTCAACAAACTGCAAAAATCAATAATCTAAGCAAATATGAGAAACTCTGTAATATATCTTATTAAAGAAAAATGCATCTTTTTCTACTTATCTGTCACCCCCCACTCCCCCTAACTGTTCGTTCAATCTGAATTTACTGAAAAATCTGTCTCCTCAAGATAAGAAGGACCAGGTTACAGCTGCTCATAGAAGTCTATGGAGGAGGGAGCTGAGGCAGATAGAGACACACAGAACACTTACTAGGAAGCTGCAGCAGTGTCTCTATCTCACTCCAGTGCTGGATTCTCCGCTCCACTGCTCCTGACTGCTGTATAATCTCCCCCATGCTGCTGCTGCAGCTTCTATATGATTTTGGGGGGGGGGGGGGGTAATGGAAAAAAAGAGCAATTTGGCCATTGTTTATTGCTGTTTTTTTTTACGGTGTTCACGTTGCAGTTTAAATTACATATTAACTTTATTGTTTGGGTCATTACGGTTGCGGCGATACCATATATGTGTACTTTTATTTATTTTTTTTAACACTTTTACTAAATAAAACCCCTTGTTTTTTTTTTTTTTTTTTGCTGTCATTTTTATTTCACATTACCTACTTATTTTTTTAGTCCCACTAGGGCACTTTGCTACACGATCTTTAGATCGCTTCTATAATGCTTTGGTATACTTAGTATACCAAAGCATTATTGTCTGTCAGTGTAAAACTTGCATATGCCCAGGGCAGACTTGGGGGCTTTTATCAGTCCCGGCTGCCATGGCACCCCATCGGAGGCCCGTGATTGCATTTGCGGACCGCCGATGGGTGAGAGAGGGAGCTCCCTCCCTATGTAAACAAGTTAAATGCCGCGGTTGCTATTGACCGCAGCATTTAACGGGTTAAACGGCCGCGATCTAAGTAAACTTAGATTGCGGCCTTTGGAGCAGGAGCCCGGCTGTCATCAGACAGCCGAGCCCCAGCTCCAGCCTGCACGGGGCACCCGTGTAGGACTTAGGCTGGGCCGCCGTGGAAAGGCAACGGCCTAGCCTAAGGCCCCTTAGTGACCGCCGTGAAAAGGCGTATTGGGGGTCACTAAGGGGTTAAAGAATGGAGCTCAAATCCCTATATTAGCCATTTTTTTAATAAAAATCTACATAAACTTTAATGTCTTTCTCATTGAGATGTTTTTTACCTGAAGAGTCAAAATTCTAAGGAAAGGCTTCTTCCCTATAATCACTTGTTCCTTTGAGAATCTTAGAACTCAAGATTAACCTCCCACTAGTTGTCTTTGATATCATGTTTATCAGCAAGGTTTTAAATACGTGCCAGATATATATGTAGAGATCACGTTGTATAACACACAGTAAGGGTCCCCTTACACAGTCTAACGTGGGCCGTGTAAATGAGCGGCGATCAACAAGGACAGCTCGTTGATTGTCGCTTCTTTGTTCCTTTCACCATGAGCTATGTATGGGGGTGAACGCTCACTACTCTGATCGCTCGTCCCCATACATTTCTATCATGTCGGCAGCACGTCTCCCTGTTTACAGGGAGATGTGCTTAAAGACAATAATAATATTTTGTGCTGCATAAGCAAGCGAATCAGCTGATGAACAAGCGTTGCTCATTCATTGGCTGATTGTAGCCCTGTTTACACAGGGCAATGATCGGGAACGAGCGTTCCGTGAACGCTCGTTTGCCCGATAATTGGTCTGTGTAAAAGGGCCTTAAGTGTGTCTATTACTACTTCTGCCTGTTGCACCATCGTATGACTAGGGCCATATTTGTGGTACCACAATTTTCGGGGAAAAAAAATAATAAAAACATACATGAACCACAAAAACAACTGTGTTTTATGACAGTATTACATACTGTATATGTATCAGGTACCCTTTCTGTTTTCAGAAATCAACCCAAAGATTTGAGCATCGGTAATAGAATTTTATATGCTTTGCCTACCTGGGTTCTGGGATGTTTTTGGCTAGTAACTAATTTGAGTAGTTTGATGGTCAAAATTCACTCCTATAAAAGCTTGTTTGGATGCTTTTCTACTTCCCTGTATAAGGGTATGCATGGCTTTTTTGCTGGACAATATCACTAGTTTGGATGTCAGTGGATGCTCGTCTTACTTACTAGGTGGTACCCTTAAAATCAAGTGTAAAGCTAGCCATACACATTATATAGCTGTTGGCTGAATGCCCACATGGCCAGCAACTATCTCTCCAGATTCCTCGATTAACATACGTTAGGAGTGGGCGAGCATTCATGTTTACTATAGTAGGCAGGGGGAATATCTATCTCCCAGGGGAACAAAGTATCGGTCATAATACAATCTAACGTGCCGATCCACTAATGGCAAACGTCGTGCTGCCCCCATACACATTAGATCATCTGCCAGTTTGGCCTATTTTAATCTAATATGTATGACCAGCTATAGTTGATCACATATTGATATTGTTGATCTTTTTGGTTTTCAGTAAAAAAAATTGATTTTGTCTTGTAGGCTTCACAGATAACCGTGTAGTCTTAAGTGAGCTGTGTTCTACTGTTGCTCGACTTTGTGTGCGTAATGAGTTCTGCCAAGATGTGGTCGACCTGGGTGGGCTGAACTTTATGCTGGCCTTGCTAGCTGACTGCATCGATCATCAGGTAATAGCCAGTCTGTCACTTTTGTTATTGTTAGTGCTTATAAACTAAAGGATAAAAGTGGTGTCTAAGGCATATGCTTACATAGAGTATCATTGAAACATAAAATATAGCGCTTGATAATAAGCCACTAAAATATTAGTCCAGAGTTAAATTTCATATAGGAAATCTGCAACCAAACATAAAGACACATACCAATAAGGGCATTGATGTGTTTTACACAAATATTAACATGTGTTCTGTAACTCGGTTGCCATTAGCAACCGTCGGAAATATGCAGAGAACTATGTTCTCTTTATAAACTGTATAGCAAGGGTATCGTCACATGAAGCCGAGGATCTACCAAATCCGAATGAAAACAAGAATGTCAATCAATGAACAAACCCATACATTGCCCTCAGCAACCAATTAGTGTAATGAATGTACTGGGTGGTGGAGGGGAAGGGTGCGTAACCTATTCAACCCTGAGATAGCCCTGAAACATTCAATCCTCAGGACAAGCGGAGTTATCACCCTAAAAGAGCCGTCCCTTCGCAAAAAAAATATATCCCAGCATATGCCGTGTGAAGCCCCACAATCCGGGTCCATTAGTAGTTTATATAAGAATATCGCCCCACACATGCTTTTCCCCGCAAACACGGTTCAACAGGGGACAATTAGTTGGTGTCAGTGGCATATGCAAAGTATAGCAAATCAAACTATAGACTGTGTCATAACTAACCACGAAGCAGAGGGAGCAAGTACTCGTGAAGAAGTCAATACTTACCCTTTACCACACAGAAAAGATATGTTCACACGTACACGTCCGATACGCCTGAAATTACGGAGCTCTTTTCAGGAAAAAACCGCTCCGGAATTTCAGACGTAAAGGCAAGTGCAGGCGTTTTTCGCAGCGTCCATTACGGACGTAATTGGAGCTGTTTTTCTATGGAGTCAATGGAAAACTGCTCCAATTACGTCCCAAGAAGTGACAGGCACTTCTTTGACGCGGGCGTCTTTTTTACGCGCCGTCTTTTGACAGCGGCATGTAAAAAAAATGACCGTCGGCACAGAACATCGTAAAGCCGATTCAAATGAATGGGCAGATGTTTGCCGGCGCATTGGAGCCGTATTTTCGGACGTAATTCGAGGTTAAAACGCCCGAATTACGTCCGTAAATAGGGTGTGTGAACCCAGCCAAACTGTGACACCAACAGGAGCATCCTCTGTTACTGCTCCCGATAGTAACCTTAATGCGCTGAGGTGGAGACGCCGTCCCTGGAGGCAGGTGTCGGAGGAAACAAGGATCAGGCATGTTGGACTTCAACATGCCAGATCCTTTGTTGTACATTTGGCTTGGACAAATACACATGTTTATTTCATTAGGGATACGGGAAATAAGCCGCTGCCATACCCGCCGGAACAAAGAATTGTGAAATCCTTCTTTCTCGTTCGTCTCATTGGGGGGCACTGACCATCGGTATATGCTGTTGCCACTAGGAAGTGTGACACTTAGAATAAAAAAGGGTTGGCCTCGCTTACATTATATACCCCTCCTACAGGCACGGAGTTAGTCAGTCTTAGCTTAGTGTCCAAAGGTACAGCATTCTATTCTGTCTTTGCTTTTTTTTATGTTCGTTTATTTTTTTCTTTTTCAGCGGGCCAAAATCAGCGACGCAGTCCCCCTACTTTCTCCAACATCTGGCAGGCACTCAGTGTTTCAATATACTGTTGTCGCCCACCAGCCTAAGGGTTGCCCCCCTTTGCTTCACATAGGTGTCCGACCTAATCGCAGCTGGCACACTGAGGGGACTTCCCTGCTGGTTTTTCATTCTGGCAAAGACGTGTACTTCAGGAGTATTACCTCTCGTACCCCCCCTCCCCTCTTCTAAACTACTTGTACGCTGTGCGCCTGGCGCATACCTCGGGCGCGTTCCTCTACACTCCTGCGTCGGGCGATTCCTTGCTCGCAGCACTGCTACAGGTCGGCTGCAGGCTCCTTTCCCAGCGTCCCCTTAGGTGGGGGACCCGGTTCCCTGTGTCCTGCGTCCCACGGCCGCAATTTTCCTATGCTCGCTGCCATCTTTTTGGCTCTCTTCAGGGGATGAGACCCCCCTAATCCTGGCTAGCGATTGGTGGGCAGCATCACGTCACCTCTGGCAACCAATCGAGGGAACAAGAGGGGGTGGGTCCTCATCTCCCGCTCTCTGCTTCTCACAGACAAGCGGAGACACAGCATCATAGGACCTCTCCAGGGCTACTGGTGCTGGGACTTCATTGTTCAGTCTCCAAATGGGTATAATCTGCCTTTAGCACCTCCTCCTTCATTCTTAAACCTTTGTAATACACTGAACCAGTAAAAAACAGTAGGGGAGCACATACCTAGAACATTCAAGATAACCTCAGGCAACCATTACCCCCTTCTTAGGGAGTTACAGCCCTGCCTCTTGCAGTATATTGAGTGGACTCTGTGTCACTAATTTTTTCCCAGTTATAACTGAGGAACGTGGTGACCTCTATACTACTGCCTTGTCAGTCATCAGAGGAGAATCCTCCCAACAGGTACCTTATGTAGTTCACTATGCGTGTTTCACATGTGGCCAAAAATGTTCATGTGGTAAACCTACTCCTATCTGTGTTGCATGCTGGCCTCCAGGCCAGGCATCTGTGGAAGCCTTCTCGGCGACCCCAGCAATTCCCATGCTTAATGCTGAAACCAAAGCGCAATGGGCTAATTCCTTCTCCAGACTTGTCGATGACCTCTCTGAGGCCTCCCAGTCCATGATGGGCATCTTGGTTTGTCTTGCCGAACAACCTTCTGGGTACTCTCATTCCACGTCTACTTGCCGTGACGGGCCCCCGAAATGGGTCAGATTTATGCGGTCTCATTCGCCCTGAATAAATCGCCTGCCTCATCAGTCTCCCCCCTCCAGAGGACCTATCTGCCACTTCTTCCTCTCACCGGGAACCCCTGTCCAAGGGTGAACGCTCTTATTCAAATTCGGACCTTGATGACTAGCAATCTTCCAAGTTTTCTTGTATGGTGGACAGTCTCGTAATTTCGGTCAGAGACACCTTACAGAAGCGGACCCATCTCCCCTGTAGAGACGTCACCTTCCTTCACCCAGGCGATGGCACAAACCTTTCCCCTTCCACTCAGAGTTTGAAGAGCTGGTCTCCAAGGAAAGGAAACATCCTGATAAGAAATTTGCTTTGGACCGCCGCATTGACTCTTCTGGTATTTTTTTGAGCCCGCTGGTTCTGCTTTGCGTCCAATCCTTCCTTCCACATGGGTCAGCAGAGACTTTACTGAATGGGCACACCAACTTGGTCATGGCCTCCTTTTAGGGGGGCCACTGAAGATCTGGTGAGTCTCCCCCTCTGACTCCTGTTTAAGGCAAATGCCTTTTTTTGAGCAGTAGACTTTCTCGAATCAAGGAGTCATTGTCCCTGTTCTTTTCATCTTTTTGTTGTCTCCAAAAGGGATGGTTCAGTTTGTCCCATTCTGAATTCCTTTGTCAAGATCTGTTATTTCTACATAGTCCCTCTGGTCAGTGATCGCCTCCATGAAACAGGGGGACTTTCTCTCCACAATGGACATCAGGGAAGCGTACCTGCACATCCTCATTTGCCCGCCCCACCAGCGCTTCCTGCGATTTGCAGTTCTCACTCACCACTACCAGTATGTGGCCTTCCCGTTCGGCCTGTCGACGGCCCTGGAAGGTTTCACAAAGATTCAATTTGTGATCATAGCGCTTCTTCGTTCCAAGGAGATTTTAGTCATCCCCTATCAAGTCCCTGTCCGGGAGGACAACCTGACCAGCCTACAAATTACCCTGGATACCCTGACTCATTTCGGATGGATTGTCAGCTAATCCAAATTCTGCCTGACTCCCTGTCGAATCTTTTTTTTTTTTTTCCTGGGAATAGTGTTCAACACTGGCTCGTATGGTCCTTCCTCCAGAGAAACTGTCCACCCTACAGCAGAGAGTCTGTGCTTTGCGCTTTTGTATGGTTCTGGGCACCATGGCGGCTCCCATGGAGGCCATTCCCTTTATCTCGTTTCACACTCGTCCGCTTCAGGGGGCAATCCTATCCCGGTGATACCACTCCCTGGATTCCCTAGACTGACAAATTCTTTTGCCTTGACTCGCCGCTGGTCTCTTCTCTGGTGGCTCTCCTGCCCAGTATTCCCTCAGGGCTGCTCCTTTCTCCCACTCTGCTGGCAGGTCCTCCCCATGGACTGGGAGGTGCCTTCTGGAATCTCATGGTCCAGGGCCTCTGGCCCCACCAGAAAGCCATTCTCCCTATCAACAAATTGGAATTGAGGGCAATTTTCCTATGTCGCTGTCACCTACCTCAATCACCAAGGCGGAACACTAGGTTCAGCAGCACTTCAATATTTTTGGAGTGGGCGGAGAGTCACATTTCTGCTTCTTGGCTGTCCACATTCCCGTGGTCGAAAATTGGGTTGCAGATTATTTCAGTTGGGAATTGATTGATCTAGGGCAGGTGGCCGTTCAGCAAGAGTTGTTCGAACAAATCTGTTCCAGGTGGGGCACGCCAGCTGTGGACATGCTGGCATCTCGACTTGCCAGGTCTCGGGATCCCGAGGCGTATGCTGTCGACACTCTGGTAGCTGTGATCCATGGGATCACTTCAGCTTGATTTACATGTTTCGCCCCGCTGCCTATTCTTCCCAAGCTCCTCAGAAGGATTAATACTCTATGGTGACAGATGCCACTGAAGCTACCTGTAACAGCAAATGTTTTATCGTATACATCGGGAGCTTTTCCTGGCATATACTGCAAACGTAGGCTAAAAATGTGATGTGCCTAAGCAGGTGAATATGTTTAGGCTAGGAAGCCATCTGTATGTGGCCGCCTTGTCTTGGCAGGTGGGCTCACAGAATTTGCTCAATATGTGTGCTAAGAACCTCATATTTATAAATATAGTAAATATAGCAGTAATGCAATTTAAAGTAATCTATATATTCTATGTTTGTGTATGTCTTACCCCTCACAGAGTGATGTTGCGTTATTTTTTGTAAAGTTAAACCATGACATTTAATTTACATTGATTAACCGTATAGATAAGTGGGAATAGCTAAATTATTTTATTTCATTTACATTGCAGACAATTCTTACAAACATAGAACATTTGAACATCTGTATAGTTACAGAAATCTGGCAGCATGTATTATTGGATAAAGACATATATGTATTTCCATGTATACTACATATCTGACTAGCATTTCTGTACACTAAGCTAAAATTCCTTGGTGCCTCAAAACATCCTTCTACTGGGATCTACATAATTTTGTCCACTATTATACTGTATTATCTTATCTTGAAATATCAAAAGTGTTACCTTGATGTTCCTTTGTAACCCATAGTCATGAAATTCATGTCTGTTATTGTTAGGAGCTTGTAAAACAGGTACTGAGCGCCATAAAAGCCATTGCGGGGAATGATGATGTGAAAGATGCCATTGTAAACTCTGGGGGTACAGATCTGATTGTCCTTGCAATGACACGACATCTTTCCAATGCCCAGGTATGTTTTTACTCTAATGGAAGAAACATAATGACTTCTGAAGTGTCCTTGGACATATAAACACATGTATTCTTATCTGTCAACCAAAGGATACCTGAGGAACTTAGCACTTACAATAGATACAATTATTATAGTAATTTAATATAAAGAAAAAAATCAGTTCACACTGTATGTCACCAGTTAGAAACTGAAAAATGTAGGAAGAAAAAACACATCATTTAGTAGTAACTTGGTTTAACCCGATTTCAGATTGTGGTTTACCCTGCTAAAAGCATTTTGTAGATCACGCAGCTGGAACCCCAACCTCCACTATGATTTGCTGATTTACAGTGGAGTGAAATCTTAGTGTTAGGTGCTGTTGAAATCTATGTCGGAGCCTCCTTTGCAGATTCCATTATATTTGACAGGAAGAATGCATTCAGCTCTATTATTGTAGTCAAAACAATGGACACCACGATGAAACCTGACCAAACCTATTATAAGTTAATGGGGTCCATTGGGAGCTGTTATTATCTGTAGTATGACAGATCCAGCACTGCGTCGTGGTTTCCGTTTTATAAGCGGAAACCAGAACGCAGATGTGAACAGAGCCTTAGTAGCAACCTTGACATGCTTTGTTTAGTTCTCCAGTGCCAGTCCTTGACTGTAGGGTATCCCAAATGGGGTAGGCATAACATTAGCTAAATGTGACCTAATAGTGCATGTGAGAGTTGTCAGAAAGTAGGCAAACCAAAGAATAATGAGTTCTCTGTCTTTAGATCTGTGATCAGGGCTGTGCTGCCCTTGCTATGTTAGCCCTGCGTAAACCAGAAAACTGTAAAGTCATTATGGAAGGAGGTGGAGTTTTGACTGCTCTTCAAGCAATGAAAGTTCATCCTAAGGACTCAAGTGTACAGGTAACAATGAACTCAATACTTGTGTATTAGGTGGACGTTCTGAGAAGGAATGAAAAGAACACAAGAGGCATCATAACTAGTATATAACCGCAATATCTAGACACAGAAGTATTTTTTTTAAGTGGAGAAGCTCCATCTTTAACTGACTTAGTCTTATTAGTATAAATAGGAAAAAAGATGAAGGTTTGCAATATACTTTATTTACATTTTTCAAAGTGTTCTAGCAGAAATCACAACTTCTCGGTCTACTATAATCTAATGATAATTGACAGAAAGCTGCCATTTGTCAAGGTGGATTCCATCACAGACTGCCTGTCTATGTCTGACTGTCATCACAGTACTTTCCTTCTGTGAGCCTAGCCTCTGCTCACACTCTGCAGATGCATGCTAGAATCAAAGGTTGAGACTGTGCAAGCAGGACCATGTAGCGGGACACTCCCTTAGGATAGAGGCACAGAATTATATACACGGTGAGAGCCGGCATGAAGAGAGAGCCTGACCATACAGCTCTGCTCATATGAGTTACAGCTCTGGGCTCACTGTTCTCCTGCTCTGCCTCTCACGGTGTGAGACCTGCAGGCTGTCCCTCCTCATAAGTTATAGGACTGGGATATGGGGCATTTGTGTGTCGTTTTCTGTACAGTACTTTCTCCTGCAGCTGAGAAGAGACAGAATTAGTGATCTGCATTATCAGCCTCTGCAAGGTATGACCGGTAGGGGAAGAGATCTGAAGCTGTTCTGGTACTATATTATGTCTGATTTTCTTTTTTTATTTTACCCCGTGCCTGGAGCTCCTCTTCATGTCCGATGTGCCACTTGGGCCGAGTGGCACCCGATAGTCTTCACGGACCCATTCACTTTAGCGAGTGAACCGGGTCCGTGAAAACTGACCGGATTCTCAGCGGAAAGATAGGACATGTCCTATCTTTCCACGGATCACTGACGTGACTCGGCTGGCAAACACATTTGCGTGTGCCTGAGGCTTAAATGATTAAAAAATCAAAGTGTTCTGAGATTAAGATCCCTCCCCTGCAACAGTCATCTTGATGTAGGTCAGGGTGTGTTCCCACATCGCAAGCAAATCATGTTTTTTGCTGTGATTTATACAAAATCAAGCCATTTTGCCACAACTGAAAAAAAAAATCATGGCAAAAAACACAAATTGACTGACTGTGATGTGTCTACACATCCTTATAGTGTGCTTCAGTGTACACGACCGTCAGAATCCACAGGTTGTGCATGCTCGGTCTACAGCTACCTCAGGAATGCTCATACTGAATTTTTATGGTATATTTCTGTGGTCACATAAGTACTTCTGAAAGCCCACTGTAATAAATTCTGATTTCCTTAGTCAAGAGCACAAGCGCCTGGAAAAGATTAAGACACATAAAAAGGTTCCTGTCTAACTTTGTTTCTCAGAAAACCCTTTAACCCCTTCAGGACACAGCCTGTTTTGGTCTTGTGGACGCAGGCGATTTTTTTCAAATCTGACGTGTTAGTTTATGTGGTAATAGCTTGGGAATGTTTTTACCTATCCAAGCGATTCTGAGATTGTTTTCTCGTGACATATTGTACTTTCAGTCTGTGAAAAAATTTGGTCGATAAACTCAGTATTTATTTGTGAAAAACACCAAAATTTAGAGAAAATTTGCCAAAAATGGCATTTTTCTAAATTTGAATGTATCTGCTTGCAAAACATATATTAATACCACACACAATAGTTACTAGTTAACATTCCCCATATGTCTACTTTATGTTTGCATCGTTTTTTGAACGTCCTTTTATTTTTCTAGGACGTTACAAGGCTTAGATCTTTAGCAACAATTTCTCACATTTTGAAGAAATTTCCAAAACCTATTTTTTCATGGACCAGTTCAGTTCTGAAGTGGCTTTGAGGGCCTTATATATTAGAAACTCCCCATAATTCACCCCATATTAAAAACTGCACCCTCAAAGTATTCAAAACAGCATTCAGAAAGTTTCTTAACCCTTTGGGGCGTTTCACAGGAATTAAGGCAAAATAGAGGTGTAATTTACAAATGTAATTTTTTTGCAGAAATTCATTTGTAATAGAAAAATTTCTGTAACACAGAAGGTTTTACCAGAGAAACGCAACGCAATATTTATTGTCCAGATTTTGCAGTTTTTAGAAATATCCCACATGTGGCCCTAGTGGGCTACAGGACTGAAACACAGGCCTCAGAAGCAAAGGAGCACCTAGTGGATTTTGAAGCCTCCTTTTTATTACAATATATTTTAGTCTCCATGTCTGGTTTGAAGAGGTCTTGTGGTGCCTAAACAGTGGAAACCCCCAAAAAGTGACCCCATTTTGGAAACTAGACCCCTCAAGGAATTTATCTAGTTGTATAGTGAGCAGTTTAACCCCACAGTTTTTTTTTTGCTGAATTTATTGGCGTTAGTCTGTGAAAATGAAAATCTACATTTCTTCTGAAGAAACATAGACATTTTTAATTTTTGCAAGGAATAAAGGAGAAAAAGCACCCCAACATTTGTAAATAAATTTATCCTGGTGGTCATAAACTTATATTTGAACACATTACAGCCCTCAGAAGGGAAGGAGCGCCATTTGGGTTTTGGAGCTCAATTTTTGCTATAATGGTTTTCGGTGCCATGTCCCATTTTCAACGCCCTGGAGGGACCAAAACAGCGAAAACCCCCCAAAAGTGACCCCATTCACTATCAGAATCCAAGAGAGCAAATGTCTCTTCAGTGGGATATAACTTGCGTGCCATTTTTTTACGTATTTTTTTTTTTTTTACTTATTTTTTGTAACAGTTTTAATAAAAGTAACAAAGAAAAAGTCCACTAATCCATTGATCAATAAATTTATGAACAACCCTAAGGCCCTGTTCACACGGAGTTTTTTTACGAGTTTTTCGGCACGGAAACCGCTCCGCAAAACTCGTCAAAAACCGCCCGAAAATGTCTCCCATTGATTTCAATGGGAGTTGGACGAGCTTTTTTACCGTGAGCAAAAAAAACACATCGCAGTAAAAAGAAGCGACATGACCCATCTTGAGGCGGTTTTCGCCTCCAAAACCCAATTTCAATCAGTCAGAAGGGTAAAAAAAAAACACCTCGACGAGTGTTTTGACGCGTTTTTGTCAAACCACTGTGCAAAAAACGTCTGGAGCAGTTTTTGCAGGAGGAATTTTTTCTCCTGCAAAAAACTCCGTGTGAACACAGCCTAACAATGAATCAATGTATTTAGAATTTACAGGTGTGTAAAATATATTAAGAAATTTATATAAGTATATGTGTGTATTCGTATATATTACATGTACGTATATATCTATATGATGTTATAGATATATAACATCCCTAATTATTAATTTTTAGTATTAACAAATTTCAAATATATGTCTATATATAATATATATTACGTGTGTGTGTGTGTGTGTTTATGTATGTATGTATGTGTATATATATATCTATATATATATATATCTATACACACACACAGTATATAAATATATATATATATATCTATATGATTATATATATATATATATATATATATATATACTGTGTGTGTGTGTGTATATATATAATATATATATATATATATATATATATATATATATATATATATATATATATATACACACACACATTATAAGCCCTAATTGATTATTAATTAACTAATTAATTGTCCTAGTCTGAGTACTATCTACCTAACAGACTTCCTGAACTATAACTAGCTGCCTACACTAAACTATTGACGTGGAGGTGTTTTTTGTGTTTCACAGTCATTGTGTCTTTATATGAGACACACAGCAGCTGCTCGGCACAGCTTCTTCTCCCCCACTGTCTCAGAACGATCTGACAGGGAGGGAGGAGAAACATTGTAACAAACAGCACAGAAAGTTTGTTGCTGCAACAAACTTTGCTGTGAACACCATGATAGATTTATCATGGTGATCACGTCATCGGGACCGACACCAATCCGGTCCTGATGTCTTCTCTCAGCACTTAGGCTGCTAGTAGCAGAGTGTGCTGAGAGATTCAGAGCACAGGGAGAGCGCTGTGCACTCTCTTCTGACACCACGTGGATTAACGGGCTTCAGAACAAAAGCCCAGCACAGCAGCCCGTTAATCTACGTGGGCTGGTCGTGAAGGGGTTAAACCTACTTGTCACTCGACAAATGCAATGCATCTTCAAATTATAAAAATAGAAGGAGCAGGTACTTTTCACTCAAAAATTCCCAAATAACTAGTATCGAAGCCCCGAACCCAGCAAGTCAACTTATCAAGTAAACTGGATCCACCCATCCCTTCCGACTAAATATCAATAGTAGTCTCCCAAGCCAACATTGACCTGAACACCAGACCCTCCGTTAGAGTTCTGCCTCTGACGCAACCCCTTCAATGCCAGCATTCACCGCTTGATGGGAACCCTGCATGAGAGAAGGGAGGGAAAACAAGGGATTTGCATTTATCTGTCCACATATATAGACACAGTGGAGGCTATCGGTCCCTTCGAGGAGAGCGGCGTCCTGGGGGCCGGGAATCCATGGGCCCGCATCGGCGGTCTCCGTGTGGGGATCTTCGCTCTGGAGGTCGGGTCACGGGTTGTTCTGCTCCATAACGAGGCGGAACGCTGGACACGAACTCTGGAAACGGACCCCCTCTAAGTGCAAACGATGTCGGAGGTTCGGTCCAGTCGGGTAACCGTACCGGTGAGATCTCCAAAAACCGGAACGCTTCCTCTAGGTCATCTGGGGACCGGACTGCAAAGGATTATCCCAACCTGCGGAGAATAATGTGGAAGGGATGTCCCCATCTGTAGGTTGCGCCCGCAGCCTTTGTCGCTTCCAGCAAGGGTCGGACTAATCGGCGCATGGAGAGCGTCAGCCTCGAGACATCTGGCAGGATTGTAATATCAGCGCCTTCAAAGGGAACAGACCCCTTCTCCCAGGCTCTCCTGGCGATTTCTTCTTTTTGCTTGTAGAAATGCACTCTACAAATCATGTCCCTGGGTTGATTGCCGTCTCTATTCCGGGGGCCCGCTAATCTGTGGACTCTGTCCATTTCGATGGTCATATCGCGCGGTCGGCCAAGGAGGGTGTTAAAAATTTGGGACACGGTGTCATAAAGGCCATCTGGGGGGACCGACTCCGGAATGCCTCGTAATTTCTAATTGTTCCGTCTCCCCCTGTTTTCTACATCATCCAGGTGTAGAGAGAAGTCCCGTATTTGCGTGGCTTGGGTGGCCTGGGACTGTGATAGGACTGAGATGTCTAGTGAGGATATGGAATGCTGTCGCTCCAAAGTTTCAACCCTCTCGGTCAGTGCACGTACCTTCTGTGTGACCGCGCCAATGGCCCGATCGTGTTTCTCTTCCAGCCGGGCAAAACGGTGATCGAGGTCGGTTTTGGTGGGGAGTACCTTGACCATCTCCCATAATTCTGCCAGGGTTTGCTCCATGGATAACGGGGGACCCTGGAAAGAGACTGACTGGGGTTCCCTTGAGCATGTCGGTGTGGCCAGCGACCCCCTAAAGATGGTCGGCGTGTCCTGACTCAGTGCACCCGGCTGTGGTGGTAGGTACTGCTGCTGCGCTGCCGTGTGTAATGGCGCCCCTGACGGTCCCTGACCGGCCGCTGCCTGAGGCATTATAGGGAGAAGAGCTGAGGGCTGGAGTGGGGGAGTCGACCCGATGAACCCTGCTGAACACTGACCTCCTGCTGAGGACGACATCTCTCCTCCAGAAAGGCACGAGCGGCCGCCGGGCGGATCCAGAGCTGTGTAAGGGGGATGCGGTGAGGCCCCACGCGGTGACGGAGGCTGAGTGCGGCCTACAGAAGGCGAAGATGAGGAGCGTGGCGGAATGCCGTCCTCCAGGAGATAATCTTAAGATGCTTCAATTTCTCCATGGAACATACAAAGAGAAATAAGATCACAGAGGAGATACTGTAGTACAAATGGGGTATTTGCAGAGAATGCACACCAAGACAAGTGGTGTCCAATGGCGCTAGAGGTCAATCTACTGGTCCACTAGAGTTCACAGACTGCACACGAGAAGTCCTAAAAGCATAAAAAGCTGAAACAAACAAAACCCACTCAAACTTACCCCGCCTATCCCCCGCAAGTGCACAAAGGAACATGCACAATAAAAAAAAAAAAGTGATTAACAAAGCAAAGGAGTACAGTTAATTGGTTTAATGAGAAAAGTAATGCTCTAATAATACTAAATGGAAAACATGACTGTTGCATTCCTTATTATTGCACTATTATTGAGTCAAGTATTCTAGTGCATAGAAAAAGGATATAAGGCACGATAGTGATAGAGGGACTAGATCCCATTGAGTTCCATCCAGGTAAAGACGTCTTCCGGCTTGTCCAGGAACACTGTAGAGCCATTATGCACCAGCCTGAGTCTTGCAGGGTAGACTATGGAGTAGGGGATTGGTTTATCCCTCAGTCGTCTCTTAGCCTCCGCAAATTTTTTATGTTACTTTTGCACCTCCACAGTAGTCAGAAAAATCTCGGACATCTTATGTGGCATGTTTAAAGGGCCCTTGTCTTCTTGCAAGTTCCAATAGCTTGTTTCTGTCCTTAAAAGAAACTTGGCTATAAATAAGCGTCGGGGTGCACTAGGAGTTGAGATGCTGTGTGCCCGCTCCACACAAAACATAGGAGAGAAGCATTTTGCCTGAAGACAGTATTGAGCCAGCCCTCCAAAAATATAGCAGGATCAGGTCGCTCGGCACCCTCCGGCAAACAAAGCGGACATTGCATCTCTGCAGACTGTTCTCCATATCATCTAGTTTGGCCCTCAATGCTGCTAGTTGGGATTCCAAATTACAGACTTTCGATGGGGGCCACCGCCTCCTCCAGGTATAAAATGCGGCGCTCAGATTCAGTAGCTCTTTCTCCGAGAGTATAGACATCCGCCCTCAGAAGACTTAAGTCCGTTTGGAGAGCATCAATCTTTTCCGTGAGCACAGTATGGGACTTGGTAATAGCTCTCAGAAAATTCAGCATGGATGCTTCCGCAGGTGAAACCGTTGAGGTACAAGGAGGAGGAGTGGAAGCTTCAGGAGGTCATATAGAGCAAGGCCCAGCTGCACCCCCAGTGGATTTCTCTATCTTGTCGGTTATTTTGGATTGTTTAGAGGGGCCCATTGCAGCTCTACCCAGGACACAGATGAAGGACATTTAAATACCTTTATAAACTGTTAAGCAAGTTCCGTAACGACATATATGTGGACGTAAACTGCTGTTTGGGCACACTGTAGGGCTCAGAAGGGAGGGAGCAGCATTTGGCTTTAGGAGCGTGAATTTGGCTTGGTAGAAGTTTTGTTAGGGTTTTACTGGTATTTCAGGTTATGATGTGGGCACATATATAGGCTGGGCAGAGTACATCAGGGCATAATAAAGTGGTATAATAATGCGGTAAGTAAATAATAATCTGTAGATGTGTAGTACGCTTTGCAGCAATCCTTTATGCACAGGACAGTTTCCCACTGATAAATGGTGTCTAATCTTATCCCCCTTTTGGAAGACACTCTGCACTTTTTTTGTCGCCATATTCTGAGAGCCAACATTTTTTATTTTTTCGTCGACTGGGCTGTGTGAGGCTTTATTTTCTGCGTTACAATCTGTATTTTTTCATTGGTACCATTTTAGGTACATGTGACTTTTTTATCACTTTATTAAATTTTTTGGGAGGTGAGGTGATCAAAAAACAGCAATTCTGGGATTGTTTTTTATTCTCTTTTCCACAGTGTTTACAGTGTACTATAAATGACATAAAACTTTGTTCTGCGGATCGATATGATTATGGCGATACCAAATGGTTATAGTTTTTTGGGTTTTACAGCGTTTGCACAATAAATTCCAATTTTTTTCATTCATTTCTTTTTATGTTGCCATAACTTTCCCACAAGACAGCTGTGTGAGTTCCGCTTCTTTTCAGGATGGGCTGTACATTTTATTAGTTTCCTTTTGGGGCACATGCAACTTTTTTGATAACTTTTTATTCCTTTTTGAGAGGCGAGGTAACTTTTTTTTTATGACGTGCAGTAGGGCTAGGCGATTTATCTAATTCGATTAATTCGCCCTCAAGGCCTCTGACAATTTTGTCTTTTAACAGAATCATTGAATCGATTCTTTAGTGGCGCCGTGCTGCAGGAGGAAGCTCCACCTCGTCGCTGCCTGGTCTGCCCTGTCTGATAAGCTGCACCCCGGTCTGTCTCTGCTTCCCCACTGAACTGCTGCTCTGCACTGAACGAAATGATACAGTACGGAAGAGCAGTTCCGTGGGGAAGTCGTAGATAGCACCCCCCTTCTATATCGCATGACCACTCCGCCCCACCCTTGCAGATTGCACCCCCACCCTCCTTGATCGCACCCCCTCTTGTACATCGCACCCCCCCCCATGTAGATTGCACCCCTCCCCTTCTTGTAGATAGCACCACTGTAGATCCCACTAGGAGCTGTATACCTGTTCAAAGCATCGGCGACCTCTGGCCGGGGATTCAGCTCCTAGTGGCAGCTACAGTGGTGCTATCTACAAGAAGGATGGGGGGGGTGCGATCTACAAGGGAAGGGGGTGGTGCTGTGATCTACAAGGGAAGGGGGTGGTGCTGCGATCTACAAGGGAAAGGGGGTGGTGCTGCTAACTACAAGGGAAGTGGGTGCTGTGATCTACAAAGGGGGATGGGGCTGTGATCTACAAGGGGGGGTGCTGCGATCTACAAGGGAGGGTGGTGCTGCAACCTACAAGAGGGGTGGGGGTGGTGCTGCGATCTACAAGGGGGGTGCTATCTTTAAGGGTGTGTGGCACTATATGGGGGGGTGGCACTATGTAACTATGTGAGCACTGTGGCACGATCTACAGGGACATTGCGGCACTATCTACATGGGCACTTAGGTGTTTTCAAGGGATTGGGACAAAAAACAAAACAAAGGAAATCCATTTGGAGAGACATTGATGCAAAATGGACATGAAAAACTGACAATGGATCAGTTTTTTTTTTTATTTGCATTTTTTCCAATTTTACATAATAACAATGCAATAACAATAACAAATGAACATTTGCCAAAATGTATCGACATCATTATCCTTCACAAAATAATACACATTAGAACGTCCATAAAAGTAAGATGGTACAATTATTTCCGACACATATCCAACCCTCCAATTCCGCCTCAGGTATTCCGTCCCACCCGAAAGAACCTATGCAAGTAGTTTAACTATACCTGGTATTGTCCCAATATCTTTCTCCCTAATACATTTAGGAAATATCCAGTGCTCCCAAAGAGCCACTAAGGTGTTCTCTTGCGTACCACGCTGTGTGTCTAAATGAGGACATCAATGCTCTGATCTCCTGATCATCGAATTGAGTAACAATGAATCTTTTCCATTTGACGAAAAAGTGGTTTATTTCCTTTGCTTTGTCGTTCTGTTTCGAGGCGTTCTATATTCAAAAGCTTCTTCAGCTGTATAATCACCTCTGATATTGTTGGGAGTTCCCTAATCAGCCAGTTCTGCAATAGCCATCTTTTTGCTACCATGAGGACAGTGTGGATTATTGAGGGCACCCGTCTAGATATCACCGCATCCTCCTCCTCAGGTGGTCTCACCTGATGGAATAGCAAACATTGTGGAGACATTGGTAGGGATGTTGCCCAGAATGTTGTTACAAACCTGCACATTTCCCCCCAAAAGGCTTGTGTAGCCGGACAGCTCCAAATCCCGTGGTACATATCAGATTTGGCCAATTGACATTTAGGACAAGCAATTATCCTATCCGGATTAGAGGCAGAAGCCGGGATGTTGAAACCATAAATAGCATTATGCATGATTTTGAAATACGACTCCCTCCATCTCTCATTTATAATTTCCTTTACCGTCTTCCACCCTTTCAGTATAACTTCCGCAATATCCGGATCACCTGTCAATCTCTCCCACCTTTTATAGCAATCCTTAGGATTCTGCTTAATGACTCTATTTCTAATGATGTTATATAAAGAGGATATTGAAGCTTTTTCCAATCTCGGGCCTATAATTTCATCAAAAGTGTGTACTTGTGCTTCCTCATGCAGCGACTGCAACCTCTCTCTGCAAAACGCTACTATCTGCATTATGGGAAAATTATGTTTATCAGCCAAATTCTATCTATCTTTAATTTCCATCATCGTAAGCCACCGTGGATGTTCAGAGTGCATTAGGTGTTGTGCCAGCAGAATGTTTTTTTTCCCTCCACTCTCTAAAAAGAATATTGTGCGTCCCCTGCGGAAATTCTGGGTGGCCCCATAGCGGCATCCTTTTTGACAGTGAAAACGGTACTTTAACTTTCTCCAGATCTTCCAAGTTGCTATGGTATCTCTTAATTATATGGAGTGCTTCACATCGGAAGGGAGTTTAGAGTATCTAGTGTGTAATAAGGTCATGAGATTCTAAGGTGCCGCTAATTGTTGTTCCAATTCCCCATTTGAATAGTGGCTAGAGCCCTGTATCCAGTCCAACAAATGTCGGAACAAACACGCCAAATTATAACCCCTGACACTTGGGAAACTCCCCCCCCCCCCTCTTCCTTGCAATACATTAACTTAACTAATGCAATCCTGGGGTGTTTTCTGTTCCAAATAAAACGCGAAAAAGCAGCGTGTAATTTTTTAATATCTATGTGTTTCAGCAAGATTGGCAGGGTTTGTAAGGGGTAAAGTAATTTCGGGAAACTTGGATCAGTTTTTAATGGGCATTTTTTTTTCACTGTCATGTAAGTGTAGCCTAAATGACTATGATGCCGGAAGTCCCGTTCACATATACCGTAGTCGTGTGAATCCAGCCTTAGTTGAATTTATTTAACGCCTCATCATGGGGCCGGTATTGACAGGGTCCTGCTCAGACTTCAGACACGATAATGTAATCTTTCCCCAGAGTGCCCGCTCGGCACTCTGCCTGGCCCTGCTTCAATTTACACTTCTCTCGCCTGCAATTTCGGAGGCCAACTGCGGTGGTTACGGGCAGAAAGGGATGTTAGTGCACGCAGTGCATCATTGATTATATATTCTGTTAACATGTTCCCTGCCAGGGAACGCAGAATTTATAATCAATTAGATAGACATTTTTCCAATTGTATTTCTGATAAAAAGTATTTGCTGAGGTTAAAAGTTGTTACGTGCAGTTCTAGCAATATATGTTAAAAAGCTATTTTATATAAAGAAAATAATTTTATTAAATTCTCTCTTGGTATTACTGTTAAACAGAAAAAAAATAAGAAAATTAAGATTCAAATCGAAAATCGCCCCTAGTGTTGAAAAAAAACTAGATTTTATTTTTTGGCAAAATCGCACTGCCCCAGCATGCAGTGTGCGGGATAAATAATGTCATCCTTTTAGGCTCTGTTAACACATCGGATTCGGATTTTCATCACGTATTTTACCCTTTCCATTCCAAAAGGGTGAGATCTACGACAATTCCGCAACATGTGAACTAAGCCTTATAGTTTGGGTGGTTACGGACACGGCTATACCAAATATGTATCGGTTTTCATTATTTTCCTATATTTTCCCTCTAGTGGACTTGAAACTCCTACTGTCTGATTGCTGGTATAATACACTGCAGTGTATTATACCTGTCAGTTTAACACAGAGAGGAAGCCCATTCGGCTCTGCCATCCATAAATGGCAAACCTGGAGGCCGTCGTTAGGTCTCTGGTTGCCAAAGCAACCATCGGCACCCAAAGATCACGTTGTGGTCCAATGGCGTTCTAACCTCTTAGATGCCGCGGTCGCTATTGACTGTGCCATCTAAGGGGTTCATCGGCCGGTATCAGAGCTAGCTCTGGTCCCTGCCGTTACATCAGTGTTTCCGCTGTAATATTCAGCTGACACCTGATAGTTATGGCGTGAGCTCAACTACTGAGCCTGCGCCATCACAGTTATGTTGCATTGCGCTAACACCTTGGTGGCAGCAACGTAACGGTGCGTGACATGTCGCCAAGAGGTTAAATGCTAAAATTCTGGCTGCCTGCAGACACCACCAAGGGAAACTTATGCATATGACAAATACAGGGGGGGCATGGCCAGCAGTCGATGGCGCCGGTCGCATAAGCACAAAGCTCCGTGCCCTGCCACACATCATCCGCAGCCTACAGCATTAATAAGTGCCCACACATGGGGAAAAGAAGACCCCAAGGGTCTGGACTTACCCCTGCAGCATTGCATCAGGTCGCTCCTGCTCCACCAACGTTGGACGGCTATTTTCTTCGGCGGCAGACCACACCGCTCCCTCAGCTCCAGCGGCGGCCATCTTTACCAGCCTCGTGCCGGCAGACAGGAGAGATGTCCTTGCAGGGGGAAGGCGCAGCTCCCCATCCGCAGGGTAAGCAGAATAGCCAGACGGCTAGTTTACACCCTCCTAGCTCCCCCATACTGCCCTCTGCCTCGTCCTGCGAACAGCAGAGAGCTGGGCCCTCATGGAATGAGACGACGGCGGCCATGCCACGTGATGCACACTCGCAGCCAGGGGACCCAGTACTTCAGCCGCTTGACCCACCAATGTCGCAGCCCTCCATACAAACAGCCCCTCAGGTTTGGCCTGCACCCAAGCCCCAAAGGCCCATAATCCAGCAGCCGGGGAGGGGAGATGACCTGGGAGACACACCATCCTTGACCCCATATGCTCAGGCCCCGGTGTATGCCTCGGATTCAGACCTGGAGGACTCTGCCTCACTACCCTCAGATGTGCCTCCTATGAGGAGGGAATGTTTCTCACAATTGCCCACTAAAGAGGACTTTAAGAGTATGATGCAAGAGGTGAAGGCAACTTTTCGTTCAAAATTGGCGGTGGTTTCTCAGCATATACAGCAAATAGCTACAAGGGTAGAGACCCTGGAAGATGACCACGATGCTACTAGGCGCCATGTTTCTGTGATACAATCCTCGGTGTCTTCTCAGCTGGCATCCATTAGAGATATGCAACTGCACCTGGAGGATTTGGATAACCGGGGACGCCGCCACAACATAAGGATAAGGGGTATACCGGAGCCCTCAGGGTCAGAAGATCTTCCCATTGTGTTAGAGACTATCTTTCACGACCTATTGGGTGCACCCCCGTCTAATCGGATACCGCTTGATAGAGCACACCGGGCACTGAAACCGAAATCTATCACATCTCAACCTATGGATATCATCTGCTGCGTCCAAGATTTCCGTACTAAAGAGGACATTATGCTTAAGGCCAGATAGCGCAAAAGTTTGGAGTGCTCCGATTCAGATATTTCCGGATCTCTCCTGGATTACGCTGCAGAAACGGCGCCTGCTTCGTCCGCTTTTGGCCACCTTGCGGGATCACAATATTATATATCGATGGGGGTTCCCGTTCTCCCTCACAGCCCGAAGAGATGGCGTCTCTGCCACCCTGAGATACCCAGGGGATTTGCCTCATTTTTGTGACTCCCTTGGTATACCAACGCCCAAGATGCAGAGTTGGGAGACTCCTTTGCCGCCTGCGTCTCCTTCCCCAGTTTGGCAATCCGTCAGAAACAAGCGTAGGCTCTCCCCAAGACTTCCGCCAAACCGAAGTTCCTCCAGACCTGACCAGAATTGATTGACGCTGCGCTGTTACACGGCACTTCTGTGATATATGTGAAGGAGCCTGGTCACCTATACCAGATACTCTCCTCACCAGTTGCACTATTTTAGGCTAAAATGCATTTAGGAATATATTTCCTGTTTTATATTGCTTTCTTTTGTTTCGCTAAAGTAAATTGTGGCAGGGTGCGATTGACCTGGGTTCACTTAGCTCATTCACCCCTTTATTGTGTTTTTGGCCTTTAAAGTATTTATATGTACTTTTGTACCAGGTTCTTTGACTGCTGATACCCGACCTCCTCTTTTGATAGGGGTAATATTTTTGCAGTTCTCCCTCTGTTTTTAGAGAGCGTTGCAAAGGGTAATATTGTATTACCAGCTTTAGTTTGCTTTAAAATCACCCGCCCCAGGGTATGGTATTCTCCCTGGTAGTACTTTCTGTTTTTGTTTGAAGTACACTGATCTCATGCATATCTCTTTGTTCTCACTGCAGATATGTATTTTGTTCCCCCGGTACGTCTCTATCCCAATGTCTCTCCCTTCCCTCCTACTTTCATCCGAGATAACAACCGAGACGACATTACGTTCTCCACAACCCTCCACGGTAGATGGACACCACGGAACACTGCTTGCTCTGAGACCGGACTGGGACCGGCCCCGACGTAACTGTGAGCTGTATAAATCCGCACTCTTCACATCCTTCTTTGCTCTTTCATACATCTTTGATCATGGTTAAATTTGTAACACTTAATGTCAAGGGCCTCAACTCCAATGTGAAGAGACGCTTGCTTCTCAGGGAGCTGAAATCGCTTGGAGCAGAGGTCGCTTTTCTGCAAGAAACGCACTTAGATTCCTCCGGATCTTTCCAATTTGCTCGAGGAGCGTATCCTGCTGTGTACTCCGCCTCGTCAGGTCGTAAGAGGGAGGGGGTGGCCATTTTGATAGCAGCAGCCTGTCCCATCCAGGTTCACACCTCACACTTAGATCCGAGGGGCAGGTATGTTATCTTGGAGGGGACTCTGTTGGGCCAGCCCATTGTTTTATGTAACATTTACTCCCCTAACACTGCACAGATTCCATTCCTACGCAGACTCCTCTCCAAGCTCCAAAAGCTTCCTAGGGGGGCATGGCTGGTGGGGGGAGATTTTAATATCCCGTTCTCCACGACTATGGACAGGGTCTCTCTTACACACGCGACTCCATCCCCCACCCTAACAGGACTTTCTACTCGCTTCAGGCAACTGATTAGGGAACACCACCTCTATGACCTATGGCGGGTGGATCATCCGGGTGATAGGTCCTATACTTTCTTCTCCCATACGCATAGCACTCACACGCACTTAGATTACTTCTTTGGTAATGTTCCTGCCCTCCGTCTGCTTCAAATGGCGGTTATAGATCCCATTTCCTGGTCAGATCATGCGCCAGTCTCTGTGACTTTGCAAATAGGGAAACCATCCACGAGAGTATGTCATTGGCGTCTAAACGAAACTTTGATTAAGTCTCCTGCTCTTAGGGATGGCCTGGCCGGGCACATGCGTGAATTTTATGCACTTAATGAGGGGTCGGTTCCTTCTATATCCACTCTCTGGGAGGCGCATAAGGCGGTGATGAGGGGGCAATGCATCGTTATGGGTTCTAGACTGAAAAGAGATGCTAGGGCCAAGCCGGGGGGGGCTCTCCTTCAGATAATTGCTAAGCGGGAAAGGCAAATGGGGACTAAACCGGCGGTGTCGACATTACGGAAATTAATAGAGGCTAGGGCACAACTTAAGGATTTAGCCATGAATGGGGTAGAAAAATCACTCCTATATACGAAAAGGAAATATTATGACAAAGGCAATAAGGCACATTCGCTCCTGGCCAGGCTATTGCGGAACCAGGCGACTGCTCGTACCCCACAGGCGATTAGAGATAATGCGGGCATCCTCCAGCATCATCCAGATACGATAGCCACACTCTTCCACGATTATTATAAATCCCTATATCATTTACCGACCACCTTACCTCCCGACCCAGCCCGCCGGCGGGAAACCCTTCAAGCCTATCTTTCCTCCTGTGCCCTCCCTAGATTGAAAGTCGAGGAGCTTTCCTCTTTGAATGCCCCGATCTCTGCAGATAAATTGTCTGATATATTGAAGGACCTCCCTGGTGGTAAAGCCCCTGGGCCAGACGGCTTCACGTATGAGTATTATAAAACATTTGCGGAGATCCTGGCTCCAAAGATGGCTTCGTTGTTTAACGACTTCCTGCAGGGTTCTCCCATACCTCAAACGTTTCTACACTCCCACATTACGTTGATCCCTAAACCAGGTAAGGACCACGCAGATTGCTCCAATTACGGGCCCACAGCTCTCTTGAACTCTGATCTCAAAATTTTCACTCGTCTTCTCGCAAATAGACTCAATGTTTGGCTCCCATCTTTGATCCATAAAGATCAAGTAGGCTTTGTGCCTCTTAGACAAGGGGGAGATAATACACGAAGGACCCTTGATCTCATTGATGCCCTACATAAGCAAAAGGAGTCAGCGATCCTTCTTAGCCTGGATGCAGAGAAGGCGTTTGATCGCTTGGGATGGCCATTTATGTTTGAAACTCTAACATCATTTGGGATATCGGGTCCTTTCTTGACGGCTCTGCGTGGTCTCTACTCAACCCCAACAGCGGCAATTAAACTCCCACACTCCACCTCTCCCCCGTTTCAAATCTGGAATGGTACGCGACAGGGATGCCCCCTGTCCCCTCTCCTGTTTGTGCTCTGCATCGAACCCCTAGCAGCTCAAATACGGAAATCCGTCGATATAGCGGGGGTGAAGATACAAGATAAAGAGTTTAAGGTCTCCCTGTTTGCGGATGACGTCCTTCTGACTATTACTAAACCCCATATCTCCCTCCCTACCCTTACTACGGCTCTCCGTAAATATGGGCGGCTCTCAGGGTATAAAACGAAATACATCTAAAACAGAAGCGCTCCCTCTTAACGTCCCACAAAGGGAACTCATGCTCCTTAAACAAAACTACACCTACAACTGGAAGGAAACCTCCTTGACTTACCTGGATGTTCAACTCACTCCCTCTTATGCAGCGGCCTACAAGGCTAATTTACCCTCTCTGTTTGGGGATGTACGTCGACTGATGGCCAAGTGGGATCCTCTTCCCATGTCATTCTTTGGGCGCATAGCGGCGGTCAAAATGATCTTGCTACCTAAATTATTATATTTCTTTGAGACCCTGCCAGTGGCAGTACCTATGAGGGAATTGCGGGCTTTGCAGTCTTCCATCCTCAGGTTCATATGGCACTCCGGCAGACATCGAATCCCGAAATCAGTTTTATTGTCTGGACGGTCTGCGGGAGGGCGATCAGTTCCTGATGTGGTGAAATACTACTGGGCGACCCATATCTCCGCCGCATACCTTGTTGGGTGTCCTTAAGGGCATACAACAAGTGGACCGAAATAGAGAAGCTATGGATGGCTCCGGTTCACCCAAACTCCTTGTTATGGGGCGACCCGCTGGCAATGCCGTCTTCACTTCTGCTGGGTCCCATGAGATTTCAGAGGGAGGTGTGGGAAACCTGTAAAAAACGCTTTCACTTGGCGTCGGGTTGTCCACCCTTGACCTCGGTTCTCTACACTCCCACTATTCCGGGTGGTACTGTCTCCCGAATGGTACGACTGTGGACGGGAATTGAAGTATTCCATCTGGCCAACATGGTTGACTCCCACACACTAGAACTTCACCCGTTCTCATATTTTCAACGACATCATAACGTCCCCTCTTCTGCATTTTTCCATTACCTTCAGATCAGACATTACATGCAACAAACTTTTAAAACTACACGAGTCACTACGCCTACATGCTTCGAAAGGTTGTGTCGGTATGCTACCACCACTAAGGGGCTTATATCCGCTATCTACACAATATTGCTGTCCCCGGATGACTCCCCTCCGCCTGGGCATAGATACATGTTGAAATGGGAGACCCTGCTGAATAAAACTATCCCACTCTCATTGTGGCAGATTATCTGGTTACAAGCAGCTAAAACTTCCATCTGCACTGCATATAAAGAAAATCAATACAAAATTCTTATGTTTTGGTACCACACCCCTGCCTTTCTGCATAGCTTCAATCCGGGTATTTCTTCGGAATGTTGGCGATGTAGAGATCAGAGAGGAGACCTGTTCCATATTTTCTGGGGTTGCTCACTGGTCCAACAGTATTGGTTGGAGGTGAAGAATTTGGCGAGGGCGGTATTACAGCAGGATATTCCTCTAGACCCTCTTCATTATCTTCTGAATGTCCCCCCTAGGTCCTTGGAGAAGCCACTAGCCCGACTTTTTCAACACTTTCTCACCGCCGCTAAGACGTTGATAGCTTGGAAATGGAGACAGACCGCCCCTCCCTCTCATATCGAATTGATGACTAGAATTAGGGAAATTCGCACTATGGAGTATATGACGGCCTCTATTGATAACACGCTAGACAGGTTTAAAGTGGTGTGGGATCCGTGGGATAAGTATTGGCTTCCAATATCTCAGGACTAGGCCGTAGCTCGATCTCTGATTATCCCCTCCCCCCCCTTTTTGATTTTTCCCTGGTGTCTTGTTTTGTCTGTTTGTTTGTATTTACTGCTATGTCAAGTGGATTGTATGGCTTGCCCATGCGTCCTAATGTTATGTGTATATTTTGACAATTTTCAATAAAAATACAGTTGAAACCATATGACAAATACATTGAACTTTATAATTAAACTCTATGTAAGTGATTTGAAGCTCTGTATTAGAAAATGGATCTCTAACTGCTCTAAATATATGTTAAGAAATGAATCAGCAAATAATTTTGGACCTAAAAAACTATGATGTTAAAAATTGGTAATTCACTTGCAGTATTGTGTAAAGTTGTTTAGCACATAAAAATGTATTCATCTGGTCACTAGGTCATAAAAGTTGAACTGGTTAAAATTACCTTAATAGCGCTGTCTTCCTGATTCCAACGCGGTTTTTCTTTTTTTTCCTGGAAGCTCCCATTCCAGAGATATGGCCTACTGTTGTGTTGGCTCCCTATATGCCTGGGGTCTCAAACATGCGGGCCGCATGCGGCACCTGAGGCTGTCATATGCGGCCCACGGGTGGTACTGTAGCTCCCTCGGGAGAGGAGAGAGCAGGTCGAAGGAGGAGTGCGCCGGCGCTCCTTCATGATGTCACAGAGCAGAGCTTATATTAGCGCTCTGCTTCGGAACTCCTGCTCTGAGGAAGCCCCTTACATCACTGCTCATATTTAGCTTCCCTGTCTCTGATGCAGACCAATCAGCGCGAGGCAGCTTGAGGGTAGTTCACGCCCTGTTGGCTAACTACAGCAAAATAGCATATAGGGTGCTAACACAACAGTGCGCCATATCTCTGGAACGGGGGCGCCCAGGAAAAAAAAACAATGCTGGAATTGGGTAGACCGCGCTATTCGGGTCAGTAAATCAATTAAACTTCTATGACCTAGTGACAGGTCCTCCTTTAAGCCAGGCTAAACAGAGGGTGGAAAGTTACTCCGCTTCAATAATTCAAGGGTTTATGTTTATTACTGAACAGGAAACCGTTCTTACAGATGTGTCCTAACAATATATCCATTCATGTCTACTTCAGAAACAAGCCTGCATGGTGATCAGGAATTTGGTGTCCCGCACTCGCGATTTCTCACAACCTATCCTGGAAATGGGAGCAGAATCTTTAATTCTTCAAGCCCGCTCTACTCACAAGGACTGTGATGATGTAGCCAAAGCAGCTCTGAGAGACCTTGGCTGTACAGTTGAACTACGAGAGTTATGGACTGGCCAGAAAGGCAGCTTGGTGCACTAAGCTCGGTATATGTTTCTTTATATGAAAAAGAAGGCACTGGCTAGGAGCAATTGTAATACCTTTACCCTATATAAATAGAGCAAGTGATTACCACTTGGTCCATGTTTTTGCAATTCCTATTTATTTTATTTTTATTGCATTTTATATCTGCCCTTATTGCACTTTTGTTTCCTTGCTTTATTCTCCAATTGGTTTATTGAATGTTTTCACACAATTGCCTTACCATTTCTGTCTTCCTGTATTAGCTTGCTGCTGCATTAATAATGCAGGAGCCCAGTTTCATGTTATGTTGACTCTGAATATGAATTACTAAAACCTCAACCATTGCAACCATGCACTGGCAGGTGGAAGGAGACACACGTATTCAATAAATTACTGAAAGTGCTCCAAACTCTGATTAAAATATTACGTTTATGTCTGCATTGCCTTATGTGGTCTATAATTCCTTTATTTTTTAATGCAGATCTAAGGGCTGTCCGCGCCAGGTCGCCTATATTCTTTTGTGTGAAGGCTTCATTACCAAGTGTGCAGCTTGATATTGAGCGCTCTTGAAAACTCCTTATGAGACTAATGTAGGTAACTCTATCTAGCACATTACTATCTTACATTGCCCAGTTCGAGACCTTTTTGTTCTCCTGTACCCATCAATAAATTTTTGCGCCAGTGTCACACGTGTCTTTTCTGCCCTGATGAAGAAGCGTGCCGGTAGATTAGGGATGGGGACTTGGCATGAAACTGGAACTTGACATGAGAAGGCTCCGGTATGGTATTGCCCTATTCCGAAGTAAAAACCCAGGGTAAAAATAGGGCATGATTGGATTTACCTTCAATATACATCTTGGACTGATAAGATTGCTGCCTTTATACCAGGTTATATGCTTAAGCATGGATTGTTTTTGATTTACTGTATGTGCGCACTTTTAGCATATATATATATATATATATATATATATATATACATACATACATACAAACACATACTAGTCCTTCTCATTAGAATATTATCAAAAAGTAAATTTATTTCAGTAATTGAGTTCAAAAAGTGAAACTCATATTATATGGATTCTTTACACACAAAGTGATCTATTTCCAGCATTTTTTTCTTTTAATGTTGATGAGCATAGCATGATATAACGCAGTGGACCAACACTGTTGCCCAGTGGTCCAAAGTCCTGTTTCCAGATGAAAGTAAATTTTGCATTTAATTTGGAAATCTTGGTCCCAGAGTCTGGAGGAAGAGTGGAGAGGCATCAATACAAGTTGCTTGCGGTCCAGTGTGACGTTTCCACAGTCCGTGATGGTTTGGGGAGCCATATCATCTGCTGGTGTTGGTCTACTCTGTTATATCAAGTCCAGAGTCAACGCAGCCGTCTACCAGGAAACTTCAGAGCACTTCATGCTTCCCTCTGCTGACCAGCTTTATGGAGATGCGGATTTCATTTTCCAGCAGGACTTGGAACCTGCCCACACTGCCAAAAGTACCAATACCTGGTTTAATAACAACAGTATCACTGCGCTTGATTGGCCAGCAAACTCGCCTGACCTAAACCCCATAGAGAATCTATAGGGTATTGTCAAGAGGAAGATGAGACACCAGACCCAACAATGCAGACGAGCTGAAGGCCGCTATCATACAACCTGGGCTTCCATAACACCTCAGCAGTGCCACAGGCTGATTGTCTCCGTGCCACGCCGCATTGATGCAGTAATTCATGCAAAAGGAGCCCCGACCAAGTATTAGGGGATACACTGTAGATACTTTTCAGTAGGCCAACATTTCGGTATTAAAAATCATTTTTAAAATTGGGCTTATTTAATATTCTAATTTTCGAAGACACTAAATTTTGGGTTTTCATTAACTGTTAGTCATAATCACCAACATTAAAAGAAAAAAATGCTGGGAATAGATCACTCTGTGTGTAACGAATCTATAGAATATATGAGTTTTACTTTTTGAATTGAATTACTGAAATAAATAAACTTCTCGATGATATTCTAACTCATTGAGCAGGACGTGTGCGTGTGTGTGTGTGTGTGTGTGTGTGTGTGTGTGTGTATGTATATGTGTATATATATATATATATATATATATACACATATACACACAAAACCAGGCCAAAAGAATACATATAATGATCTGCGTATATCAAAGCATAAACACAATCCCTATAGTATATACGTAGACACTACCATATAAAGACTGAAATAACACAATAGCACACCATAGGTACCATACAAAGATAGAAATTATATTTTAATCAAATATTTAAGAGCAATGGCCATCAAGACCTAAAATAACACAATTAAAACCACATGGTGGTGGTGGGAGGGACTACAATACACAGAACAGCATATCACACCAATAATATAACAAGGAAGTACTAGCGTTATAAATATATCTCATAGAATGTCACCTGCTATAAAAATGAACATAATTTCAAGAGACAAGAGGTATACACTCAGTATAATACTAAATATCAGTGCTGTCTCCAAGAAAAAAAAGCCATTCAAAACATAGATACTGCCACGGTTGAATACCAACCACTGTACTGCATAATGAGTCCCAAATCACACCAGACCACCACCACCACAGAATATATATATTTACATAGTTAGGTCCAGAATTATTTGGACAGTGACAAGTTTTAGCATGTTAGCTGTTTACCAAACCATATAGAATATACATTTATATAATCAATATGGGCTTAAAGTGCAGACTCTCCGCTTTAATTTGAGGGTATTCAGATCCTAATTTTCAGAAGGGTTTAGGTATTACAGATCTTTAATATGTAGCTGCCGCTTTTCCAAGGGACCAAAGGTAATTGCACAATTATCTCAAAAGCTATTTAATGGCTACATGGGCTATTCCCTCGTTAATCCATCATCAATTAAGCAGGTAAAAGGTCTGGAGTTGATTCCAGGCGTGGCATCTGCATTTGGAAGCTGTTGCTGTGAACCCACAACATGAGGTCAAAGAAGCTCTCAATACAAGTGAAATAGAACATCATTAGGGTATGTTCATACACCCTATTTACGGACGTAATTCAGGTGTTTTACGCCAGGAATTACAGCCGAAAATACGGCTCCAAAGCATCGGCAAACATCTGCCCATTGAATTCAATGGGTCTTACGGTGTTCTGTGCAGACGGGTTTTTTTTTTACGCGCCGCTGTCAAAAGACGGCGCGTAAAAAGACGGCCGTCTCAAAGAAGTTCTTCTTGGGAAGTAATTAGAGCCGTTTTTCATTGACTCCAATGAAAACCAGCTCCAATTACGTCCGTAATTGACGCCGCGAAAAACGTGAGTACGAGCAATTACGTCTGAAATTCAGGAGCTGTTTTCGCCTGAAAACCGCGCCGTAATTTCAGACGTATTTTACGTTTGCGTGTGAACAATCCCTAAGGCTGAAAAAAAAGAAATCCATCAGAGAGATAGCACAAATGTTAGGAGTGGCGAAATCAACAGTTTGGTACGTTCCTGAAAAAAAAAAAGAGCACACTGGTGATCTCGTGAACTCCAAAAGCCCTGGACCTCCACGGAAAACAACAGTGGTGGATGACTTTTTTATTTTTCCGTCGACATAGTCCTATGAGGGCTTGATTTTTGCGGGACGAGTTGTAGTTTTTCGTGGAACCATTTATTTTGCCATATAATATACTAGGAAACGGGGGAAAAATGATTTGTGGGGTAGAAAATGAAAAAAAACAGCGATTCCTCCATTGTTTTTTGCGCTTTGTTTTTACGGAATTCACTGCAATTAAAACAACATGTTAACTTTATTCTGTGGGTCAATACGATTACGGCGATACCAAATATATATAGTTTTTTCTATATTTTACTACTTTTACAAGTAAAAAACTAAGTGTAAACAATTTAATTTATTTTGTGACGCCAAATTCTGAGAGCCATACGTTTTTATTTTTCCGTCGATTAAGAGCACACTGGTGATCTCGTGAACTCCAAAAGCCCTGGACGTTTTTATTTTTCCGTCGATTAAGTGGTATGAGGGCTTGTTTTTGCGGGATAAGCTGTAGTTTTTAATAATACCATTTTGGTGTACATTCGACGGTTTGATCACTTTTTTTTTTTTTTTTTTTTATAACATATTTTTATTAAATTTTTCAAAAAAAACACAAATCATGCAGTAATGCATTGCCATAATAATAAACATTACAAAAAAAAAATGTATAAATGAACATGAGATAGTAAATACTTCCTAGCAAAATAGGTTTAACCTTGGATGGTATTCCCCAGAGGCTATCAACCCTCCTTCCTCTCCTCTGTCCTTCCCATCCTTTAACCCCACATGTCGGGTAGTCCTGTAACCATAGTTACATAAACTTGCGTAACTGCCTAACTAACACACCAAAACAATACATAAAACAAATAAGAAATGAGAGCATACATAACATCTCGAGCTTCGTGAAGCAGTTCACCCACTCAGGCAGCTAGTCCGCAAGAAGAAAGAAATCCAAGAGGAGACATACGCTTTACTCCCGTGGTATTTTCAGTGCCCCTAAAGTGCCCTTGAGATCCTCAATCAAGTACCATGGCGTTCCCGTGAATGGGCCTATAATGTCCCTTCGTTCTGTACTGGTGAAATATTTTGTGAGGAAAAGCTTCCATTTCTCAAAGAATTTTTTACTCTGCGTGTCTTTATTCTGTAATATACCAATGCGATCTAGATAAAACAGTTTCTTGATCACTTTTTATTTGATTTTTTTTGTGGGAGATTAGGTGACCAAAAAATAGAGATTCAGAGATTTAGAGATTTTTCTTTACGGTGTTCACCGTGCGGGTTAAATAATGATGAATTGTAATAGTTCAAACTTTTACGGATGCGGCGATACCAATTATGTTTATTTTTTTTTTTTACTATGCTCTAGTGGGAAAATGGGAACTTTTTGAACTTTTAATATACATACACTACCGTTCAAAAGTTTGGGGTCACCCAGACAATTTTGTGTTTTCCATGAAAACTCACACTTATATTTATCAAATGAGTTGCAAAATGAATAGAAAATATAGTCAAGACATTGACAAGGTTAGAAATAATTATTTTTATTTGAAATAATAATTTTCTCCTTCAAGCTTTGCTTTCGTCAAAGAATGCTCCATTTGCAGCAATTACAGCATTGGAGACCTTTGGCATTCTAGCTGTTCATTTGCTGAGGTAATCGGGAGAAATTTCACCCCATGCTTCCAGAAGCCCCTCCCACAATTTGGATTGGCTTGATGGGCACTTCTTGCGTACCATACGGTCAAGCTGCTCCCACAACAGCTCTATGGGGTTGAGATCTGGTGACTGCGCTGGCCACTCCATTACAGATAGAATACCAGATGCCTGCTTCTTCCCTAAATAGTTCTTGCATAATTTGGAGGTGTGCTTTGGGTCATTGTCCTGTTGTAGGATGAAATTGGCTCCAATCAAGCGCTGTCCACAGGGTATGGCATGGCGTTGCAAAATGGAGTGATAGCCTTCCTTATTCAAAATCCCTTTTACCTTGTACAAATCTCCCACTTTACCAACACCAAAGCAACCCCAGACCATCACATTACCTCCACCATGCTTGACAGATGGCGTCAGGCACTCTTCCAGCATCTTTTCAGTTGTTTTGCGTCTCACAAATGTTCTTCTGTGTGATCCAAACACCTCAAACTTCGATTCGTCTGTCCATAACACTTTTTTCCAATCTTCCTCTGTCCAATGTCTGTGTGCTTTTGCCCATATTAATCTTTTCCTTTTTTTAGCCAGTCTCAGATATGGCTTTTTCTTTGCCACTCTGCCCTGAAGGCCAGCATCCCAGAGTCGCCTCTTCACTGTTGACGTTGACACTGGCGTTTTGCGGGTACTATTTAATGAAGCTGCTAGTTGAGGACCTGTGAGGCGTCTATTTCTCAAACTAGAGACTCTAATGTACTTGTCTTGTTGCTCAGTTGTGCAGCAGGGCCTCCCACTTCTCTTTCTACTCTGGTTAGAGCCTGTGTGTGCTGTCCTCTGAAGGGAGTAGTACACACCGTTGTAGGAAATCTTCAGTTTCTTGGCAATTTCTCGCATGGAATAGACTTCATTTCTAAGAGCAAGAATAGACTGTCGCAACTAGTTTAAAGGAAGGTCTGTTTTATAGCTCCTCTAAACAGCAAAACTGTTTACAGCGGTGCTAACATAATTGCACAAGGGTTTTCAAGTGTTTTCTAATCATCCATTAGCCTTCTAACACAGTTAGCAAACACAATGTACCATTAGAACACTGGAGTGATGGTTGCTGGAAATGGGCCTCTATACACCTATGTAGATATTGCATTAAAAACCAGACGTTTGCATCTAGAATAGTCATTTAGCACATTAACCCCTTCCCGACATTTGCCGTACATGTACGTCATGGAAAGCATTGACTTCCCGCATCTTGCCGTACATGTACGCCGAATGTTTGGGACTTGCTCAGAAGCTGAGCCGGTGCCATCATCACCGGATCTCAGCTGTATCTTACAGCTGACATCCGGCTGTAACGGCGGGGACCGAAATTAGCTTCGATCCCCGCCATTAACCCCTTAAGTGCAGCGCTCAAACGCGATCGCTGCACTTAAGGTGTTTGCAGCTCATCGGAACCCCAGTAATGAAATTGCCGGGGTTCCGGTGGCTGCAATGGCAACCGGAGGCCTAATACTGGCCTCCCGGTCTAACTAGCACCGAAGCCGGTCAAGATCCGCCCGGCGGCGGAGCCTGATCGGCTTCCGTAGCTGCCGGCAAGATGGCGCCGGGTCAGGAGCTGATCCGGCGTCATCAGCGGTGGAAGTCAGCTGTACTGTACAGCTGACATCCACCTGTAACGGCAGGAACCGGAGCTAGCTCCGATCCCTGCCATTAACCCCTTCGATGCAGCAATCGAAAGCGATTGCTGCATCGTAGCGGTTACTAGCAGATCGCCAGCCCTGACAGGCAATCAGGACTGGCGACTGCTGTTATGGCAACAGGAGACACAATGGTCTCCTGCTCTGCCATTACGGAAGCCGATTTAGGCCCCGCCGGGAGGCGAAGCCTAATCGGCTTGCTGTCAGTGAATGACTGACAGATCTAATACATTGCACTACATAGGTAGTGCAATGTATTAGAAAAAAAAAATAATCTGACCGTTGGACCTTCAAGTCCCCTAGTGGGACTTGAGAAAAAGTGTAAAAAAAGTATAAAAAAGTGCAAATAATAAAAGTTTGAAAACAATAAAAGTTTCAAGTAATCAAATTATACACAATCCCCCTTTTACTCTTATCAAGTCCTTTATTATTGAAAAATAATAATAAACCATATGTATTTGGTATCGCCGCGACCGTAACGACCTGAGGTATCAAAATATTATATTATTTATTGCACGCGGTGAACAGCGTAAAAAAAAACGTAAAAAACGTTACCAGAGTTTCTGTTTTTTGGTCACTTTGCCCTACAAATGTTAGAATAAAAAGTGATCAAAAAGTCGCACGTATCCAAAAATGGTACCTATAAAAACTATAGCTCGTTCCGCAAAAAACAAGCCGTCATACACCTCCGTCGACAAAAAAATAAAAAAGTTATGGTTCTCACAACTTGGCGACAGAAAAAATACATTATTTTTACAAAAGTAATTTTATTGTGCAAAAAGTTGTAAAACATAAAAAAGTGCTATAAATTAGGTATCGCCAGAATCGTACTGACCCACAGAATAAAGTTAACATGTAATTTATAACGCATGGTGAACGCTGTATAAAAAAAACGAAAAAAGCTGTGCCAGAATTGCGTTTTTTTGTTTACCTGGCATCCCAAAAAATAGGATAAAAGGTGATCAAAAAGTTGCATGTACCCCAAAATGGTACCAATAATAACTACAGCTCGTCCCGCAACAAACCAGCCCTCATACCACTACGTCTATGAAAAATAAAATTAGTTATGGCTCCAATAAGTCAGGAAATAAAAAAATATGCAGTTGTGCCCGAGGGGAACATTTCTTCTGTTTGAAGAGGCGATTTATCAAGGACCTAAAATTAGGGAACCAGGAAAGGGAGGGCCCAAACATATCCGCTGGAAGCAACGGTGCCCGTATTATACCAGGACAACACTTTCCCAGCAAAATTCCCCAAACTACAAAGGCGCGGAGTGTGGATCAAAAGGGGGATAATAAAGGACGCCATATATCAGTGCGACACTGGCCTGTGCAGAAAGGATTGCTTCACAGCTTAACACACATCTATGGATTATTTTATTGTTTTTTTTTACCCCATTATTATACCACCTGACTATGCCCCTTATATACTCCGCCCGGCTTACATATGCCCTACATTATAAACGGAAACACCAGTAAGACTCCAAACAAAACTACTACCAAGCAAAATCCACGCTCCAAAAGCCAAATGGCATTTCCTCCCATCTGAACCCTACAGCGTCCCCAAACAGCAGTTTCCTTCCACATATATGGCACTGTCATACCCGGGAGAACCCTTTTAACAATTTTTGGGGTGTGTGTCTCCAGTGGCATAAGCTGGGCACGACAAATTTGCCACTGAATGGCATATCTAGGGAAAAATATAAATTTTTAATTTGCACCATCCACAGCGCATTCATTTATGGAAAAGACCTGTGGGGTGAAAATGCTCACTACACCCCTTAATAAATGCCTTGAGGGGTGCAGTTTCCATAATGGGGTCACTTCCCAGGGGTTTATTTTTATTATTTCACATCTGAGCCTCTGCAGTTGTGAACCAATACTTTGTAAATCGCCAAATTAGGCCTCAATTTGACATGGTACGCTTTCACTCCTGAGCCTGGTCGACTGTCCAGGCAAGAGATTAGGGCCACATGTAGGGTGTTTCTAAAACCAGGAAACCCAGCATAAGGGCTTATTCAGACGAACGTAAAATACGCGCGTGCAACGCGCGTGATTTTCACGTGCGTTGCCCGTAGCTATATTAGACAATGGGGCCGTGCAGACATGGCAGCGTTTTTTGCGCAGCGTTGCTCCGTTGCAAAAAACTCACGACATGTCCGTTGATTCAGCGTTTTCAACGCATCACGCACCCATTGAAGTCAATGGGTGCGTGAAAACCACGCATGTCGCACGGAAGCACTTCCGTGCGAACTGCGTGTTTGCGCAACAGCTGTCAAAAGGATGAATGTAAACAGAAAAGCACCACGTGCTTTTCTGTTTCCGAACATCCAAACGGAGTGTCTTTGCGATTAGCGATCCCCGACAACCGAAGCTAACTTCACCGGGGTCGGCCAAACTCGTTTTGGCCGAACCCGGCAAAAAAATTTCCGGTCTGCGACGTCGGGGGACATTCACTGTGCATGGTGCTGAAAGAGTTAAACTGTTTCAGCACCATGGACAGTGACTTGCGATCCCAAAATACATGAACCTGTAAAAAAAAACGAAGTTCTAACTTACCGATTACTCCTGTCTCCTTCCTGCAGTCCGACCTCCCGGGATGACACTTCAGTTCAAGTGACAGCTCCAGCCAATCACAGGCTGCAGCGGTCACTTGGACTGCCGCGTCATCCAGGGAGGTGGGGCTCGATGTCAAGAGAGGCGCGTCACCAAGGACGCGTCACCAAGGACGCGTCACCAAGGCAACGGCCGGGAAGTTCTCGGTAAGTAGGAACTTTATCTTTTTTTCAAAAGGTTTTTCGCTGTTGTGTTCGGCATTCACTGTCGAGGGTGCTGAAAGATTTAGCTCTTTCAGCACCTTGGACAGTGACGGGCGTCGACAAGCCTCATCTCTATGATGCCGGCTGCGCGAAAATCACGCAGCCGCGCATCAGACACGGATGACACACGCAGCTGTCAAATAGTGTTTGCGCGCGCAAAACGCTGCGTTGTTTGCGCGCGCAAAAACGCAACGCTCGTGTGAATCCGGCCTAATAATTACAGAGCTGTCTTGTTATGGTGGCACAAGCCGGGCACCACATATTGTCCACATATCTGTGGAAAAAATCCCATTTTCACTCTGCAACATCGAGTTCACACTAATTTTTACAAAACACCTGCAGGGTTAACATGCTCACTACGCCCCCTAGGTAAATGCATTGAGGGGTGTAGTTTCCAAAATTGGGTCACTTCTGGGGGGTTTCCACTGTTTTGGGCCCACAGGTGCCCAGAAACCAATCCAGCAACATCTGCACTCCAAATGGCGGTCCTTCCCTTCTGAGCCCTGCCGTGTGCCCAAACAGCAGTTTATGACCACATATGGGGTATTGCCGTACTCGGTAGAAATTGCTTTACAAATGTTGGGTTCTTTTTTTTCCTTTATTTGTTGCGAAAATGAAAAAATTTGCGCTAAAGCTACGTCTTATTGAAGAAAAAGGATTGTTTTTATTTTCACTGCCCAATTCTAATAAATTCTATGAAACATCTGTGGGGTCAAAATGCTCACTACGCCCCTAGATGAATTCCTCAAGAGGTGTAGTTTCCTAAATGGTGTCACTTTTTGGGCGTTTTCATTGTTTTTTCCCCTCAGGGGCTTTGCAAATGTGACATGGCCGCCGCAAACCATTCCTGCTCAATGTGATCTCCAAAAGCCAAATAGCGCTCTTTCCCTTCTAAGCCAAGCCGTGTCTCCAAACAGCCGTTTATTACCACATGTGGGGCATTGTTTTACTCTGGAGAAATTGCTTTACAAATTTTGTGGTGCTTTTTCTCCTTCAGTCCTTGTGGAAATGAGTAAAAATAAGCTAAACCTACATTTTCTTTGAAAAAATGTTGATTTTTATTTTCAGGGCCTACTTCCAATAATTTCTGCAAAAAACCTGTGGGGTCAAATCGCTCACTATACCCCTAGATAATTTCCTCAATGGGTGTAGTCTCCAAAATGGGGTCACTTGTGGGAGGTTTCCACTGTTTTGTCTCCTCAGGGACTTCGTAAATGTGACATGGCCTCCGCAAACAATTCCTGCTAAACTTGAGCTCCAAAAGCCAAATAGCGCTCTTTCCCTTCTAAGCCAAGCCGTGTGTCCAAACAACCGTTTATTACCACATGTGGGGTATTGTTTTACTCGGGAGAAATTGCTTTACAAATTTTACGGTGCTTTTTCTCCTTTAGTCCTTGTGGAAATGAGAAAAAAAATCGCTAAACCTACATTTTCTTTAAAGAAATGTTGATTTTAATTTTCACGGCCTACTTCCAATAATTTCTGTAAAAAACCTGTGCGGTCAAAATGCTCACTGTACCCCTAGATAATTTCCTTGAGGTGTGTAGTTTCCCAGATGGGGTCACTTTTGGGGGATTTTCACTGTTTTGGCACCGCAAGAGCCCTTCAAACCTGACATGGTGCCTAAAATGTATTCTAACAAAAATAAGGCCCCAAAATCCACTAGGTGTTCCTTTGCTTCTGAGGCCGGTGCTTCAGTCCATTAGCACGCTACAGCCACATGTGGGATATTTCCTAAAACTGCAGAAACTGGGCAACAAATATTGAGTTGCATTTCTCTGGTAAAACCTTCTGTGTTATAAAAAAAATTGTACTAAAAATGTATTTCTGCAAAAAAATATGAAATTTGTAAATTTCACCTCTACTTTGCTTTAATTCCTGTGACGTGTAAAGGGTTAAGACATTTTCTAAATGCTGTTTTGAATACTTTGAGGGGTGAAGTTTTTAAAATGGGGTGACTTTTTGGGGGTTTCTAATATATAAGGCCCTCAAAGCCACTTCACAACTGAACTGGCCCCTGTAAAAATGGCCTTTTGAAATTTTCTTGAAAATGTGAGAAATTGCTGCTAAAGTTCTAAGCCTTGTAACGTCCTAGAAAAATAAAATGATGTTCAAAAAACGATGCCAATCTAATGTAGACATATGGGGGATGTTAGTTAGCGACTATTATGTGTGGTATAACTGCCTGTCTTACAAGCAGATACATTTAAATTGAGAAAAATGCTAATTTTTGCAATTTTTCGCTAAATTTTGGTGTTTTTCACAATTAAATACTGAACATATCGAGCAAATTTTGCCAGTAACTTAACCCCTTAAGGACGCAGCCTAGTTTGGGCCTTAAGGCTCAGAGCCCATTTTTCAAATCTGACATATTTCACTTTATGTGGTAATAACGTCGGAATGCTTAAACCTATCCAAGCGATTCTGAGATTGTTTTCTCGTGACACTTTGGGCTTCATGTTCGTGGTAAAATTTGGTCGATATATTCAGTCTTTATTTGTGAAAAATTGCAAAATTTAGAGAAAATTTACAAAAAATAGCATTTTTCAGAATTTAAATGCATCTGCTTGAAAAACAGACGGTTATACCACCCAAAATAGTTACTAGTTCACATTTCCCATATGTCTACTTTTGATTGGCATCGTTTTTTGAACATTCTTTTATTTTTCTTGGACGTTACAAGGCTTAGAACATAAACAGCAATTTCTCATATTCTTAAGAAAATTTCAAAAGCCTTTTTTTGAAGGTGCCAGTTCAGTTCTGAAGTGGATTTGAGGGGACTATGTGTTAGAAACCCCCATAAAACACCCCATTTTAAAAACTAGACCCCTCAAAGTATTCAAAACAGCATATAGAAAGTTTTTTAACCCTTCAGGCATTTCACAGGAATTAAAGCAAAGTGGAAATTAAATTTGCAAATTTCATTTTTTCTGCTGAATTTCAATTTTATTCAATTTTTTTTTAGTAACAGAGAAGGTTTTACCAGAGAAACACTACTAAATATGTATTGTCCAGATTCTGCAGTTTTTAGAAATGTCCCACATGTGGCCCTACTGCGCTCGTGGACTAAAACACAAGCCCTAGAAGCAAAGAAGCACCTAGTGCATTTTGAGGCCTCTTTTTTATTAGAATATATTTTAGGCAGCATGCCAGGTTTGAAGAGGCGTTGAGGTATCAAAACAATGGAAACCCACCAGAAGTGACCCCATTTTGGAAATTACACCCCTCAAGGAATTCATTTATGGTTTTTGTTATCATTTTGACCGCACAGTTTTTTCACAGCACCTATTTGAATTGGGCTGTGAAATGAAAAAAATGATATTTTTTCCAATAAAATGTCATTTTTGATCAAATTTTCTTATTTTCACAGGGAACAACATACCCCATTTTGTTGCCCAATTTGTCCTTAGTGCGGCAATACCCCATTTGTGGTGATAAACTGCCGTTTGGGCCCATGGGAGGGCTCAGAAGGAAAGGAGCGCTATGTGTTTGTTGGAGTCCAGATTTTGCTGGATTGGTTTTCGGGTGCCATGTCGCATTTGCAGAGCCCCAGAGGTATCAAAGCAATGGAAACCCACCAGAAGTGACCCCATTTTGGAAACTACACCCCTCAAGGAATTCATTTATGGTTTTTGTTATCATTTTGACCGCACAGGTTTTTCACAGCACCTATTTGAATTGGGCTGTGAAATGAAAAAAATTATATTTTTTCCAATAAGATGTCATTTTTGATCAAAATTTCTTATTTTCACAGGGAACAACATACCCCATTTTGTTGCCCAATTTGTCCTTAGTGCGGCAATACCCCATTTGTGGTGATAAACTGCCGTTTGGGCCCATGGGAGGGCTCAGACGGAAAGGAGCGCTATGTGTTTGTTGGAGTCCAGATTTTGCTGGATTGGTTTTCGGGTGCCATGTTGCATTTGCAGAGCCCCAGAGGTATCAAAGCAATGGAAACCCACCAGAAGTGACCCCATTTTGGAAACTACACCCCTCAAGGAATTCATTTATGGTTTTTGTTATCATTTTGACCACACAGTTTTTTCACAGCACCTATTTGAATTGGGCTGTGAAATGAAAAAAATGATATTTTTTCCAATAAGATGTCATTTTTGATCAAAATTTCTTATTTTCACAAGGAACAACATACCCCATTTTGTTGCCCAATTTGTCCTTAGTGCGGCAATACCCCATTTGTGGTGATAAACTGCCCTTTGGGCCCATGGGAGGGCTCAGAAGGAAAGGACCACCATTTGGCCTACTGGAGCTTTTCTGGTGCTAAGTCATGTGTGCAGAAGCCCCTGAGGTACCAGTACAGTTGAAACCCCCGAGAAGTGACCCCATTTTAAAAACTACACCCCTTAAGACATTCATCTAGAGGTGTAGTGAGCATTTTGACCCCACAGGTACTGTGTAAAAGATAATGCGCAGCAGATGGTGCAGTGTGAGATTTGCAATTTTATATATGTATATGCCATTTCAGTGTCCAATATAGTGTGCCCAGCATGCGCCACCGGAGATATACACCCCTTAAATTGTAATGTGGGTTCTCCTGGGTACGACAATACCCTACATGTGGCTGTTATCAGCTGCCTGGGCATACGGCAGGGCTCAGAAGGGAAAGATGAGGGGGGTAAGCTGTGCGGAGTGCATCAGGGTAAATTGAAAATCAAGGGATGTATGATACATTTTAAAACAATCTTTTATACAGAGCCCTGGTTTTTCGGGACACGTGTCACATTGGTATATTGTGTTCTTCCTTATCCCCCTCTTATAGCAGACTCTGCACCTCTTTTGACTCTTTCCCTTTCCACCGGTTTGGGGACCTTCTCCTGGAAAGTGTTGCCCTGGTACGATGCGCCCCCCCTTCCTGGTCCCTAAAGATTAGATCTTGAAATTCCAGGAAAGTTCCCCTCTGGCCTGCACATCGACGTAGCACATACGCATTGTACAAAGCCATCTGTATGATGTGCCCGGCCAGCTTCTTATACCTCACCGCATGGCGCTGTAGGGCTTCAGGACTTGATTTGACAAGTCCATCCCTCCCATGTACCTATTGTAGTCCAGGATGCAGTCTGGTTTGGGGGTGGCCTTTCCTTCATATATCCTAAACCTGTAGGTATACCCTGATGCACTCTCGCAGCTTATACATCTTCACGCCATACCTTGCCCTCTTACCTGGCAGGTACTGGCGGAATTGAACCCTCCCTTTAAAATGTACCAGGGACTCATCAATAGAAAAACACTTCTCGGGGGTGTATGCTTGGGAAAACCGGGCACTGGAACGGTCTAATAGGGGTCTCCGTTTATACAAACGGTCAAAACTGGGGTCATCTCGGAGTGGGCACGGCTCATTATCAGTATAATGTAAGAAGCGAAGTATTGCCTCATTTATTTATTTTTTTAGGTTCCAGTTCATTTCTGAAGTTGCTTTGAGGGGCCCATATATTAGAAACCCCTATCAAACACCCCATTTTAGAAACTAGACCCCTCAAAGTATTCACAACAGCATTTAGAAAGTTTATGAACCCTTTAGGTGTTTCACAGAAATTTAGAGCAAAGTAGAGGTGACATTTACTCTTTTTATACCATTTTTTTTATAACACAAAAGGATTTATCAGAGAAACGCAACTCAATACTTATTGCCCAGATTCTGCAGTTTAGAGAAATATCCCACATGTGGCCCTCGGGCGGTAATGGACTGAAGCACCGGCCTCCGAAGCAAAGGAGCACCTAGCGGATTTTGAGCCCTCTTTTTTATTAGGCACCATGTCCGGTTTGAAGAGGTCTTGTGGTGCCAAAACATTGGAAACCCCCCAAAAGTGACCCCAATTTGGAAACTAGACCCCTTGAGGAATCCATTGTAGTTTTCATGGGGTGCATGCGGCTTTTTGATCAGTTTTTATTCCATTTTTAGGTGGCGTGGTGACTAATAAACAGCAATTGTACTATTGTTTTTGTATACTTTTTTTTTTACAGCGTTCACCGTGCGCTATAAATGATATATTAACTTTATTCTGCGGGGCGATACGATCACGGCGATACCAGATGTTTATAGTTTTTTTTTATGTCTTATGGCGTTTGCACAATAAAATACGTTTTGTAAAAAATAATTTACTTTTTGTGTTACCTTATTCTAAGAGCCATAACGTTTTTATTTTTCAATCAATAAAGCCGTGCGAGGACTTATTTTTTGCGTAACGAACTGTATTTTCCATCAGTACCATTTTTAGGTACATGCGACTTTTTGATCTCTTTTTATTCCATTTTTTGGGAGGTGAAGTGACCAAACAATTGTGATTGTGGTACGGTTTATTAATATTTTTTTTTACGGCGTTCACCGTGCGGGATAAATAACAAAATAATTTTGTAGTTCAGGCCGTTACGGACGCGGCGATACCAATTATGTATAGTTTATTTGTTTGTTTATATATTTTTATTAATAATAAAGGCCTGATAAGGGAAAAAGTTGGACTTTTACTTTTATTACTTTTAAAACTTTTATTTTCTTATTTTTACACATCTTTTTTTAACTTTTTTTTTACTTTATTACTTTGTCCCACTAGGGGACATGAGGGCAGGAGGCCCTGATCGCTATTCTAATACACTGCACTACATGCGTAGTGCAGTGTATTAGAACTGTCAGCTACTCACTGACAGCAAGCATAGTGGGTCCTGACGTTGTCAGGACCCACTAGGCTTCCGTCTATGGCATAGCCGGACGCCATTGTTTGGTGTCCGGTTGCCATAGTCACCATCGCCGGCCGCTATCGCGTAGCAGGCCGGCGATGGCAGCTTAACCCCTAAAAAGCCGCGATCTCTATAGAACGCGGCTTTTAAGGGGTTAATCAGCGGGGACACAGCGATCGGTCCCCGCTGTAGGAGCTGTGACAGCTGCTGAACAAGACAGCAGCGTCACAGCTCCTGTATGTGTCGGGAGGACGGCCGAAACGGCCGTTACTCCCGAGACGTACTATTACGGCATGGAGCGCGAACGATACAGCTGCCATGACGTAATAGTACGTCAAGGAGCGGGAAGGGGTTAAAGTCCAATGTGTCACGAGAAAACAGTCTCAGAATCGCTTGGATAGGTGAAAGCATTCCGGAGTTATTACCACATAAAGTGACACATGTCAGATTTGAAAAATGAGGCTCGGTCAGGAAGGTCAAAAGTGGCTAAAGAGGGAAGGGGTTAACAATGTATAGAGTGTATTTCTGATTAATTTAATGTTATCTTCATTGAAAAAAACTGTGCTTTTCTTTCAAAAATAAGGAAATTTCTAAGTGACCCTAAACTTTTGAACGGTAGGGTGTATATATTTTTTATGTAAAAAAACAACTTTATTTTACTAATTTTTACTTTTTTTATTAGTCCCCCAAGGGGACTTCAACAAGCGATTTATTGTCTTAGTAGGGCTTAGTAGGGCACAAAGATGGCGGACCTGGGTGCCTTCATTAGGCCCTCAGGCAGCCATAGCAACCATCGCTACCTCGTGATTGCATTGCGGGGGTGGAGCGATGAGCTGCTAGAGGGGGTCGCCCCCCTCTTTCTAACTATTTAAATGCCGCGGTCGCTATCGTCCGCTGCATTTAACGGGTTAAACGAGCGGGATCGCGCTCGAGCGCGATCCCGCTCGTTACTGTGAAGTCTTGACTGCAACATACAGCCGACACCCACATCGTATGGAGCGGGTTCACTCCGTGAGCCCGTTCCATACTTCCCCTACCCGGCTATGACGTATGAATATGTCAAATGTCGGAAAGGGGTTAAAATCACATGGGGACCGGAATGTAAATTAACAGTGTACTCACATACTGCAGTGAATTACACTGCTAATATTTTTCCGACCCCACATAACCCCTTTAACAAATCTCATCCACTCGCTGTGGAATTTTCCTGCCACGGAAATACAGTGCAGATTTTTAAATCCGCGGCATGCTACTTTCTGTTGCGGTTTTTCCCCATTCATTTTAATGGGAAAGAAAAATCCACAAGCAATGTATTGTTGCAGATTTTAAACGAATAATTTTTTTTTCTGCTTCAAAGAAGATCCGCAGATCAATATGAACAATGTGTTAGTCAAATCTGCACCAAAATTTGCACTATTTGGTGTGAATTTGTCTTGTGGATTTCCGCCCCAAATCCAACCCGTGTGATCTTAACCCCTTCCCGACATCCATTGTATATATACGGCAAAAGTGGGAGAAATAGTATGGAGCGGGCTCAGGGGCCGAGCCCGTCCCAAAAGATACGCGTGTCAGCCGACACTTTGCTGCAACTAGTGTGATTGTAGATTACTACAATCCCGCTCGTTTAACCCCTTAGGCTAGGTTCACACTGAGTTTTTTTGCAGGCAGAAAATTCTGCCTCAAAATTCCGCCCGAAGATAGGGCATGTCGCTTCTTTTTCCCGCAAGATGGTTTTTCCGCTCGCGTGAAAAAAATGCCTCCGCCTCCCGATGAAATCAATGGGAGGCATTTTCAGCCGTTTTGGTGTGTTTTTCTACGCGGTTTCCACGTCAAAAAACTTTAAAAAAAACTCAGTGTGAACTGGCCCTTAGGGGTGTGTTCACACGGAGTGTTTTCAGCCGTTTTTCGGGCCGTAAACGGGTGCCGATGGTTGTCATGGCAGCTAAGGGAGGCCCCCAGGTCTGCCATCTTTGCGCTCTGCTAGAGGTATTGCAGCATATAGTGCAAACGATCCCATCGTTGGTTCAAGTCCCTTAGGGGGGGACTAATAAAAAAGAAAATGTAAAAAACAGTTAAAGTTTTTTTATATATATAGAAAAAAATATTAAGTTAAAAAAAAAAACCTTTTCCCACTTTCCCCCAAAAGCAATGTAAAGAAATTAACATAACTGGTATTGTCGCATCCTTAAAAGTCTAAACTATTACTATATAACATTATTTTAAATGCATGGTAAGCGATGTAAAAAATTTTTTTTATTAAAACATACACAATTTAAACTTTTTTGTCCCCGCATTTCTCACAAAAAAAATGTAATAAAAACTGATCAAAAAGTCTGTCCCCAAAATGGTACCAAAAAAATTAGCCTTTCGGTCCCCAGTTTTCCTTATCTCTGCCAGCGATCACACATGTATTCCCTATCCTGTAGCTAGGGGATGCATGTCTTTTGTAGGACAAACTACCGGCCATTTTTTTTTTGGGGTGGGGTCTGTATGGCGTTATCTACAGGGGGTGGTTTTGTATGGTGTTACCTGCAGCGGGGTCTGTATGGCGTTATCTACAGGGGGGGTCTGTATGGTGTTATCTACAGGGGGGGGGTATGTATGGCGTTATCTACAGGGGGGTCTGTGGCGTTATCTACAGGGGGCATTTGGGGCTGTAAGACGTTATCTACAGGGGGGGCTGTATGGCGTTATCTACAGGGGGGGCTGTATGGCGTTATCTACAGGGGGCTGTATGGCGTTATCTACAGGGGGCTGTATGGCGTTATCTACAGGGGGATTTGGGGCTGTAAGACATTATCTACAGGGGGCTGTGTATGGCGCTATCTACAGGGAGCTGTGTATGGTGCTATCTATGGGGAGGCACTATCTCAAAGGGGGGGGGGGGGGTTTGTGTGATACCCAGCGGAGGTAAAAGGTCAAAAGTTTGCTATGGGGCCCAGTCTTTCCTAGTTACGCCCCTGGTTCACACGGCTTATTTTCGGCCGTTTTTCGGCCCGAAAACGTCAGAACGCCTACAAACATCTGCCCATTGATTGCAATGGAAAAATGGCGTTCTGTTCCGACGGGCCGTTTTTTTACCCGGCCGTTTTGAAAAACAGCGGCATAAAGAAACCGCCGCGAAAAAGAAGCGCATGTCACTTCTTCAGCTAATTTTGGAGCCGTTTTTCCATAGACGCTATAGAAAAACAGCTCCAAAAACGCAGTGAAAAACGTGAGTGGCTTAAAAAAATTCTGTAAATCAGGAGCGGTTTTCCCTTGAAAACAGCTTCGTATTTTCAGACGTTTTTGAGTTTGTGTGTGAACATACCCTTACACATCAGCTAGCAGACAATCCACTGCAGAAATTCCACACCATTTCATGCGGTTTTTACTGCAGAATTAGGTGCAGATGTTCATTTTTAGGCTGAGTTCACACATGGCGGATACACTGCATAAAGTTACACTGCGCGTCTGCCTTGACGGCCGCAAGCTGTGGTTTCGTTTTTCGCCCGGAATGTCAACTGCAGAAAACGGCAGCATTTAGCCGTTTCGTCCCAGGAGATCGCTGCAACGGTGGTCACATGGGATGAAACGTCATCCCCGAAGGCCGGCCTGGAGGAAGAAACACAGACTTCTGGGTAAGTATACGAGTTTTTATTTTTTTTCCCCCGAGTTGTGTTTTTTACCTCCCTATTGTATTGAATGGGGAAGACTTGCAACAAATAAGCCATTTTTCCGCAAATACAATTGACGTGCTGCGGAATAAAATTTTGCATTCTGCTTGTGTATTCCAAGTTTTACAAATTAATTCAAAAAAAAGACTGCTAAAAGAAAACTAGGTTCATCCAGGTCTATGTATTGTGGATGTTCACCATATATAAGCAGGGAGATAACATAATGACAGGCTGGAGGGAGGGAATACTCATTCACAGACTAGTGAGGGTGATGGGAGAAACGTGGCTGACTGCAGCTGTCGTGTGAAACCAGCAACAAGTTGCAAAAAACTTTGCTGGTCTCCACCCAGTTCTGTCGAGTATCGCAATATGCAACCAAACGTTATTTTCCTTTATTTCATGACAAATTATGCAAATGAGAACAACGCGCTGAATCGTGGCTAAACGTCCGCTCTTTGCGACTACAACCCATACGATCTGTACATGTGCTCACATAACTCACATACGCCCCCTGCAGCGCTATAGCGTTTATCGCACCACCCACTTCTGTCACCTTTCACCCTGTTTCTTATACCCTCTGTTCACCCTTCTCCCATCCTCCCCCCCAATATCAGCCACATGGGATTAGTAACCCCGCCCCTATTTGGGAATTGGATTCTTTTTACGTCAATCACTTTTTTAATTTCAATCTTTTAGCCCCGCCACGCAGGGTCACGCCCCTTTAGTTTTGATTGGCGTACAGACACGTCACTCATTTTGTAAACCAATTGAGAAGTTTTGTCACCAGGCAACATTGTGAAGGGCGTATACCGGGCTACTCTGCCAGTGGTACGGTAGCCTGGAGTGAACGCTTTTAGAAGCAGGTATTTGAGGAGCAGTTTACAGAGGTGAGTGTGGCACCTGCTGGCGTGTGCATTTACTCCATTAACCCACTGAACGCTGCTCCTTTGGCTAGCGTCATTCCCTATGTGTGACCATTTAGGTCTGCCTGTGCCTGTGTACCACTTTTCTGTTGGCGCTATCAAGAATGTACCACCCTGCTCGTCATGACATTTCTCTCCTTCAACAGTTTACTTGCTGTTATGGAGAGTGGCACTCAATCCATGCCAGGGGAAAGTTATTGTATTTAGTAGCGCTCAATGTATAGGATTTTGGCTTCTATACCCAGTCTGTATGGGTGGGTCTGACAGTGGCATCACATTCTGCCTATTTCCAGATAAACAGGATTATAGGACAAATCCAGAATTATTAACCCCAGAAACTCCCTTGAAATCTTGTGAGATTAGGATTTGACCCATAAAACATAGATTAATGTTCCTGACTTTTTGGAATGCTGACCGTTCTGGATTACACCTAATAGTAGCCATAATAAAGGCAGTTTTATCGCATGTGGATTATGAGCATTATGGGGTAATTCCTCTGCTCCGGTTGTTTTCTGATCTTCCTTTATACGGAAATCCCCATTTATTCTCCTTTAACCCTTTATTGTCTTTCAGTTGGGGGGGGGGGGGGAATAACTCATTCCTGACAATCTAAAGGCTGCAGTGACTTGGAGATTTCCCAATCTCTTTAATCTCGTTGTTGCTTTTTCTATTGTCTCCACTTCGTCCCCCATAAAGAATAAAATCCCGTTTGCTTTCATGCACCATAGAAACGTGCAGCAGTTTATCATTTATCTTTTTGGTAGGAGTTTGATTCATGGACCGTTTCCACTAAAAAAGTATTTATACCGCGGTTATAACCTTATCGGTCATATAAACCATGCCTAAAGGTTTAACGTGCAAATTACTTTTAGCCTAGGCAGGTCTACCACTCGGTTGCCGGTGTGTGTGTGTGTGTATGTATATATATATATATATATATATATATATATATATATACGGGTACACGAACGCCTAGTGACGATGTATCACACCACTCGTTTCTCCCATTTTACGTGGAACAATCATTGAAATGTATGGGGACGAATGATAGTTGTCGTAATTGTTGACACCACATCCACTTTAAATGCCGGGAAATGTGTTGTAGACAAATCAGATTTTTAGGACCACATAGAGGATGTGATCAGCCAACAAACAAGGAATAGTAACAATAGTATTGACAATGCAAATAGTAACAGAGTTGTCAATGCATTCATAAATTTCCAGGAGGAATAACAGAGAAACTGCAAAAATGGCTGATATTTAGCTCGCAGATGATTGTGTAGACTGGATACAATTGTAGCAAACTCCCCGCTTCAATCAGGTCTGTATAGTTTTTAGCCTCTGGATCTAAGGCTTCGTTCACATCTGCGTCGGGACTCCGTTCACGGGTTCTGTCTGAGCTTTTCGTCAGGTGAACCCATGAACGGAACCCTGACTGAAACACACGGAAACCATAGGTTTCAATGGTTTCAGTTTGTCACCGTTGTGTAAGGGTTCCGTTGTTTTGACGGAATGAATACCGTAGTCGACTGCGCTATTCTGGCGTTTTTGTTTTTTTAACTTTTAATATATATATATTTTTTTGACATTAAAAAAACCTTTTATTTTATGGATTTTTACTTTTTTTATTAATTCCCCGTAGGGGACTTCAACCAGTGATCATTGGATCGCTTGCACTGTATACTGCAATACTAATGTATTGCAGTATATCGTCTTTCTGACAGGCTTCTATTAAGGAGCACAAAGATGGCTGACCTGGGGGCCTTCATTAGGCCCCCAGGTTGCCATAGCACTTGAACGCGATCCCGCTTGTTACTGTAAAGTGTAGGCTGTAACATACCGTGAGCCCGCTCCATACTTCCCCCTACCCGGCTATGATGTAGCCATACGTCAAATGTCGGGAAGGGGGTTAAAATAAACGGAAAGCACATGGACCTATGCAGTTCATTGGGGCTATTCACATGTCCGTGAGTTTCACGCAGCATGTGTCAGTTGCATGAAACTCACGTCGCCCATTGAAGTCATGTGTGCTGTCCGTGTTTTTCACGCACCAGTTGCTAAAGAAATTAGGAGGGAAAAAAACTAGGAACACTGATGCCACATGGAAAGCACACTATCACACGGATCTGAAATGCATGAAATACGCTCCGTTTGTTGTGGACGCAAAACTGACACGTTTGTTTGAATCCGGCCTAATATACTGCCTGTCAGTTTTACACTGCCAGGCAATAATGCGTCAGTGGGACAAAAAAAATAATGTGAAATAAAAATAATGTAATAAAACGATTGTTTTCCCATAAAAAGTGTAAAAAAATAAATAAAATACACATATTTGGTATCGCTGCAATCGTAACGACCCGCACAATAAAGTTAACACGTTATTTAAACCACATGGTTAACATCATTGGAAAAAAGACGCAAAAAACGCACAAGTATAGGACATGCAGTGAGTTTCACGCAGCGGACGCGCTGCGTGAAAAACACGGAATGTCTGAACGGCCCCATTGACTTACATAGGTCCGTGCGAAGTGCGTGATTCTCACGCACGTGAAATACGTTCGTGTAAATAAGGCCTTCGAATGCGACGATGCAAAAACAAATTAATTTCTTTTGAAAGTGTTTTTTTTTGTGCAAAAGTAGTAAAACATAAAAAAAAGTACGTATTTAAAACGTTATTTAGGCCGCACGGTGAACGACATAAATCTAAAATGCAAAAAATATTGGCGGAGTTGCTGTTATGTTTTTTTCCGTTCCCCCTAAAAAAATAAATAACTGTAAATCATTAAACTATATGGACCTCAAAAATGTGTCATTGAAAAATTCAACTCATCCTGCAAAAAATAAGTTCTCATACAGCTATGCTAACGGAAAAATACAAGTTTATGGCGACAATGAGAATACGGAAAAAATAGCTTTGTCATAAGGGTCAGAATAATCTGGTCATTAGAGGGTTAATGGAATGTGCATGGTCTTGTTTCCTCCGCTTTCTCAGCACAGTATTGTCAACCAAAAGAGCGGTTATTGGTGTTTCTTGTAGGGTAAGGGTATGTGCACGCACAAAATAAAAAATGGCTGAAAATACGGATCTGTTTTCAAGTCAAAACAGCTTCTGATTTTCAGCCGTTTTTGGAGCCATTTTTCTATAGAGTCAATGAAAAACGGCTCCAAAAACGGCTGAAGAAGTGACATGCACTTCTTTTTCACGGCCGTTTTTAAAACCGGCCGTGTAAAAAAACGACCCGTCGGAACAGTATGCTGTTTTTCCCATTGAAACCAATGGGCAGATGTTTGGAGGCGGTCTGATTCCGATTTTTCGGCCGTTTACGTTCCGAAAATATGCCGTGTGCACATACCCTAAGTATGCATTCCTCTAAAATGCCACATTGCCCTACCAACAGCGATCTGAATATCACCCTGCAGGATTGGTTTCATTCATGGTCTGGAGGAAAGGTAGAGAAATTATGCTGGAAAGGGTTCACATAGATTTAGAAAAGTGGTTTGCTTCTGAATTCTTACTAATCTATAGGTGATGTGTATGTTGTAGAGTTTGCAGGAATTTACAGTTTCCTGTTCTGTAGTCCAATTTCAAGAAAGTGTTCGCATTATTATCAGGACTAGTTGCCAAGTTCACAGACCGTAAGTAGTTATTTTTGAAGATCACAGTCCTAATATTAAAAATGTCTTATACCAGGTGACACCTGGCATAGGACAAGTTTGTAGGTTTCATTTAGAGACTTTAGTAATGTCACTGCAACCTCTTTTGGTCTAAAGACCAGTGGCAAACTGCCCATCATGTTGTGGCAAGGCCGACCAAATGGCATCATGTTCTTGCTGCGAGTTATAATTGTCCTTGTACAGGATGACTGCCAGTTTTGTGCTTTCTATTGATCACATCCACTTGGTAGATTGTGATAAGTTTTATTTGTTTGACTTAGGTCACCAAACGTCATCGCTTTCTCGTGCCTTGAGCACAAGTGCCAATGTATTGTTCTAGGTTGCCTATTTCATGGAGCAGGCACCATATCCTCAGATAAATGTGCTTTTAGGGTCAGTTCACACGTTGTGTAAATACTGCGGATTTCGCAGCATAATACAGTAGCAGCAAAGTGGATGAGAGACAACAAATCTCATCCACACGCTGCGTAAATACGGAGCGGAAAAACTCAGAAATCGACATGCGGTGAGGAATTTTATTCCGCAGCATGTCAATTGTATTTGCGTAAACGCTGCTTATTTGTTGCGGGTTTTCCCCATTGAATTCAATGGGGAGGTAAAACCCGCAACAAATAGCATGTGTTGCATTTAAAAAAAATCTTATACTTACCCGGAAGTCTGTTTCTTCCTCCAGGCCGGCCTTCTGGGATGACGTTTCATCCCATGTGACTGCTGCAGCCAATCACAGGCTGTAACGGCGGTCACATGGGATGAAACATTATACCAGGAGACCGAACTGGATGATGTCAGAGGGCTGGCCTCCTGGGATGATGTCTCATCCCATGTGACCGCCTCTGCAGCCAATCACAGGCTGCAGCGGTCTCCTGGGATAAAACGTCACAGCTAAATCTGCAGTTTTCCGCAGCGGACATTCCGGGCAAAAATCTGCAACACAGTTCGGTGCGTTTTTTCACCCAGAATTCCCTGCAGTGCACAGGGTGGATACGCGGCGTGCTTTTGCCCCGCCAGTATGAACTCAGCCTTATTGCTTATTCAGACGAACGGGATATACGTCCGTGCAACGCGCGTGATTTTCACACGCGTCGCACGGACCTATATTAGTCTATGGGGCCGTGCAGACATGTGCGTGATTTTTACTTACCGTGAGTCAGCTGAAAAAAAGGCACGACATGTCCGTTCTTTGGGCGTTTTTCGCGCATCACGCACCCATTGAAGTCAATGGGTGCGTGAAAACCACGCGCACCACACGGAAGCACTTCCGTGCGGCCAGCGTGATTCGCGCAAGAGCTGTGAAAAGGATGAATGAAAACAGAAAAGCACCACGTGAAAAGCAGGCAGCCGCGCATCATATGCTGAGGCCACACGGAGCTGTTAAGTGCATTTTGCGCACGCAAAACGCAGCGTTTTTTGCATGTGCAAAACGCACACGCTCGTGTGAATCCAGCCTTAAGGCGACAGTACTAAACATATTACCCCTGTCAGATGTATGGGGCTGAGTAATACAACCAGTCAGTTTTCTAACTCGTGGGTGGGCAGTCATACTGCAGCTGCCAAGTCTTTGGCCACATTCACACGAACGTGTTTTTCCGGCCGCAATTCCTCCGAAAATCCACGGGAGAATTGCGGCTCCATTAATTTCTATGGGGCCATGCACACGACCGTAGTTTTTGCAGTCTTTGCATGGCCCGGGAACCTGCACCGCAGAAAGAACGGGCATGTCCTGTTACGGCTGTCTTCTGCGGTCCGGGCTCATTGAAAACAATGACGATGGCCATGTGCATGTCCTACGATTTGCGGACGGCCCGCGGCTGACAGTCCGCAGCCGGCCGACCCGAAAATCACGGCCGTGAAAACGGCTACGGTCGTGTGCATGAGGCCTTTCTCTTTTCTTCGTGTTTACTTTAACAATTATGTTGGAATTGAATGAATCTACATGATACAGTAGGCATAAGCTTTTATTATGCTTTTAGGCCTCCTTCACACACCCTTTTTTTTCTGCCTTTTAAAATGTGTTTTTCAAGCATTTTTTACATGCCTGTTTGGCGTTTTTTTATTTAGTGTCATTTTGTACTTGCGTTCTTCCTGGCGTTTTCGAAGCCCTAGAGAAGCCTATGGGGGGAAAAAACACCACACCTAGAGCATGCTGTGTTTTGATTGAAACAACACTGACCCAAAAAAAGCTGCAAACCAAAATGTTGTGTATGTAGGCTTTCTCGTACTTTTCTATAGACTTTAACCCCTTAGCGCACCATGACACAACTGTACGTTGGGAACCTGTCACCAGCATTTCACCTATTGAACTTTACTTATCCCTCACTGGCCGCTGCTATAAAAAGTTCTTTGCCGTTATCCCCTCTACTAAACTCCTTCTCCGACTGTAAATAATGGTCTGAAAACATTTTGCGCATGTTATCGTAATAATCCAGGGTCCCTTTGTGCGCACACATCAGAAGGGGACATCCATGCACAAGCGCAACATTTTATCTGCAGGGGGAAGGCGAGGAGCTGTCAATCCAAAAGTAAGGAGGCGGGGTAAACTGGGAAAGACCTGAGGAATGAAGATGTGACTCTTTTATGCTCATTTGCATACGGTGCGGGAACACAAAAAAACAGAATACTAAAGCTACAGAGCCGACTAAGAAGACAATTATAGGTTATATAGAAATTATTTTTCACCCACTACCACCAGGTATTGCTGGTTTAATAGGTGAAATGCTGGTGACAGGTTCCCTTTAACCCCTTAGTGACCACCAATACGCCTTTTTACGTCGGTCACTAAGGGGCCTTAGGCTAGGCTGACGCCTTTTTACGTTCGCCTAGCCTAAGTCCTGCACGGGTCTCCCGTGCAGCTAGGAGCCGGGGCTCTGCTGTCTGATATCAGCTGAGCTCCTGCTCCAACGCCCGCGATCGAAGTTTACTTAGATCGCGGCCGTTTAACCCGTTAAATGCCGCCGTAAATAGCTACCGCGGCATTTAACTTTGTTTACAGAGGGAGTGAGCTCCCTCTGTCACCCATCGGCGGCCCGCGAATGCAATCGCGGGTCTCCGATGGGCTGTCATGGCAGCAGAGGTCTTGATAAAAGCCCCTAGGTCTGCCCTGAACATATGCCTGTTCGGACCCGCCGGAGGCACGTCCTAACAGATTGCCTGTCAGATTTACACTGACAGGCAATAATGCTCTGGTATACTAAGTATACCAAAGCATTATAGCAGCGATCGGATGATCGCACAGTAAAGTCCCCTAGTGGGACTAATAAAATAAGTCCTCAAAGTGAAATAAAGATTATTAATAAAAAGTACAGTAAAAAAAAAAAAAAAAAAAAAAAAGTGGTTTTATTTAGTAAAAGTGTAAAAAAAAAAAAAAAAAGTACACATATGTGGTATCGCCGCGACCGTAATGACTCCATTAATAAAGTTAATATGTAATTTAAACCGCAAGGTGAACACCGTAAAAAAAAAACGCAAAAAACAATGGCGAAATTGAAATTTTTTTCCATTGCCCCCCAAAAAAGTCAGAATAAAAATGAATCAATAAGTCCCATGCACCCCAAAACAGTACCATTCAAAACTACGTCTTGTCCCGCAGAAAACAAGCCCAAAAAATCACTACATTGATGGAAAAATAAAAAAATTACGGCTCTTGCAAAGCGATGATGCAAAAACAAGATTATTTTAAGCCACACCCGGTTCAGACCACACAATTCCGCTCCTAGAGGGAAGCCCTGATGTCACTGTCCATATATTGACCATGATTTCAGAGGATACTCCTTGAGCGGAATCCCCGTTGACGACTCTGGCCGGGGATTCCGCTCCAGGAGGAGCCCCTGACGTCAATGTCCATATATGGACAGTGACGTCAAGGGCCTCCCCATGCAGAGCACTTGACGTTGGTCTGTGCCCATGGAAGTACTCGGCGAGCGGAGGAGGTCTCTCTGTTCTGAACTAATTCTGAAGCAGGGAGCTGATGGCTCAACTGTGTCTGCGTCCTGATATATATATATATATATATATATATATATATATATATATATATATATATATAGATAGATAGATAGATAGATAGATACATATATTATTACTATTATATATTTTTGTTAAGGAGATATAATATTTTTTATTTTAAAGAGGCTCTGTCACCAGATTTTGCAGCCCCTATCTGCTATTGCAGCAGATCGGCGCTGCAATGTAGATTACAGTAACGTTTTTATTTTTAAAAAACGAGCATTTTTGGCCAAGTTATGACCATTTTCGTATTTATGCAAATGAGGCTTGCAAAAGTACAACTGGGCGTGTTGAAAAGTAAAAGTACAACTGGGCGTGTATTATGTGCGTACATCGGGGCGTGTTTACTACTTTTACTAGCTGGGCGTTCTGATGAGAAGTATCATCCACTTCTCTTCAGAACGCCCAGCTTCTGGCAGTGCAGATCTGTGACGTCACTCACAGGTCCTGCATCGTGTCGGCACCAGAGGCTACAGTTGATTCTGCAGCAGCATCAGCATTTGCAGGTAAGTAGCTACATCGACTTACCTGCAAACGCCGATGCTGCTGCAGAATCATCTGTAGCCTCTGGTGCCGACATGATACAGGACCTGTGAGTGACGTCACAGCGTGATCTCTGGAGAACACGCTCTGTGTCTGCACTGCCAGAAGCTGGGCGTTGTGAAGAGAAGTGGATGACACTTCTATACACAACGCCCAGCTAGTAAAAGTAGTAAACTCGCCCCGATGTACGCACATAATACACGCCCAGTTGTACTTTTACTTTTCAACACGCCCAGTTGTACTTTTGCAAGCCTCATTTGCATAAATACGAAAATGGTTATAACTTGGCCAAAAATGCTCGTTTTTTAAAAATAAAAACGTTACTGTAATCTACATTGCAGCGCCGATCTGCTGCAATAGCAGATAGGGGTTGCAAAATCTGGTGACAGAGCCTCTTTAAGTTTTTTTTTTATAATACGTCCCTAATTTCACTGTCTAGTTTGATAGAAATCTAATTGTGCTCCCACAATATGAGTAAATTATATAGTTCACTGAAGTAACAATAAAGTAAAAAATACCTTTTAATTAGTAACTAGTTAAAAACAGGGGTAACACACCACTGTGACATAAGCCCCACCGTGATTGTTAAAAAACGTATTAAACAAAAAACACTAAGTCATTGTGATACATCTAACTCGGTGTTTATAACAATATTATGTCTGGAAACAGCATATATCCAGGGCACATCAGTAGTACAATCCCAAAATAAAGCACAGGCGTCCGAATAGATCGGGTCTCCTAGTGCTGGGTGTAACACGATATGACTATCCCCAATGCAAACATTCCATAAACAGTACAACGACCCTACAGTTCAACGACATCAATACGTGCATCTTTGCCGTGACGCACAGCAGAATATCTGCTGTTAAAGGATTCTATCGCTGGTGTGAAGGCCAGAGTTACCATTATACGGACCCCTGAGGATGAGTACCTGAAACGCGTAGGGTCGTTGTACTGTTTATGGAATGTTTGCATTGGGGATAGTCATATCGTGTTACACCCAGCACTAGGAGACCCGATCTATTCGGACGCCTGTGCTTTATTTTGGGATTGTACTACTGATGTGCCCTGGATATATGCTGTTTCCAGACATAATATTGTTATAAACACCGAGTTAGATGTATCACAATGACTTAGTGTTTTTTGTTTAATACGTTTTTTAACAATCACGGTGGGGCTTATGTCACAGTGGTGTGTTACCCCTGTTTTTAACTAGTTACTAATTAAAAGGTATTTTTTACTTTATTGTTACTTCAGTGAACTATATAATACGTCCCTAACAAACATTCAACTAAAAAGAATATAATAATTATATAAAAAAATTCAAATAAAGAGACAGCACTCCAAGGAAATAGGTGAAAAAGGTAATGTGCTTTAATTACCCCACAGACCAATGTCCCAAGTATACAGCAATCGAAGAAATGCCCGTACAACGTTTCAGCTCCGTCCACTGGCTTGAGAAAGTCTCTAGTGGACGGAGTTGAAATGTTGCACGGGCAATAAAGTACCGATCTTTTTCACTTTGGAGTTGCTGCTCATTCTTTTTATTTATTTATATATATCACAGTAAACTGTTCTGTAATTGTGATCTAAGTGAACGTACCTATCTAAACGAATATCTAATCTGTTACAGTTAACTGTACTGTAACAGTTATATAATGTAACAATTTTTTTGATAGATTTTATATATTTGAAGAGCCGTAACGGTTTTATTTTTTCGCCGATGCAATTGTAGGAGAGCTTTTTTTTGCGGGAAGACTTGTAGTTTTTATCGGTACCATTTTGGAGTAGATTGCGACTTTTTGATCACTTTTTATCACATTTTTTTTAAGCCTGGATTAAATGAAAACAGCAATTTTTGCATGTTTTTTTAATTCTATTTTTCACGACGATCTTCCTCTTTTCATTTTTGCCAAACTTAAAGGCATGTTCCGGGTGTGGCTAAGGATTATTGCAAATTAAGGCTAAAATCCATAATTTTGTAATTAGAACATTTTTACTGCAGATTCATCCATTTCTTTCTTCTTTTTTAATGGTTTATATCCATGTTCCCTTAGTACATCTGCTACTACAATGTGGGATTTAGTAGATTCCAACAAGTTGACTGATTTCCTAGTTTACAATGACATTTATACCGTTTTTGTTTTATACAACTTGCTTTTTCTATTTTTGTAGGTGTGGATTAGTTTCAATTTATTTGAGGAACAATCGTGGTATGGAGAATGGTATTAAAGAAAGCCGAGTGGGTCTAAGCAAAAATGGGACACACGCTGTACTCCCTTCTGCTATGGTGTCAGAGGTAAGGAACCCAACAATATATACAGACCCTTTGCCACCTGTAGTTGTTGAGTAATAAGTTATATATCAGAATTAAAGTTATACTATTAGGGAGGATTTACACGAGCGTGTGCGTTTTGTGCGCGCAAAAGGCACTTAACAGCTCCGTATGTCATCACCATATGATGCGCGGCTGCGTGATTTTCGCGCAGCCGCCATTATTATGACACTCTGTTTGTATGTTTGTAAACAGAAAAGCACGTGGTGCTTTTCTGTTTTCAATCACTTCTTACTGCTGTTGCGCGAATCACGCGCGTCACACAGAAGTGCTTCCGTATGGTGCGCGTGATTTTCACGCACCCATTAACTTCAATGGATGCGTGATGCGCGAACAGCGCAGAAATATAGGACATGTCGTGCGTTTCACGCAGCGGACACACGCTGCGTGAAAATCACGGACTGTCTGCACGGCCCCATAGGCTAACATAGGTCCGTGCGACGCGCGTGAAAATCACGCGCGTTGCACGGACGTATTACACGTTCGTGTAAATCCGCCCTTAAAGTGACACTAACCGCATACCTTTAGAAAGGGTTTACAGGAGTGGTTTTGGGCACTGTACGGTTGCCTCGTAATTGTGTCACTTGAAAAATAGAGACACTTATCTTGTCATAGGTGTTCAACAAGCAATTTTTACCCCACAAACCTACATTTAAAGGGATTATATCATTAGAAAATAAGATAATTTTATTCAGGTTTTTATTATAAATATAGTTGTTGTTGTTACATAGTTACATAGTTAGTACGGCTGAAAAAAGACACATGTCCATCAAGTTCAACCAAGGGAAGGGAAAAGGGAAGGAAAAATTTCTACACATAGGAGCTAATATTTTTTTGTTCTAGGAAATTATCTAACCCTTTTTTAAAGCCATCTACTGTCCCTGCTGTGACCAGCTCCTGCGGTAGGCTATTCCATAGATTCACAGTTCTCACGGTAAAGAAGCCTTGTCGCCTCTGCAGGTTGAACCTTTTTTTCTCCAGACGGAGGGAGTGCCCCCTTGTTTTTTGAGGGGGTTTTACAAGGAACAGGATTTCACCATATTTTTTGTATGTGCCATTAATATATTTATATAAGTTTAATCATGTCCCCCCTTAGTCGTCTTTTCTCAAGGCTAAATAGGTTTAGTTCTTTTAATCTTTCCTCATAACTTAAATTCTCCATGCCCCTAATTTGCTTCGTTGCTCTTCTTTGTATTTTTTCCAACTCCAGGGCATCCTTTCTATGAACTGGAGCCCAGAACTGAACTGCATATTCTAGATGAGGCCTCACTAATGCTTTGTAAAGTGGTAATATTACATCCCTGTCCCGCGAGTCCATGCCTCTTTTAATACACGACAATATCCTGCTGGCCTTTAAAGCAGCTGATTGACACTGCATGCTGTTATTGAGTTTATGATTTACAAGTACACCCAGATCCTTCTCAACAAGTGAATCCGCCAGTGTAGCTCCCCCTAGGACATATGATGCATGCAGGTTGTTGGTACCCAGATGCATAACTTTACATTTATCTACATTAAACTTCATCTGCCAAGTGGACGCCCAAACACTTAGTTTGTTTAAATCTGCCTGTAATTCATGAACATCTTCCATAGTCTGAACTATATTACATAGCTTGGTGTCATCTGCAAAAATAGAAATAGTGCTATTAATCCCATCCTCTATATCATTAATAAATAAGTTGAATAATAGTGGTCCCAGCACTGAACCCTGGGGTACTCCACTTATAACCGGGGACCATTCAGAGTAGGAATCATTGACCACAACTCTCTGGATACGGTCCTTGAGCCAATTCTCAATCCAATTACAAACTATATTATCTAAACCTATAGTCCTTAATTTACCCATTAGGCGTCTATGGGGGACAGTGTCAAATGCCTTTGCAAAGTCCAAAAACACTAAAACCACAGCGGCCCCTCTGTCTAGACTTCTGCTCACCTCTTCTTCATAAAAACAGATTAGGTTAGTTTGACAACTTCTGTCCTTAGTAAAACCGTGCTGGCTGTCACTTATAATGCTATTTATTGTCACATAATCCTGTATATAGTCCCTCAATAGCCCCTCAAACATTTTCCCCACGATGGATGTTAAGCTTACTGGTCTATAATTACCTGGGGAAGACCTAGAGCCCTTTTTGAAAATAGGCACCACATTTGCGCTGCGCCAGTCCCTTGGCACTATACCAGTCACTAGAGATTCTCTGAATATTATGAAAAGGGGGACAGAAATAACTGAACTAAGCTCTTTAAGAACTCTAGGGTGTAACCCATCTGGTCCCGGGGCCTTGTGCACATTTATTTTATTTAATTTAGCTTGGACCATCTCTACATTCATCCAATTCAGTATATCAACTGATATATTAATAGCACTGGCAGCGGCTACATCAGCTGCTCTTTCTTCAGTTGTATATACAGAGCTAAAGAACCCATTTAGTAACTCTGCCTTCTCTTGATCCCCTGTGATCAACTCCCCATTACCATTATCTAGGGGTCCTACATGTTCAGACCTGGGCTTTTTTGCATTTATATACTTGAAGAATTTTTTGGGATTTGTTTTACTATCCTTGGCCACCTGCCTTTCATTTTGTATTTTTGCTAATTTTATTACATTTTTACAGATTTTATTAAGCTCTTTATATTTTACAAAGGCTACAGCTGTACCCTCAGATTTGTATTTTTTAAATGCCCTTTTTTTGTCATGTATTGTCCCTTTCACAGAAGGTGTAAGCCATGTGGGGTTTAATTTGAGTCGTTTATACTTGTTACCTGTAGGAATACATTTTGCACTATAATAACTCAAAGTAAATTTGAAAATCTCCCATTTATCATTTGTTCCATTATTTGACATTAGTTCTTCCCAGTCCATATCCTGAATTGCCGCCCTCATCCTGGGGAAATTGGCTTTCTTAAAATTAAATGTTTTTGCCCTCCCAGCCTGCGTTTGTTTTTTACAGTATAGGTAAAATGTAACTATATTATGATCACTGTTACCGAGGTTTTCACGAACATTGACGTTCCCAACAAGATCTGCATTATTAGAAATCACCAGATCCAACAGAGCTTCACCTCTAGTCGGGTCTTCCACAAACTGGCCCATAAAATTTTCCTGCAACAGGTTGAGGAAATGTCTCCCCTTTGCAGTTGAAGCCGAACCATGACACCAATTAATATCCTGGAAATTAAAATCTCCCATTATCACTACAGTACCCGCCTGTGCAGCCTGCTCCATCTGTTTATATAGCTGAACATCTATCTCCTCAGTTATATTGGGGGGTCTATAGATTACACCAAAAGTAATTTTTTCAGTGTTTACCTCCCTTTCTAGTTCCACCGACAAGGTTTCAACCTCCTCACAGTATTCACCCACTATTGTCTCTTTCACACTCGCCTTCATATCACTTCTCACATACAGACATACACCACCACCTTTCCTATTTGTCCTGTCTTTCCGAAAAAGTGTAAAACCCTGTAGATTTACAGCCCAGTCATGTGAAGAGTCCAGCCATGTTTCAGCAACACCAACTATATCTATATTTTCTTCCAGTATCAAGGCCTCCAGCTCCCCCATTTTGCTTGCTAGACTTGTTGTGTTTTTTTTTTGTTTTTTTTTTTTTAACCCCCTTAACCACTTCCCGCAAATTTACATTACTGTACGTCCTTTTTAGCGGGTCGTTCCCGCAAATGGGCGTACAGTTACGACCGGAGGATGAATCGGGCACAGGAGCTGTGCGCGCTTCATATTCTGCGGGTGTCAGCTGTAATATACAGCTGACATCCCGCTGCAGCGGCGGCGATCACAGTTCTCTCCGATCGTTGCCGTTTAACCCCTCAATTGCCGCTGTCAATAGCGACAGCTGCATTTAAGTGATTGACACAGAGGGAGGGGGCTCACTCTGTACCCCATTGGCCCCCCGCGAAAAATCGCGGGGTGCTGATGGTTGCAATGGCAACCAGGAAGCCTAGCAACGGCTTCGTGGCGGCCAGGTATGGGAACCTATTAGGTCCTGCCCGAGGCAGGACCTAATAGGCTCAACTGTCAGTTGTAAAATGACAGTTAGAATACACTGCACTACACAAGTACATACATAAGTAGTGCAGTGTATTGTACAGGGGATCAGAAGATCAGATCTTCCAGTCCCCGAGTATGTGTAAAATAAAAAGTGAAAAAAAAAGTTTTAGATAAATAAAAGTTTTACGTAATAAAAACAATAATCGCCTTTTTTTCCTGATCAAGCCCTAAATAATTAGAAAAAAAAGACAAAAACTAGACATAATAGGTATCGCCGCGTTCGTATCTGCCTGACCTATAAAAATATCATATTATTTATCCCGCACGGTGAACACCGTAGAAAAAATACAATAAACTGGCAGAATTTTTCCTTTTTTGGTCACGTTGTTTCCAAAAAAATGGAATAAAGTGTGATCAAAAAGTCCCACGTACCCCAACATGGTACCAATAAAAACTACGGTTTGTCACGCAAAAAACAAGCCCTAACACAGCTCCGTCAACATAAAAAAGTTATGGCTCTCAGGATATGGTGACACTAAAACACTTTATTTAGAAAAAAGTGTTTTTTATTGTGTAAAAGTAGTAAAACATATAAAAACTATTTAAATTTGGTATTGCCATAATAGTATCGAACCGCAGAATAAAGTAAACATGTTGTTTATATTGCACAGGGAACGCCGTTGAAAATTTATAAAAACAACATTGAGAGAATTTCTGTTTTTTGGTCTCCTCATCTCCCAAAAAATTGAATAAAAACTGATCAAATTATCACATGTAGCCGAAAATTATACTAATAAAAACTACAGCTCGTCCCATGGAAATCAAGCACTCGCACAGCTCGTCAACGGAAAAATAAAAAGTTATGACCCTTGGAACGCAATAATGCAAAACGACGGCCCAGACTAATTTATATGTGCAGTAGTTCTTCACCTAACACTCCAGGTCATCATTTGCCGCCCCCACTGGTAGACCCTGTAAATGCAGCGGAAACTATGACATTTTGGGGTCTGTGCTACATATGGGTCTAGTGAAGAAGTCAAAGATTAGACAATGCTGGAGTGCAGATATTTTGTACAATACCACGGACACCCTTTAGAAGTGCGACTCCTGCACCCAAAAATCCGGCCCGTGCATAAAGGATTGGTTCAAAGCGTACGTCACTATCCATGGATAATTAATTTAATTATTCATTTACTCTATTATTACATCATCCTATTATGACCTGATGCAATCCGCCCAGCTTACATATACCCTGATGTACTCCGCACAGTTTACATATACCCTGATGTACTCCACCCAGCTTACATATACCCTTATGTACTCCACATAGCTTACATATACCCGGATGTACTCCGCACAGCTTACATATACCCTGATACACTCCGCCCAGCTAACATATACCCTGATGTACTCCGCCCATCTTACATATACCCGGATGTACTCCGCCCATCTTACATATACCCGGATGTACTCCGCCCATCTTACATATACCCGAATGTACTCTGCACAGTTTACATATACCCGGATGTACTCTGCACAGTTTACATATACCCTGATGTACTCTGCACAGTTTACATATACCCTGATGTACTCTGCACAGTTTACATATACCCTGATGTACTCTGCACAGTTTACATATACCCTGATGTACTGCGCACAGCTTACATATACCCTGATGTACTCCGCACAGCTTACATATACCCGGATGTACTCCGCACAGCTTACATATACCCTGATGCACTCCGCCCAGATTACATATACCCTGATGTACGCCTCACAGTTTACATATACCCTGATGTACTCCGCCCAGTTTACATATACCCTGATGTACTCTGCACAGATTACATATGTCCCCACATTATAAACTGAAACACAAGTAAAACACTAAACAAAACTACTACCAAGCAAAATCTGTTCTCCAAAAGCCAAATGGCACTCCTTCTGGGCCTGGCAGTGTGCCCAAACAGCAGTTTATGACCACATATGGGGTATTACCGTACTCTGGAGAACCCTCTTAAGAATTTATGGGGTGTGTGTCTACGGTGGTACAAGCTGGGCCCAACACATTGGGCACTGAAATAGCATATCTGTGGAAAATGGCAATTTTCAATCTGCAACATCCACTGTGCACTTATTTCTGCAAAACCTTTGAGGTCAAAATGCTCACTACACTTCTAGATGAATTCCTTAAGGGGTGTAGTTTCCCAAATGGGGTCACTTCTCGGGGGGGGGGGGGGGTTTACTGTACTGGTACCTCAGCGCAATGCAACATGGAGCCAAAAACAAATTTTGTAAAATCTCTACTCCAAAAACGAAACTGCGCCTTTTCTCTTTAGACCCTTGCCGTGTGTCCAAATAGCAGTTTACAACCACATATGGGGTACTTCCCTACTCAGGAGAAATTGTGTAATACATTTTGGGGTGCCTTTTCTCCTGTATTCCTTGTGGAAATGAAAAATTATGAGCTAAATCTACAGGTTATTGGGAAAAAAATTTTTTTTTCATTTTCACGGCCCAATTCTAATAAAATCTATAAAACACCTTAGGGATCAAAATGCTCACTACACCTCTAATTTTAATTCTTTGAGGGTTATAGTCTCCAAAATGGGATCACACCTTGGGAATTTCTACTATACTGGTAGTTCAGGGGATCTGCAAATGCGACGTGGCCCCCAGAAACCAATTCAGCAAAATCTGAGCTGCAAAATCCAAATGGTGCTCCGTCCCTTCTGAGCCCTGCCGTGGGCCCAAACAGCAATTTATTACCATATATGTGGTATTGCCGTAATTAGGAGAAATTGCTTTACAGATTTTGCAGTGCTTTTTCTCCTTTTATTCCTTTAAATTTTATTCCAATAAATTCAGCAAAAAACCTGTGGGGTCAAAATGCTAACTATACCACTAGAAAAATTCCTTGAGGGGTATAGTTTCCAAAATGGGGGTCACTTTCAGGGGGTTTCCAATGTTTAGGTCCCTTCAGGGCGTTGCAAACGCGACACGGCACCGAAAACCAGAATCAGCGCTCCAAAATCCAAATGCCGCTCCTTCCCTTCTGAGCACTGCCGTGGGTCCAAACAGCAGTTTATTACCACATATGGGGTGTTTCCGTAATTGGGAGAAATTGTTTTACAAATTTTGGGGTTCTTTTTCTCCTTTTATTCCTTGCAAAAATTCGAAAATCCTAAGTATTTCCAGAAAAAAAGTAGATTTTCATTTTCACAGACTAATTCGAATAAATTTAGCAAAAAACCTGTGGGGTCAAAATTCTAACTATACCCCTAGGGGTGTAGTTTCAAAAATGGGGTCACTTTTGGGGGTTTCCACTGCTTTGGCACCACAAGACCTCTTCAAAACTGACATGGTGCCTAAAATATATTCTAAAAAAAGGAGGCCCCAAAATCCACTAGGTGCACCTTTGCTTCTGAGGCCTGTGCTTCAGTCCTTTAGCGCCACATGTGGGATCTTTCTAAAAACTGCAGAATCTGGGCAATAAATTTTAAGATGCGTTTCTCGGGTACAACCTTCTGGGTTACAGAAAAAAATGTATTACAAATGAATTTTGTAAAAAAAAAATGAAATTTGAAAATTTCACCTCTACTTTCCTTCAATTCCTGTAAAACGCCTAAAGGGTTGAAACGCTTTCTGAATGCTGTTTTGAATACTTTGATGGGTGCAGTTTTCAAAATGTGGTGTTTTATTGGGGTTTCTAATGTATAGGGCCACTTCAGAACTTAACTCGTCCCTGAAAAAAATAGCCTTTTGAAATTTTCTTAAAAATGTGAGAAATTGATGCTAAAGTTCTAAGCCTTGTAACGTCCTAGAAAAATAAAAGGATGTTCAAAAAACGATGCAAACATAAAGTAGACATATGGTAAATGTTAATTAGTAACTATTTTGTGTGGTATTACTATGTGTTTTACAAGCAGATACATTTAAAATGAGAAAAATCATAATTTCTTACAATTTTCTCAATTTTGGTGTTTTTCACAAATAAGCAATGAATTTATCGACCAAATTTTTTCACTAACATAAAGTACAATATGTCACGAGAAAACAATCACATAATCGATTTGGATAGGTAAAAGCATTCCGAAGTTATTAGCACATAAAGTGATAGATGTCAGATTTGAAAAAATGGGTCTGGTCCTGAAGGCCAAAATGAGCTCGGTCCTGAATGACAAGGATTATTTTTTATTTTCTTACGGTCGCATTCCAACAGTCGTAACTTTTTTTTTTATTCCGTTGACATAGCCGTAAAAGGGCTTGTTTTTTGCGGGGCGATTTGTATTCTGCAATTGCATTTTTGGGTGCATATAATGTATCGATTAAATTTATTTTAGGAGAGAATTGAAAATAAGCAGCTATTCCAGCATTGATTTTCACGTTATAAATTAAGTTTACTTGCCGTATACTATGCAGTGTAAATAACATATTACCTTTATTCTGTGGGTCGGCACGATTACGGGGATACCAAATATGTAAAAGTTTTATACGTTTTTCTAAGTTTGTACAATAAAAACCCTTTTTTTTAAAATTACTTGTTTTTGCACCGCCGCATTCCAAGAGCCGTAACTTTTTTTTTCCGTCAATGTGGCCGTATGTTGGCTTGATTTTTGTGAGGCAAGGTGTCGTTTTCATTAGTACTATTTTGAGGTACATGGGACTTATTGATTAACTTTTTTATGGGGGGGAATGGGAGAAAAAAAAAAATTTTGCCGTTGGTTTTTGCGTTTTTTGGACGCCGTTCATCCGGCAGTTTAATGTGTTCATTTTATTGTTCGAGTCGTTACTTGTTTTGACACTTTTACTAAATAAAACCACTTTTTTTTGGGGGGGGGGGGGGAAGTGGTTTTATTTTTACTGTAATTTTTATTTTATTTTTTCCATAAACTTTATTTACCTATTTTAACTTTTTTTTTTTTTTCCCCCACTAGGTGACTTCACTTTGCGTTCTTCTGATTGCTGATATAATGCTTTGGTATACTTAGTATAACAAAGCATTATTGCCTGTCAGTGTAAAGCTGACAGGTAATCAATTAGGCCCCCAGCTGCCATGGAAATCCAACAGCTCCACGCAATTTCTTTGCGGGGGCGCCAATGGTGTGACAGGAGGAGCTCCCTCCATCTGTCAAACACATTAGATGCCGCTGTCGCTATTGATGGCGGCATCTAATGGCTTAAACTGTCGGAATCTGAGAGCGCTTAGATTCTGGCAGTTGGGGCAGGAGCCAGGCTGTGTGTAACAGCCGTGCTCCTGCCGCTGATAGCGTGGGTACACTAGCAGTACCCACGCGATCAGAGGACGGATATGTCCACCTTATCCGGGAACTAGCCACTGCATAGGGGATATATCTGTCCTTCGTCTTTAAGGAGTTAATGTGACTATCTACATAAAAACGATCTTGAAATATTCCAGTTTTCACACTTGCCACTAGAGCAGTCACAGTCGGCTGACACTTCCAGTTTTCTTTTGCTCACTTTTCAGCTTTGCTGTATAGAGTAGGGTGGAATGAGGAGAGTCATCTCATTATCATTAGAGGGAAAGTGAGTTACTGACAGCTCTATTGTTCTGCCGGAAGACTAAGTAGGGCAGGATACCAACACTATACACTCTACACCCAGATAAGGTTCTCTATGCATCTCCCCTGTCACTTCCTGGTCTCTGTACTCCATCATTTCCTGGAGATAATTCTGTAATAATCTATGACATTTCTCTGTCAATTGACTCCCATTCATTTCAACTTCCATAAAGCACACACACCCTTCTATACTGTATATACACACAATACAGGAAGGAAGTGTGTGTCTTAAATATGGCCGGCCCCAGGTTTATTCAATTAAAATTTAAATAACTAGGACATTAAAAAAGAAGAAACACATGATCTAACTCATGAAAATAAAATGAAATACATGACTCAAGTCCTTAAACAAGAGCACTCTGCTTAGTTGTACATGCTGATTATTTGTATGATGGGAGGAAGAGTAAGTGGCTGCCATACTCTTTCGGTGCTGCTAGTTTCACAAATGCCAACATGACTGATCCTGTTTGTTTTTTTTCTTCCTGAGAATGAACGATCAACAGGGTTTGCTAATTCCTTTAGACGCAAGTTGTCGGCAGAAAAAGAGCAGGATTACGTTTAATGTCTAGCTTTATTATTATTGGTCCTTATTTATATAGCGTCAACATGTTACACAATGCTTTACATTTGATAGTAGAAGAGGGTGCAAATATAGACTCCAATACATACAGAGGCCTGGCCTACACAGTGTTGTCGGCACCCTCCCTCTAGGTCCACCAGCAGAATAACTAATATAGAATAGCCCGCATGCTAGTTATTCTTACAGGCAGTCCCATTAGTGTGTTCAGCATATTCACTGTGAGGCACCCATTTATTTGCTGGGTAATAGGCAATTTGTTGGCAATGAGCCACAGTGGATCCTCTATGATAAATTTGCATCCCTTTACACAGTACATCCTGTCATCTGGCGGCCCTTGGCTTGTTGTCGCAGTATACTAATTCTAATACATATATAATAAATATATATATATATATATATCTTATTTTATACTTATAATGCATTAGCGTACTCCTGTATGCTAATACATTACACTGCATCTCTATGACACAGGCTGCTGTTAGGGTAACCCATAATGTGCCCTAACAGCAGGCTTACAGATCAGACAGCCCTGGGGTCCTTTCTAGGTCATCAGGGCTGACTGCAAAGGGTCAGCCACCACGTTACCGGGTTTCCAGTGATGCGATCGAAGAAAAGAGTCCCTTTTGATCATACCGCGGTCACGGATCAAAGAGTTAAAGGGAATGTAACTAAAAAAAAAAATTTCTAGCGGCAAACAGTTAGTATATAAATGATTAGACATTGTTCTAATTTTTTCACAAGTCAGGAAATATTATAAATTAGATTCTAATTTATAACATTTCCATGTGCTGGTCACTAGAGGGAGCAATTCCCAAAATTGCAGCATTGGCGTGTGGTAAAGCAACCTCCTTGCTTTATGCTGCAAAATTGGAGAAGACACACTCGCTCTAGTGTGCTCAAACCATCCCCCCTCCTTTATCCTGGCTAGTACCAGGAGAAAGGAGGGGGTTGAATGTTCAAACCTCCTACACTGTGTGCCGCCATTTTTTGAGCGAATGCACAGTGTAGGAGGATTAGATACAGTGGTAATCACACAGTATAACACGAACATACACACACAAACATAACTTACCTGCTCCTGCCTCTGGCTCTGCTCCCTGTCCTTGCTTTTGAATATATGGACGCAAGCCGCAACCGGAAGTAGTCATCTTACTGTCCGGCCGCGGCTTCCGGTCCACATGAAAATCGTGCCGGATGTCGCTCTGCCGAAGACCTTCCTTTTGGACTGTGTGGGAGCGGTGCATGCGCCGTTCCCACACAGACGGCGTACGCCATAGTGAATGGAACGGCTCCCGTTCGCATTCTCTATGGGGATGTATGTGCCGTATTCCATCTCTGTATGTGTCGTTAATCGACACATACAGAGATGAAAAAAAAAATGGCAACCCCCATAGAGAAGTAAAAGAAAGAAAAAAGTAAAACATAAATAAAATTTATTTTAATGACATAATAAAAGCAATAACATACATATATATATATATATATATATATATAAAAAATATTTCGTGACCCCTTACCTTTTTAAACAGCTGGGTCTGATTTTTTTTTTTTTCTTAACCTAGCTACATTCAGCAGGCTGCTCTCTTCAGAAGCTGTTAGTTACAGCGCCTGCTTAGAGGATGAGTGCACACTGGAGCTCTAAGAAGCCTCTTCTACAGCGAAGCCAAAATACGTTCGTTGCTGTAGACTGGGGACCTGTACCGCCCGTCATCAAAAGTCAGCGGTCAGTCGCTAAGTTGTTAATGATTTCAATTGAATTTGGCCTAAAGGCCCCTTTACACCAGCCACTTATCTGGCAAACAAGTGTCCACAGAATGCGCGTTCCCGATAATTGCCCTGTGTAAACGGGGAACCATCAGCTGATGAACGAGCAAATGCATAGTTTTAAATGCAGAAAATATTATCGTTGTCGGCAGCGCATCTCCCTGTGTAAACAGGGAGACGCGCTGCCAACATGATAAAAATGTATGGGGACGAGTGATCAGAGTAACGAGCAAGGAGCAAACGAGCGCCGATCAACGAGCTGTCTCGCTGTTCTGCGATCATTTACATGCCCCACGTCGGGCGGTGTGATATCACCTTTAGGCTGGGTTCACACGACCATGTTACGTCCGTAATGTACGGAACGTATTTCGGCCGGAAGACCCGGACCGAACACACTGCAGGGGGCCGGGCTCCTAGCATCATAGTTATGTACGATGCTAGGAGTCCCTGCCTCGCTGCAGGACAACTGTCCCGTACTGTAATCATGTTTTCAGTACTGGACAGTAGTTCCACGCAGAGGCAGGGACTCCTAGCGTCGTACATAAGTATGATGCTAGGAGCCCGGCCCCCTGCAGTGTGTTCGGTCCGGGTCTTCCGGCCGAAATACGTTTCGTACATTACGGATGTAACATGGTCGTGTGAACCCAGCCTTAGAGTTTTACTTAAAGGGGTTTTCCCAAGGTAGTAAGTGACCGCAAATCATTAGGATATGCCATTACTTACTGATCGGTGCGGGTCCACCTGCCAGGACCCCCACCGATCCGCAAAATGGAGGAGCAAAAGTGTCTGCTGCTTCTTCACAAATTTTCCTTGCACAGTGCGCTCCCAGTTACCCGCTGTGCAGGGAACTACAACACAGCCAATCTTATTTAGCCCTGGTCCTTTTGTTCATGTAATCAGAGTGGGTCCCAGAGGTCTGACCTCCACCAATCAGAATTGCATGGTATATTCAAGTAATATGCCATAATAGCAAAATTTCCTGGTAGACGGCTGCGCTGACTCTGGACTTGATATAACGCAGTGGACCAACACTGTTGCTCAGTGGTCCAAAGTCCTTTGCATTTAATTTGGAAAACAAGGTCCTAGAGTCTGGAGGAAGAGTGGAGAGGCGTCAATCCAAGTTGCTTGTGGTCCAGTGTGAAGTTTCCACAGTCAGTGATGGTTTGGGGAGCCATGTCATCTGCTGGTGTTGGTCCACTGTGTTATATCAAGTCCAGAGTCAGCGCAGCCGTCTTCCAGGAAATTTTAGAGCACTTCATGCTTCCCTCTGCTGACAAGCTTTATGGAGATGCTGATTTCATTTTTCAGCAGGACTTGGCACTTGCCCACACTGCCAAAAGTACCAATACCTGGTTTAATAACCACAGTATCACTGCGCTTGATTGGCCAGCAAACTCGCCTGACCTAAACCTCATAGAGAATCTATAGGGTATTGTCAAGAGGAAGATGAGACACCAGACCCGACAATGCAGACGAGCTGAAGGCCGCTATCAAAGCAACCTGGGCTTCCATAACACTGCAGCAGCTGATCGCCTACATACTTCTCAGTAGGACAACATTTATGTATTAAAAAAATGTAAAATCATTTGTGAAATTGGGCTTATGTAATATTCGACATTTCTGAGACACCAAATTTTTGGTTTTCATTAAGGGTATGTTCACACTGCTTATTTTCGGATGTTTTTCGGGCCAAAAACGGCCGGTAAATCGGAAGCAGAACGCCTCCAAACATCTGCCCATTGATTGCAATGGGAAAAACGGCGTTCTGTTCCGACGTGCCGTTTGTTTATGCAGCCTTTTTGAAAGAAGTACTGGTCACTTCTTGGGATGTTTTTGGAGCCGTTTTTCATAGACTCTATTGAAAAAAGCTCCAAAAACGGCCGTGAAAAACGCGAGTGGCTTAAAAAAAGTCTAAAAATCAGGAGCTGTTTTCCCTTGAAAACAGCTCTGTATTTTCAGACGTTTTTGACTCCGCATGTGAACATACTCTAAGGCCCCATGCACACGAACGTGCTTTTCCCCCGAAAATCCAGAATTGCAGCCCCATTCATTCCTATGGGGCCATGCACACGACCGTGGTTTTCACGGCCCGTGCATGGCCCGGGAGCCTGGACCGCAGAAAGAATGGGCATGTCTTATTATGGCCGTGTTCTGCGGTCCAGGCTCATTAAAATAATGACATGTGCATGGCCCGCGACTTCTGCGCGACTGTCAGTCCTCTGCTGGCCGACCCGAAAATCACGGCCGTGCACATGGCTACGGTCGTGTGCATGAGGCCTTACTTTTAGCCATAATCATCAACATTAAAAGCAAAAAATGCTGGAAATAGATCACTCGGTGTGTAATGAATCTTTATAATATGAGTTTCACTTTTTGAATTACTGAAATAAACTTTTTGATGATATTGTAATTCATTGAGAAGGACTAGTAAGTCCCCTTGGGTATGGAGGGATATGCCTGCTGACAGTGAATTTTGAGTCTTCATGCAGATTTTTTTTTTTTTCCAGCAAGTATAAATTAATATATTTGTGCCAATTCCAGAACTGTATTTCTTCACGTGAGAATGAATCACCCAGGTATTCATGGGAGGAGATTCTAGATTCTCAGGGCAAAGGTGGGGAGAGATCTCCACATTTGATATGACTTGAACTATTACTCAACAACAGGAAAAATAAAAGCATATATCAGGGTTTTTTTCCCCTGTTTTTAATTTAAGTCTTTAAAGGTTTATTCACATCTTTAAAGAGGCTCTGTTACCAGATTATAAATTCCCTATATTGTACATGATGTGATCGGCACTGTAATGTAGATTAGAGCAGTGTTTTTTTTATTTAGACCTATATTAGCTTTATGCTAATTAGTTTCTCAATGGACAACTGGGCGTGTTTTATTTTTTGACCAAGTGGGCGTTGTACGGAGGAGTGTATGACGCTGACCAATCAGCGTCATACACTTCTCTCCATTCATTTACTCTGCACATAGCGATATATCTGTATCGCTATGTGCAGCCACATAAACACACTATAACGTTACTGCGGTGTCCGGACAATGAATATACATAACCTCCAGCCAGGACGGGATGTCTATTCAGAGAATCCTGACTATTTCTGGCCAAAAAGTAAAACACGCCCAGTTGTCCATTGAGAAACTCATTAGTCCGGGTGCGGGGGTGATGTGTGGAGCGCGCTCCATATACTGCGGGTGTCGGCTGTATTTTACAGCGGACACCCGGGCCTAACAGCCGAGAGCAGCGATCTCGCTGTTCCTGGCTGTTTAACCCCTCAAATGCTGCAGTTAATCGCGACCGCAGTAGCTCAGGCGTTGAAAAGAGGGGGGTAAGCCCCCTCTGACAGCTCATCTCCCCCCCCCCCCCCCCGCAGTGAGATCGGGGGGTGACGACGGTTGTTATGGCAGCCCGGGGAACGAATGACAGAAGCCTGTAAAAATTACGATGTACTGCAATACGTTAGTATTGCAGTATATTGTACCAGCGATCTAACGATCGCTGGTTCAAGTGCCCTAGGGGGGCTAATGAAATGTGTGGAAAAAAACCTAAAAGTATTAAAAGTTCAAAAAACGCCCCTTTTCCTATTTTCCCCCTAAAGTAATTAAAAAAAAAGCAAACAAAATTGGTATCGCTGCGTCCGTGTAAGTCTGAACTATTACAATATAGCGTACGGTGAACGCCGTAAAAAACGTAAACCGCCAAAATCGCTCTTTTTTTTTTGTCAACTTGGCTCTCAAAAAAATTTCACAAAAAGTTCTTCGTACCAAATTATGGTATCGATTAAAACTATAAACTACAGCTCGTCCCACAAAAAATAAGCCCTCACACCGCTCAATCGGTAAAAAAATAAAGTTATGGCTCTCAGAATGTGGAGACAAAAAACAATTATTTTTTTTTTAAACAAAATTTATTATCAATAAAATATAAAAAAAAAAAACTATATAAATTTGGTATCACCGTGATCGTATTGAGCCACAGCATAAACATAAGTTGACGTTTTTACCGCACGGTGAAAGCCGTAAAAACTAAACCCATAAAAACAATTGAGGAATCTGTTTCTTCTAACTTCAGCCCACAAATAATTTATTTTCAGTTTCCCAGTACATTATATGGATAATGGTACCAAAAGAAACTACAACTCCTGCCACAAAAAAGCCCTCACGCCACTTTATTGATGGAAAAATAAAAAAGTTATCCCTCTTGGAATGCGGGGAGTGAAAAACGAAAATGAAAAATCAAAAAATGACTTTGTCCCAAATGGGTTAAAGAGGCTCTGTCACCAGATTTTGCAACCCCTATCTGCTATTGCAGCAGATAGGCGCTGCAATGTAGATTACAGTAACGTTTTTATTTTTAAAAAACGAGCATTTTTGGCCAAGTTATGACCATTTTTGTAATTATGCAAATGAGGCTTGCAAAAGTCCAAGTGGGTGTGTTTAAAAGTAAAAGTCCAAGTGGGCGTGTATTATGTGCGTACATCGGGGCGTTTTTAATACTTTCACTAGCTGGGCGCTCTGAAGAGAAGTAACATCCTCTTCTCTTCAGAACGCCCAGCTTCTGACAGTGCAGATCTGTGACGTCACTCACAGGTCCTGCATCGTGACGGCCACATCGGCACCAGAGGCTACAGTTGATTCTGCAGCAGCATCAGCGTTTGCAGGTAAGATCGACTTACCTGCAAACGCTGATGCTGCTGCAGAATCAACTGTAGCCTCTGGTGCCGATGTGGCCGTCACGATGCAGGACCTGTGAGTGACGTCACAGATCTGCACTGTCAGAAGCTGGGCGTTCTGAAGAGAAGAGGATGTTACTTCTCTTCAGAGAGCCCAGCTTGTAAAAGTATTAAAAACGCCCTGATGTACGCACATAATACACACCCACTTGGACTTTTACTTTTAAACACACCCACTTGGATTTTTGCAAGCCTCATTTGCATAACTACAAAAATGGTCATAACTTGGCCAAAAATGCTCGTTTTTTAAAAATAAAAACGTTACTGTAATCTACATTGCAGCGCCTATCTGCTGCAATAGCAGATAGGGGTTGCAAAATCTGGTGACAGCCTCTTTAAGTTAGTGGTAGAATTTGGTCGACACATTCAGTGTTTATTTGTGAAAAACACCAAAATGTGGAGAAAATGTGCAAAAATGTGCAGTTTTTTTTTAAATTTTTATTTAAATGTATCTGCTTGTAAGACCGATAGCAATACCACACAAAATAGCTACTATTTAAAATTGCCCATATGTCTACTTTGTTTTCATTGTTTATTTAACGTCCTTTTATTTTTCTAGGACGTTACAAGGCTTAAAACTTTAGCAGCAATTTCTCACACTTTCAAGAAAATTTAAAAAGCCTTATTTTAGGGACCGGTTCCGTTCTGATCCAGTTTTTAGGGCCTTCTATATTATAAAGCCCCTATAAATCACCCCATTTTAAAAACTGAACCCCTCAAAGTATTCAAAACAGCATTTAGAAAGTTTCTTAACCTTTTAGGCGTTTCCCAAGAATTAAAGCAAATTAAAGGTGAAATTTATAAATGTCATTTTTTTTGCAGAAAATCAGATTTAATCCATTTTTTTCTGTAACACAGAACGTTCCACCAGAGAAACGCAACTCAATATTTATTGCCCAGAATCTGCAGTTTTTGGAAATATCCCACATGTGGCCCTAGCGTGCTACTGGGCTGAAGCACAGGCCTCAGAAGCAAAGGAGCACCTACAGGATTTGGGGGCCTCCTTTTTATTAGAATATATCTTCGGCATCATGTCGGGTTTGAGGATGTCTTGTGGGGCCAAAACAAAGCAAACACCCCAAAAAAGACATCATTTGGCAAGCTACACCCCTCAAGGAATCAATCTAGGGTTATAGTGAGTATTTAGACCCTACAGGTATTTTGCTGAATTTAGTGTAATTAGGCTGTGAAAATGAAAATCTAAGTTTTTTCTAATAAAATGACGTTTTAGCTCAGATTGTTCCATTTTCACAATAGATGAAGGAGAAAAATAACCCCAACATTTGTAAAGCAAACTCTTCTGATTACGGGAATACCGCATATGTGTTAATAAACTGCTGTTTGGACCCACGGCAGTGATCAGAAGGGAAGGAGCGCCATATGGCTTTTGGAGCTCAAATTTTGCTTGATTGTTTTTCGGTTCCATGTTTCATTTGCAAAGCCCATGAGAGGCCAAAACAGTGAAAACCCCCCAAATGTGACCCCATTTGGGAAACTACACCCCTCAAGGAATCTATCTAGGGGTATAGTGAGCCTTTAGACTTTTGCAGAATTTATTGGAATTAGGCTGTGAAAATGAAAATCTACATTTTGTTCCACTAAATTGTAGAATGCCTTCATTTTCACAAGGGATACTGGAGAAAAAGCACCCCAGCATTTGTAAAGCAATTTCTCCCGGTTACGGCAATACCCCACATGTGGTCATAAACTGCTGTTTGGACACACGGCAGGGCTCAGAATGGCAGGAGCTCTATTTGGCATGCAGGTTTTGCTGGATTGGTTTTTGGCCACCATGTCGCATATGCAAAACCCCTGAGGTACCAGAGTACAGTGGAAGCCCCAAGAAGTGACCCCATTTTGGAAACGACACCCTTCAAGGCATTTATAATTTGTCTGGACATATGAGAGGGCTCAGAAGTGAAGACCACTATGCACATTTGGGGCGTATTTTGGTGATTTTCACATCATTGGCCCACAAATGCAGGGCTCTGAGGTCAAATAGTAAAGCAAACCACCAAGTAGTGACACCTATACTGGAAACTACACCCCTTAGGGCATTTTAAGGGGTGTACTGAGCATTTTTACCCCACAGGTGATTCTACATTAGAAATTAGTGCCCAGCGAATGGTGCAAAGTGAAAATTGCAATTTTGCAATATAGTGCACAATATGTTGTGCCCAGTTTGTGCCACTGAAGACCAATATCTCATAAACTGTTAAGCCAGTTCTCTTGGGTATGGCAATGCTATTTATGTGGATGTAAACTGCTCTTTGGGCACGCTATAGGGTTCAGAAGGGAGGGAGCGCCATTTGGCTTTTGGATCGCAGATTTTGCTTGGCAGTTGTTCTGTATGGTTTTACTGGTATTTCAGTTTATAATGAGGGGGCATATGTGAACTGTGCGGAGTATATCAGGGCATAATAAGAGGGTATAATAATGGGGTAAACAAATAATTCATAGATTTGTGGCCAGTGTCGCACTGATAAATGGTTCTTGATCTTATCTGCTTTTGGAACGCTTTACACATTTTTTGTCACCATATTCTGGGAGCCAGAACTCTTATTTTTTTTTTTCCACCGGATCTTATTCGTTGCGGGACAATCTGTAGTCTTCATAGTACCATTTTGGGGTACACGCAATTGTTTGATAACTTTTTGTTAAATTTTTTTGGCAAGCAAGGTGACCAAAAACCAGCAATTCTGACAATGTTATTTTTTACAGTGTTCACCCTGAGGTAATAAAATACATTTTACTTTATTCTGCGGGTCGATTACGGCGACACCATATGTATATCGGTTTTTTTACGTTTTGCAGCATTTGCACAAAACCACTTTTTTTTTATAAATAATTTACTTTTGTGTCGCCATATTCTGAGAGCCATAACTTGCGTTGACAAAACTTTGTAAGGGCTTGTTTTTTGCGGGACGGGTTGTAGTTTTTATTAGTACTATTTTGGGGTACGTGCGACTTTTTTAACACTTTTTATTCTACACTTTAGAAGGGATGGTGACCAAAAAATAGCGATTCTGGAATATTTTTTTTTTTTTGCAGTGTTCACCGTGCAGGAAAAATAACATTATAGTTTGCGTTGTTCAAACGTGGTGATACCAAATATGTGTACTTTTTTTAAATTTTTCATTCTTTTCCTATAATAAAAGGCGGGGCCTAAAAGGCTTCCGTACTTGGCAGACCAGGAGGCCACTGTTGGCCTCCGGTTGCCATAGCAACGATCCGCATCCCTGCGACCACATTGCAGCGATGCTGATCTGGAAACCACTAAGATGCCGCGATCGCTTTTTATCGCGGCATCTAAGGGGTTAAAGGCAAGGAGCGGAGCTAGCTCTGTTCCCTGCCGTCACAGTAGGATGTCAGCTGTAACATACGGCTTCTCACCCTTCGGCTGATGGCGCAGGCTCAGCTTCTGAGCCTGCCGCCATCTTTCATCCATGGCTGGAAGCCTTTTAAGCCCCGCATCCGGACGAGGCCTAACACGTCGTACATGGCAAACAGGAGGCCATTGTTAGGCCTCCTGTTGCCAACCGCCGATCGGCTAGCATGGCTACCTACTACTACTACTACTACTTACTGACCTATCACAGTGATCGCAGGCTGCAATTGGTCAGTGATTGCGATTGTTCCCCCTACAAGTCCCAGTGACTATCGGCTGTCTGTGACAGCCGATGTCACTGTTCTGTCGCCATGTCTTTTGACATGGTGACAGAAAAGCACCATGACGTTACTATACCTCATGGTGCCTTAATGCAGGGCAAACCATGGCATACAGTTGCGTCATGGTGCGTTAAGGGTTTAAAGTTATGGCAATCACTTTGTTTGGTGTGACTATGGAAAACCACGTATTTACATGTGCTTTTTATCATAAGTTTAGTGGTGCACTAATGATGTGACATTCTACCACACTATTTCCCCCCCATATTCAGGTACCCTTACACGAAGAGGTTTTCCAGTCCCATAAAATTAATGGCCTATCCTCAGGATAGGCCATCAATAGCTGATTGGTCTGGCTCCGACTCCTGTGACCCTGCCGATCAGCTGTTTTGAAGGGGCTGCAGCGCTCGTACGAACGCAGTTTTCTCTTCATTTCTACTTGCTCACTGTGAATCGTCGACACAGATGTAGCGGCGATTCACAGTATTGCAGCCCTCTCAGATTAAAAAAAATAATAATTCTAGGAGGAATATCCGAAGAATAACACAACATAGAGTCGTAAGAAAAGTTGCTGCAGAATTTTTATTTTATGGGGAATACAAGTATTTACTAAAACTAGACATGTCAGAAGAAATGACAGGTCCTCTTAAAGGGAACCTGGTACCAGCATTTCACCTATTAAATCAGCAATACCAGGTGGTGGTAGGTGAAAAATAATTTCGATATAACCTATAATTATCTTCTTAGTCGGCTCTGTAGCTTTAGTATAATTGTATAAACTCCTAATGCACTGTATTGACGGGCTAGGCAATGTCCCAAAGAAACACCCTCCCTCTCTTAGTACAAAGGCAACTCCATAATTTATATATATATATATATATATATGTATATATATATATATATATATATGCAGAGAAAAAAACGGAGTACGAAGCCGTATATATAAAAATGTAACGCATTTTTATTAATCACAAAAATAAGACAAACATTTAAAAAGGTACGTAATGAATGCAAAGACTCTATAATATTAAATTGTATAACAGGAAAACAGACTATCCATATGTCTGTAGTCCTTACAATGAGGATATATGGAATGGGTGGTATATTATCCTATAGGTGGCTGACCCCTCATGAAAAAATCATCAGGTTATGGACACAGTGGTCCTGGGAAGAGTTAGGGAAAGCCTGAATATCAAAAAAATAAAGGAAACCTTACCCATGTCAGTGACATGGAAGACTGGATGCCGTGTATAGAACTCCAACGTGCGTTTCGCTATGTGTGCTTCCTCGGGGTACAACTGTAGCTTTTAGTATTCAGTTTTTTAGTGTTCCCACACCGTATGCTAATGCGCATAAAAGAGTAAAATCTTTGTTTGAAAAGTCATATCTTCATTCCTCAACTCTTTCCCCCGCCTCCTTACTTTTGATTGACAGCTCCACCCCTTCCCCCAGCACACAAAATCCCTCGCTTGTGCATTGATGTCCACTTCCTGTGTGTACGTACAACGGGACATCGGATTATTACGATAAAAGGCGCAAAATATTTGCAGACCGTTATGTACAGTCGGAGGAGGAGTTTAGGAGAGGGGATAACGGCAATGAACTTTTTATAGCAGCGGCCAGTGAGGGATAAGTAAAGCTCAATAGGTGAAATGCTGGTGACAGGTTCCCTTTAAAGATTATGTATGTGCTTGATAATAACAATGGATAGAGCCAAAACATGGCATGGGTGAATAAAAGATTCATTACGTAAATCAGTGCTGCCATTTTTTTCAGATTTTTAGTAGTGGGGATAATGTCCTGAGTCAGAAAGAGAGATCATATGGATTATATCAAGTTAGCGAATTGAAGAATAGGATTTTGTCATAAATGTAATTATTTTTTATTTTTTTAACATTTAGAAAGGAAATAAAAATGATAAAGACATCCTCAACTCCTTGATGTCTGGAGCTCTGGCTGGTGCTGTTGCCAAGACAGCTGTTGCCCCATTGGATCGAACCAAAATCATCTTCCAAGGTAAATCTTTCCAATGCCCCAGACAATTATGGTAATTTACACATTATGATCTTCCCTCCAAATGTACTGCTCATTTTGTAAGCAACGTTTTTAATTACTAGGTTGGAATGATATTTGTTAGCCAGTGGTTCTAGAAATGAATATAAGAGCCATTTTGTTACATGAACATTTCCTGTAGGATGGTGATCTGCTTGAATATTTTTTATAGCCTTCCTCAATCTTTAAATTAAATTTTTCAAACCGGCAGATCTCTAACTCTGCTATTAAAGAGGTTGCCCACTACCGGACAAGTGATGACCTATCCACCAGATAGGTCATCAGTACATGATCTGTGGGGGTCCAACATCTGCACCCCACACCGTTAAGCCGCTCTGGCTGCCCCCTGGGAGCCGGACGTCCATACGGGAAGCAGATAGCTCCGGTCATGTAATAGCGTGTCATGGCATGTCAATTGAATAGGAGCAGAGTTACACTTCGGCAGCACGGCCGCTATGCAATGGACAGAGCCAAGTGCTTCCGGCTCCGTACATTTCATAATGTGCCATAACATCCGGTGGATAGGTCATCAGTTGTCCGGTAGTGGACAAACCCTTAACCCCTAGGCGCACAAGGACGCAACTGTACGTCCCTGTGGCCAGTGTCTTAGCGCACAGGGACGTACAGTTACTGCGAAGTTCCCAGTGCACACTGTCGGCGACAGTGTGCATCGGGAACCGGGAGGCCAGCTGTCCCTGACAGCTGACACTCCACTATATGCCGATCAGCGGCTTATTTCCGCTGATTCCGGCAATTAACCCCTTGATTGCGGTGATCGATTGCAATCACCGCATTCAGGGGTTTCTAGCTCATCGGCAGACCTCACGATGAAATCGTGAGGTTTGCAGATGGCTAGCATGGCGATCGGAGGCCAAGTAATGGCCTCCGTGTCTGCCATGTACGGAAGCCTATCAGGATCAGTCTCCTGATAGACTTCCTGTCAGAGTGACTGCCGTTCGCGATGCACACTGTCGATGAGAACTGGGAGGTCAGCTGTCCCTGACAGCTGACACTCCACTAGTTGTCGCTGATTTCGTCAATTAACCAATTACATGCGGGGCTCGATTGCGATCTCCGCATGTAGGGGGTTTGTAGCACATCAGCAGCCCCCATGCAATTGTGGGGGCTGCTGATGCCAGACAACGGCCCCCGGGTCTGCCATGGATGCAAGCCTATGAGGGTCAACCTCTGCTGGTCCTCGCAGACTAACTGTCAGAGTGACTGTGACGTCACACTGACAGTTGGAATACGTTACACTACCTAGGTAGTGTAATGTATTCTAGCAGCGATCAGAACTGCAGGTAAAAAAAGAAAGTGTCAAAAGTAAAAGAAAAGTTAATAAACAAAAAATAAAGTGTAAAAAGTAAATAAAAAATTTAAAAAAAAGTTAATAAAAATGTTTTGCAAAAGTGTAAAAAGAAAGATTTTTTTTTCCTATAATAAATCTCTTATTATAGGGAAAAAATGAAACCGTTAAAAAACAGTACACATATTTGGTATCACCGCGTTCGTAACGACCCAATCTATAAAACTATGTTATTTTTACCGCACTGTGAACGCCGCAAAAAAAATAAACTAAAAACAATGCCAGAATCACTATTTTTTTGGTCACCACCCCTCCCAAAATATAGAATAAAAAAGGATCAAAAAGTCGCATGTACCCGAAAATAGTACCAATAAAAACTACAACCCGTCCCGCAAAAAACAAGCCCTTACACCGCTTTTTGGACTGAAAAATAAAAAAAGTTATGGCTCAGAATATGGTGACACAGAAAATAAATAATTTTATAAAGAAGTGATTTTATTGTGCAAACGCTGCAAAACATAAAAAAACTATATACATATGGTATCGCCGTAATCGTACCGACCCGCAGAATTAAGTAAAATTGTCATAGCGCATTATGAACGCCGTAAGAAATAAAGAATTTAAAACGCCAAAATCACTGTTTTTGGCCACCAAAGCTCTAAATAAAATGTAATAAAAAGTGATCAAAAATTAGCATCTACCAAAAAATGGTACCAATAAAAACTACAGCTCGTCCTGCCAAAAATAAGCCCTCACACCGCTCAATTCATGGAAAATTTTTATTGAGCTACGCAGAAGCCGGAAGTCAGAGGTTAGTCATGGAGAACTTCAGGGGACTTTCAGTCCCCCGTTCTACCTATCGCTGCCAGCGATCACACATGTATCCCCTATCCTGTGCATGTTATTTGTAGGACACACTATAGGTCGCATTTTTTTTGTGGGGGGGGCTGTATGGCGTTCCCTACAGGGGGGGGCGCTGTATGGCGTTCCCTGCAGGGGGGGGGGCGCTGTGTGGCGTTCCCTGCAGGGGGGGGCGCTGTATGGCATTCCCTGCAGGGGGGGCGCTGTATGGCGTTCCCTGCAGGGGGGGGGCGCTGTATGGCGTTCCCTACAGGGGGGGGGCGCTGTATGGCGTTCCCTACAGGGGGGGGCGCTGTATGGCGTTCCCTACAGGGGGGGGCGCTATATGGCGTTCCCTACAGGGGGGGGGCGCTATATGGCGTTCCCTACAGGGGGGGCGCTATATGGCGTTCCCTACAGGGGGGGCTGTATGGCGTTCCCTACAGGGGGGGGCTGTATGGCGTTCCCTACAGGGGGGGGAGAGTGTATGGCGTTCCCTACAAGGGGGGGGCTGTATGGCGTTCCCTACAGGGGGGAACTGTATGGCGTTAGCGCCATACAGCCCCCTCTGTAGAGAACGCCACACAGTCCCCCTGTAGATAACGCCACACAGTCCCCCCTCTAGATAACGCCACACAGTCCCCCCTGTAGATAACGCCACACAGTCCCCCCTGTAGATAACGCCACACAGTCCCCCCTGTAGATAACGCCACACAGTCCCCCCTGTAGATAACGCCACACAGTCCCCCCTGTAGATAACGCCACACAGTCCCCCCTTGTAGATAACGCCACACAGTCCCCCCCTGTAGATAACGCCACACAGTCTACAGGGGGGGCTGTATGGCGTTATCTACAGGGGGGACTGTATGGCGTTATCTACAGGGGGAAGTTGTGTGACACCCAGGGGAGGGGGGGCCCCAGTCAAAAGTTTGCTATGGGGCCCAGTCTTTCCTAGTTACGCCCCTGCATGTATGTCATTAACCTGACGTAATTTCCTCACTAAGCCTTATATAGGACACGGTGATAGCTCGGGCACAACAATTGTACTCGTTGGATTAGCAGTGAAAGTGTTGCACACCGCGCTAACCACTGGGATCGTAGAAAACTCAGATCCTTTCCATTTAAACATTTACAGTGTCATTTAAAAGTAATCATCCCCCATTGGTGTATTTCCTGGAATTAAAATGTATTTTAAATTTGCTTTTCTGTAATGGAGCTGGCAAAATACTCCAAATTATCACATTGGAATGAAAAAAAATACCTAGTTTAGAAAAAAAAAATAAAAAAAAGTTGTGAGTTCATATGTGTTTACCCCCCTTTGTGATGAAACCCCTAAATAAGTTCTAGTCAAACCAATTAACTTCAGAAGTCACATAATTAGTTGAATAATATTCCCCCTGTGTGCAATAAAAGTGTAACCTGATGTCTGCAACACCACTAAGCAAGCAACATGAAGACTCTAGGAGCTCTCCGGTCAAAGACAAAGTTGTGCAGAAGTATTGGACAGGGTTGGGTTATACAAAAAAAAAAAAACTCTGAACATCCCAAAGAGCACCATTAAATCAATTTTTAGACGAAAAAACAGAGAAAAAGGAAGGGAGACCTATACGGAAAAGGAAACAAGTGACATGGAAGAAATAGAAGATCGGGAAAACCATTTAAATACTAATATAATAAACCTTACAGATTTAGTTTTGGATAAAGATTGTGTGAGTCTTTTGGAAAAAGGTTTAAATTTCAGTCTAGTAGAAGATTTTGATGTTGTAGATTTTGAAGTAGATCTTTTCAAGGGTATAAGAAAACTAAACTTGCATAAAACCTTAAATTTTGCGACAGATAACAGTGTTAGAAGAGATTGTGAAAAACCTTGCAAAGTAGGACCTCTAGGATTTAGTGTAAGTGGAAATTTTTCAGAGGAAGAATCTGCCTGTTTGCAAACCTTAGTCGATAGTTTTTCGGAAGAGGATATTGATGTATGTGAAGGAAGCGAGGCAGATTATTTTAAAGGTGGAACTGCCTCCACCTTTTCACCCCCTATATTTTCAGGAAGCAATCTAGACCTTTTTTCAAAAGCAGTGAAAAATGAAGTGGAATCACTCCTATACAGCACTGAAAGTAATATCTCGAAAGGGGAGAAAAAAGCTTTAAACCTTTTAAGAAATATGAATAATGTAGTTATAAAAAAAGCGGACAAGGGAGGTAATGTTGTTTTGATGTCAAGAGAATATTACCTCTCTGAAGCTTTGAGACAATTGTCCGATATGGGTACATATTCAGTTTTAGATAGAGATCCTACTCATAAGTTTCAACAAAAACTACAGACCTTTTTGAGAAAAAACGTGGAAAACGGCTGCTTATCACAAAAAATGGCAGAAAAATTGTACCTTGATTTTCCTTCAAAACCATCATGGTATTTTCTTCCTAAAATGCATAAGGATAAAAAATACCCTCCCGGCCGTCCAATAGTTTCGGGGGTAGGCTCCTTAACCGAGCCCCTCTCTAAATATATTGACTGGCTGCTGAGGCCCTTACTAAAAAGTATTCCATCATACATTAAAGATACTAACGAGTTTTTGAATGTTGTTAGGAATTTTTCATGGGAAAAAGATTTCTACCTCACGTCTATAGACGTTGAAAGTCTCTACACCAGAATCCCTCACGACATAGGTGTAGATACAGTGAAAAGAGTTCTCTCCTTAGCTAAGAAGAGTGAAAACTTCATCTCTTTTGTCAGTGAAGGTTTAGATTTTATCCTCACACATAATGCCTTTAAATTTAATGATAAATGGTATATACAAAATAACGGAACAGCCATGGGAACCCCAGTAGCTTGTACGTTGGCTAATATTTTTTTAGGGGTTTTTGAGGATAGATATATCATTACACATTTGAATCCATTCCTAACTAAGATTAAATTATTTGTCAGATTTGTTGACTATATTTTTATGGTTTGGTCCGGTACAAAATCAGAATTCGAACTTTTTGTCACATACTTGAATGATTCTAATAAAATGAACATGAAGTTTACAAGTAAAATTGACCCTGTGGAGTTAGACTTTCTTGACGTAAAATTAATAATCAAGGGGAATATTTTACATACGGAAGGTTTTAGGAAACCAACTGCTACAAATTCTTTACTACGTTACGATAGTTTCCACCCCCTACACGTCAGGAAAGCAATCCCATACGGTCAATTTATAAGGCTAAGACGCATAAATGACACAGATGAATCTTTTCTTAAACAGGCAAACGCCCTAAAAAAACGATTATTAGGAAGAGGTTTCCCGCCTGATATATTAAATAAAGCCATGAATACTGCATTCATGAAAAATCTGAATGATTTGTTAAAACCAAAGAAATATAAAAATAGGAATGAAAAGGAGGGAAAAAGATTCATCTTTACTTTCAAATATACTGGTCAAGCACAAATCATCAAAAATGCGATTTATAAATATTGGCATTTAATCTAAGAAGATTCAAGTCTGAGAAATATAGCCATAAAAAAACCTTTGATCTCGTTCAGACGAAGTACCACACTAAAAGACAATCTAGTACATAGTAGATTTTCTGAAATTAAACATAATTGGCTTGACAAACAAATCCCGAAAGGGAACCATCGATGTGGAAATTGCGCCTTCTGTAGGTTTAACCTCCAGGCAAAAATATTGAATTTTGGGGGTATCACACAAAAAATAGAACAATTTATTAGTTGCAAAACTAAATTCGTAGTCTATATCATTTTTTGTCCTTGTGGACGATTTTATATAGGAAAAACCATCAGATGCCGATATGTTAGATTCAGAGAACACTGTAAATCTATAACAACAAATGAGGGAGCTCCCAGATTAATCCACCATATGAATAAAGCCCATGGTGGAGACTCTAATCTATTGAGGTTCGCAGGTATTGAACATGTCCCAATTCCTGAAAATGGGGGGGATAGACATAGGATATTATTGAGAAAAGAATCAGGATGGATTATCCGTACCAATGCAATGGGACCTGCCGGCCTAAATGATAAAAATGACATGGCAGTCTTTCTATAACAATCTTTATATTTGTGCTTATAATTTTTGTTTTTAATTTGCCACACATATGATGTATGTGTTGCTTTTTATCCTCACTTATGTGTACAAGAGTGTAACTATGCTTTCTGTAAAGGAACAATAAACGGCTTCCTATATCATATCCATTATGGTGTACAAACAAAAAATGGCTATGTAAGGATAAAACTATTTATTTATAGTGTATTTAACTGAATACAGTTCTTTGCTCCATCCCCCGAATAATTCATCAAAAGTTTCCATTCTAATTAATCTACATATATATGTATATATTTTCTTAAAATCGTACTCACCTATCGTTGTCTGATGTGTCCGTGATGGAAGTTTTGCTTCTTTGCGGCCTTCAGGTCAGAATAAGGTGTGAATGGAGCCCTTTTCTTTGAAAGGTAAAAGTGATGCTTGCTTTGTGAAAAGAAATTAACATAAAGGGGTGTGTTCCAGAAGCTGTTCACTGTTGCTACATGCGTTACTATGGAAGCTGCAGCTGTTGGTAGTTTAAAAGAACGCCTCCAGCAGTGACGTACTAGGTCAGAAGAAGCGCAATCTCCAGCGCAAAACAGGCTGTAACCTACAACTAGCTGTCCTCCCTGTAATGCTTTTATCCTCGCCAAGGTGACACAATAAAGTTAAAAAGATTTGCAAACGGGTGAGTGCCGCATTTTCATTTCTTTCATCTATATTATAACCACTGGGATCGTAGAAAACTCAGATCCTTTCCATTTAAACATTTACAGTGTCATTTAAAAGTAATCATCCCCCATTGGTGTATTTCCTGGAATTAAAATGTATTTTAAATTTGCTTTTCTGTAATGGAGCTGGCAAAATACTCCAAATTATCACATTGGAATGAAAAAAAATACCTAGTTTAAAAAAAAAATAAAAAAAAGTTGTGAGTTCATATGTGTTTACCCCCCTTTGTGATGAAACCCCTAAATAAGTTCTAGTCAAACCAATTAACTTCAGAAGTCACATAATTAGTTGAATAATATTCCCCCCTGTGTGCAATAAAAGTGTAACATGATGTCTGCAACACCACTAAGCAAGCAACATGAAGACTCTAGGAGCTCTCCGGTCAAAGACAAAGTTGTGCAGAAGTATTGGACAGGGTTGGGTTATACAAAAAAAAAAAAACTCTGAACATCCCAAAGAGCACCATTAAATAAATTTTTAATAAAATATGGCGCAACTACAAAACTGAGAAGTGCCGTCCACCAGAACTCTCAGACCAGCAAGGAGGGCAACATGTCATGTAACTGTACATGACAGCTGCCAAGGTTGAGGTCAGAAGCAAAGCGCACTCCATACTCAGTGGTTGTTGGCTGTATGTTACAACTGACACCCCACTGCAACGGGTGGAATTGAAGATCACTTCAATTCTTGCTTGTTTAACTACTTAGATACTTTGGTCAATAGCGACGACGGCATCTAAGCCATTAAAATAAGGGGGACGGCCCCCTCCGACATGCCGTCGCACCCGACGTCCGTCCCCGCAACCCGAGCACGGGGTGCCGATGGTTGTTATGGGAGCCTAATGAAGGCCACCAGGTCTGCCATCTTTGTACGTTTATTCAATACATTAATATTGCAGTATAAAATGCAACCATCGCTGGTTCAAGTCTCCTAGGGGGACTTATAAAAAAAAAAAAGTTAAAGTTATCTTTAGTGTACAAAAAAAATATTAAAAGTGAAAAGAAAAACCCTTTCCCATTTTTTTTCCCTAAAGTAATTGTTAAAAAAAATTTCAATGGACATAACTGGTATTGCCGCGTCCGTAAAAGTCCAAACTATTACAATATAACGTTATTTAACCAGCTCGGTGAACACCGTAAAAAAATGAATTGCTGTTTTTGGGTCGCCTTAGCTCTCCAAAAAAATAGAATAAAAAGTGATCATAAAGTTGTAGGTCTCCCAAAATGGTAGTAATAAAGACTACAGCTCTCCCCAAAAAAGTCATCACAACGCTAAATCGACTGAAAAATAAAAAAGTTATTGCTCTCAGAATGTGGTGACAAATTTTTTTTAACAAATCGTTTTTTCTTTATATAAGGGGTAAGGGAAAAAAACATATAAATGTGGTGTCTCCGTAATTGTATTGACCCGTAGAATAAAGTTAACATGTACGAGGTACATTGTAAATATGAAACCCAAAAAACAAAGGTGGATTTTGCCAAAAAATAAAATCTACATTTTTTTCAACACTTTAGGCGATTGTCGATTTGAATCTCGATATTTATTTCTTTATTTCTTTTTTTATTTCTTTTTTCTGTTTATTTAACCGTAATACCAAGAGGATAATTGAATACATTTTCTTTTATATAAATAAATTTTTAACATATATTGCTATAATTATTGTACGTAACTTCACAACTTTTAACCTCTGCAAATATTTTATTTTATCATAAATACAATTGAAAAATGTTTATATAACTGATTATAACTTCTGTGTTCCCCGGCAGCGAACAGGTTATCAGAATCTATAATCAATGATGTTCTGTGTGCACGAACATCCCCCTCTGCCTGTCACCACCTCAGCCGGTCTCCGACATTGCCGGATTCACATGACCGTGATTGGACCGTGAAAAATGTTCTGTGTTTCAGGCGGATTTCGCGGCCTGATCACTGTACATGTGATCGGGACTCCTGGCATCAGTCATTTAGGCTACAATCACACGACAGTGAAAAAAAAATGTCCGTTAAAAACTGATCAATGGTCAGTTTTTCGTGTCCATTTTGCATCAGTGTCTCCAAATTCTCATCCATTTCCGGTCCGTCTTTCATGGCCGTAAAAAAAAGATGGATTTCATTTGTCAGGGTAGATCGTTCCACAGTGCCCACATATAGTGACATAGTGCCACTACATTGCCCACATGTAGTGATAGTGCCACCCCCCCATATAGTGCCACAGTGCCCATGTAGACAGTGCCACACCCCCGTGCAGAAAGCACCCCCATGTAGATCATACCCCATTTTGTAGATCGCAGCACCACCCCTTCCCTTGTAGATAGCACCCCCACATGTAGATCGCAGCGCCCCCCGTCCCTTGTAGATCGCAGCACCCCTACCCCTTGTAACCAGTGCCCTCCCTTGTAGATCGCACCCCCTTCCTTGTAGATCGCGCCGCTATAGCGGTCACTAGTAGCTGAATCCCCGGCCAGAGGTTTCTGACGCTTTGGTCAGAGATTCAGCTCCCAGTGGGAGGTGGTGCGATCTGCAAGTGGGTGCTATCTATCTACAGCGGGGCGGTATCTACAGGGCGATGTGGCTATGTACTAGGAGTCCCTGCTTCCCCACAGAACTGCTGTTCCATACTGTATCATTTTGTTCACTACAGAACAGCAGCTCCATGAGGAAGCAGAGACAGAACGGGGCGGGCGCAGATACAATTGAATACTCCTGGAGAGGAATCCCCGTCCAGAACGTCGCCGACCCTTTGGCCGGGTATTCTGCTCCTAGAGGGAGCCGATGTCCATATATGGACAGTGATGTCAGGGGCTCCTCCTGCAGTGGAATCCCTTTCCAGAGCGTTGGCCGGGTATTCTGCTCCTAGAGAGAGCCCCTGACGTCCCTGTCCATATATGGACAGTGAGGTGAGGGTCTCCTCCTGGAGTGGAATTCCCAGCCAGAGCCGACGCTCTGGCTGGGAATTCCTCTCCTGGAGAAGCCCCTGGCGTCACTATTCATATATGGACAGTGACGTCAGGCGCATCTCTAGGGAGCCCCAAAAGCTCTATGTACAGTGAGGGGGGGTGTGTGTGTCGCTATCTACAAGGGGGAGTTATGGCACTATCTACGGGGGGGGGGGGGGTTGGCATCTACAAGAGGAGGCTGTTCATTATGTCACCATATAGTCTCATTAGCCTCAGTTATAAATTTAAAGAGGTCAGTGCCTGACTAAAACAATTTATTTTCTATTATTTTATTTTGTTAACTACCTTATAGAACTGTATTGCTTGTAAAATGTACAAATGGTTTTATGCTCGAGTTACATAAAAAAAAAAGGTGCAATCAAAAATATTACATCTTATTGATTGGTAGAGAAAGCAAATATAGTGAGGGGGGAAGGAGATATCGGGAAAGAAATTGGGGGAGGGGAGGGCACCAAACTGAGTCTTTGCCCGGATGCTGGAGAACCTAGCTACGCCTCTGTCCAAAGATCCGCAGCGGAGATGGAAGTATCTGTCCATAGGAGCACTATAAGCCGTAGACTTTACGGAGGGGGCTTTATGAAAGAGCGTCCAGAATAAACACATTGCTTAAAGTGTAGCTAAACGTTAGTGACATGCCAGAAGTTTTAATTGGTGGAGGTCCGAGCACAGAGACCCCCACCACTCGCTCGTGTGAGCGCCTCGCCACTTCGTTTCTGTTCGGCTTTTTCCGGAAAACCGATGTATCGGAGTACGGGCTCTTAGACTTTCTATTGAGTCTGTCCTCCCATACATTCATTTCCGGACAGACACAAAGAGGCTGAGCGCTCACACGAGCACTTCTGCCGCTTCGTTTGAGCGATTGGTGGGGGTCTCAGTACTCGCACCCTCACCAATCAAAACTTCTGACATGGCGTTGTTAAACGTTTAGCTACATTTTAATGAAAAACATAAGAAAACATGTTTTGAGTTCGCCAAAAAGCATGTGGCAGACTCCCCATCACATGGAAAAGGTTCTCTGGTCAAATGAGACTAAAATTGAACTTTTGCGATCATGGGATACACTATGTGTGGGGCAAACCCAACCCTTCCCATCACCCCAAAAATGCCATTCCCACAGTGAAGCATGGTGGTGCAGCATCATACTGTGGGGATGCTCTTCATTGGCAGGGATTGGAAAACTGGTCAGGATTGAAGGAAACCTTGATGACCGTAAATACAGGGTAATTCTTGGGGAAAACCTGTTTATCTGCCAGAGTTTTGGGACTGGGATAGAGGTTCATCTTTCAGTAGGACAATGACCCCAAAACTACTGTTAAATCTTCACTGGAGAGATTAAAGGGGAACAATTTAACCCTTTCCCGCTGAGCTCAGTACTGACCTGAGTTAACACGGCGCCATCTTTCCCTGGCGCGTGTTTGAGCTGTGATACCTGCTGTTTCCGACAGCAGGCTATCACAGCTTAGTGTGCAGGGACCGATTGCGGAGGTCCCCGCCGATTAACCCCTTAGAAGCCGCGTTCAATAGTAATCGCGGCTTCTTAGGGGTTAAGCCACAATCGACGGCCCGCTACGTTATAGCGGGCGGCGATGGCTACTATGGCAACCAGAGTCCTAACAATGGACTCCTGCTATGCCATCGACGGAAGCCTAGTGGGTCCTGACAAAGTCAGGACCCACTATGCTAGCTGTGAGCGAGTAGCTGACCGCTCTAATACACTGCACTGCACTCTAATACACAGTGTATTAGAATAGCGTATTAGAATAGCGATCAGGGCCTCCTGCCCTCAAGTTCCCTAGTGGAACAAAGTAAAAAAAAGTTGCGTGAAAATGAAAGTTTTAATAGTGATGAAATTAAAAATCCACATTTTTCCATTGTCAGTCCTTTATTATTAATAAAAATAAACAAACAAACTATACATAATCGGTATCGCCGCGTCCGTAACTGCCTGAACTACTATGTTGTTATTTATCCCGCGCGGTGAACTCCATAAAAGAAAATAACAATCAACCATACCAGAATCACAATTGTTTGGTCACTTCACCTTCCAAAAAATGGAATAAAAAGAGATCAAAAAGTCGCATGTACCTAAAAATGGTACTGATCGAAATTACAAGTCCTCGCACGGCTTACTCGAAAAATAAAAAAACGTTATGGCTCTTAGAATATGGCAACACAAAAAGTAAATGATTTTTTACAAAAAGTATTTTATTGTGCAAACGCCTTAAGACATAAAAAACTATAAACATATGGTATCGCCATAATCGTATCGCCCCGCAGAATAAAGTGAATGTGTCATTTATAGCGCACGGTGAACGCTATAAAAAACAATAGTAGAATTGCTGTTTTTTAGTCACCACGCCTTTTAAAAAGAGAATAAAAACTGATCAAAAAGTCTCATGCACCCCATGAAAACTACAATGAATTCCTCAAGGGGTCTAGTTTCCAAAATAGGGTCACTTTTGGGGGGTTTCCACTGTTTTGGCACCACAAGACCTCTTCAAACCAGAGATGGTGCCTAATAAATTAAATTAATTAAATTTCACCTCTACTTTGCTCTAAATTCCTGTGAAACAACTAAAGGGTTAAGAAACTTTCTAAATGCTGTTGTGAATACTTTGAGGGGTCTAGTTTCTAAAATGGGGTGTTTGATAGGGGTTTCTAATATATAGGCCCCTCAAAGCAACTTCAGAACTGAACTGGAACCTAAAAATGAAGCAATACTTCGCTTCTTACATTATACTGATAATGAGCCGTGCCCACCCCAAGATGACCCCAGTTTTGACCGTTTGTATAAATGGAGACCCCTATTAGACCGTTTCAGTGCCCGGTTTTCCCAAGCATACACCCCCGAGAATTGTATTTCTATTGATGAGTCCATGGTACATTTTAAAGGGAGGCTTCAATTCCGCCAGTACCTGCCGAGTAAGAGGGCAAGGTATGGCGTGAAGATGTGTAAGCTGTGCGAGAGTGCATCAAGGTATACCTACAAATTTAGGATGTATGAAGGGAAGGACACCAGTATTCAGCCCCCAGAATGCCCCCCCTTACTGGGAGGTAATGCAAAAATTGTGTGGGATTTGGTGCACCCACTGCTGGACTAGGGTTCCTACCTCTACCTGGATAATTTTTATACCAGCATCCCACTCTTCAAGTGCCTCGCTTCCAGAAGTCCTGCGGCATGCGGCACTGCTAAAAGAAATCTGAGAGGCCTCCCTACGACACTGCTTGGGCAAACACTCAGAAGGGGTGAGAGCAGGGCAAATTCTAGCAGCAACATATTGTGTGTCAAGTACAAGGACAAGAGAGATGTCCTTGTATTGACACACAATACATGGCCACACCAGTACCCATGTACCTGTACGAGGTACCAGTACAGGGACCCCCAATACAAACTACATCCTGGACTACAATAGGTACATGGGAGGGGTGGACTTGTCAGATCAAGTCCTGAAGCCCTACAGCGCCATGCGATGTGGTGTGGTATAAGAAGCTGGCCGTGCACATCATACAGATGGCATTGTACAATGTGTACGTGCTATGTCGATGTACAGGCCAGACGGGAACTTTCCTGGAATTTCAAGAGGTGGTTATCAAGAACCTAATCTTTAGGGACCAAGAAGGGGGACACCCAGTACTTCTGGAAGCGAGGCCATACGCATCGTACCAGGGCAACACTTTCCAGGAGAAGTTCCCCAAACTGGCAAGAAGGGAAAAAGCAAGAGGTGGAAAGGCTGCTATAAGAGGGGGATAAGGAAGGACACAATATATCAATGTGACACGTGTCCCGAAAAACCAGGGCTCTGTATGAAAGTGTTTTAAAATTTATCATGCATCCCTTTATTTTTAATTTACCCCAGTTTTACTTACCCTGATGCACTCCGCACAGCTTATCCCCCTCATCTTTCCCTTCTGCGCCCTGCTGTGTGCCCAGGCAGCTGATAACAGCCACATGTAGGGTATTGCCGTACCCAGGAGAACCCACATTACAGTTTATGGGGTGTATGTCTCTGGTCAAAATGCTCACTACACCTCTAGATGAATGCCTTAAGGGTGTTGTTTTTAAAACGGGGTCACTTTTTGGGGGTTTCAACTGTACTGGTACCCCAGGGGCTTCTGCATACATGACTTCGCACCAGAAAATCCCCAGTAGATCAGATGGTGGTCCTTTCCTTCTGAGCCCTCCCATGGGCCCAAACAGCAATTTATCACCACATATGGGGTAATGCCACACTCAGGACAAATTGGGCAACAAAATGGGGTATTTTATTTCTTGTGAAAATAAGAAATTTTGAGCCAAAACTACTACATCTTGGAAAAAATTAATTTTTTTTAAATTCACAGCCCAATTCAAATAAATTCTGTGAAAAAACTGTGGGGTCTAAATGGTCACAACACCCATAAATGAATTCCTTGAGGGGTGTAGTTTCCAAAATGGGGTCACTTTTGGGGGATTCCTACTGTTTTGGCACTTCAACACCTCTTCAAACCTGGCATGCTGCCTAAAATATATTCTAATAAAAAAAGAGGCCCCAAAATGCACTAGGTGCTTCTTTGCTTAGCAAAGAGCAAGAAGAATTGGGTCCAGCGCTAGTGTGGATAAAATGGAAACTGTTTCCAAGTTTTATTAAGTCATTTTAAAAGGATCAATAGGCTGAAATCCTGGTGTGCAGGGAGGGATATCGATCCAAAGGGGAGCCTACGCGTTTCTGACGCCTCATGCGTCCTTAGTCATGGCTATTGCTATTGCTTCTTTGCTTCTTTAGCTTTTGTTTTAGTCCACGAGCGCACTAGAGCCACATGTGGGACATTTCTAAAAACTGCAGAATCTGGGCCATAAATATTTAATAGTGTTTCTCTGGTAAAACCTTGTGTGTTACATAAAAAAAATTGAATAAAATTGAAATTCAGCAAGAAAAATTAAATTTGCAAATTTCACCTCCACTTTGCTTTAATTCCTGTAAAATGCATAAAGGGTTAAAAAAAACTTTCTAAATGCTGTTTTGAATACTTTGAGGGGTCTAGTTTTAAAATGGGGTGTTTATAGTGGTTTCTAATACATAGGCCCTTCAAAGCCACTTCAGAACTGAACAGGTACCTTTAAAAAAAATGGCTTTTGAAATTTTCTTAAAAATATGAGAAATTGCTGTTTATGTTCTAAGCCTTGTAACGTCCAAGAAAAATAAAATAATGTTCAAAAAACTATGCCAATCTAAAGTAGACATATGGGAAATGTGAACTAGTAACTATTTTGGGTGGTATAACCATCTGTTTTACAAGCAGATGCATTTAAATTCAGAAAAATTCTATTTTTTCTAAATGTACTCCAAAATTTTGCAATTTTACACAAATAAACGCTGAATATATCGACCAAATTTTACAACTAACATAAAGCCCAATGTCTCATGAGAAAACGATCTCAAAATCGCTTGGATAGGTTTAAGCATTCCGAAGTTATTACCACATAAAGTTAAATATGTCGGATTTCAAAAATGGGCTCTGAACAAGGCTGCGTCCTTAAGGGGTTAATGACCGCCTGCTGTCTTTTTGACGGTTCTTCGTGTACAGCAACGTCTTTAACGTTGCTGCAGAAAAAGCTTCTAAGCACTCCAGTGAGTGCTTATTCTCTAAGCAGGAGCTGTTACTAACCGCTCCTGAACTTCTAGAAGCCTAGCACATACAGCTAGGGTCAGAATAAACTCAGACACCAACTTTTTGACCCTTGATCAAGGGGGACTCTCTCTTTGATCACGTCACCAGAAACACTATTCCTGAAAATCGTTTTTCCTATATTCACGTGGCAAAAATGAATTACGTAAATTACACAGTACATTTTTTGTACCCTCAAACTCCGCAGAAAAAAATAAAATTTCTAACAAGGGCTCATATAGACTCGTCAATGAAAGAATAGAAAAAGTTCTGGCAAAAATGAAAAAAATTATTAGCTGGTCATTAAAGAGGTCCGTCACCACATTATGAGTGCCCTATCTTGTACATAATGTGATCGGCGCCATAATGTAGATTACAGCAGTGTTTTTTTATTTAGAAAAACCATCTATTTTCAAGTTATGACCTATTTTAGCTTCATGCTAATGACTTTCTTAATAGACAACTGGGCGTTTTTTTACTTTTGACCAAGTGGGCGTTGTGGAGAGAAGTGTATGACGCTGACTAATCAGCGTCATACACTTCTCTCCATTAATTTACTCTGCACATAGTGATCCTGCGTTGTTCACTATGTGCAGCCACATACACACACACATTAACATTACTGAAGTGTCTTGACAGTGAATAGACATCTCTTCCAGCCAGGACGTGATGTCTATTCACAATCCCGACACTTCGGTAACGTTTGTGTGCGACTTACTCACACAGCACATCGAGATCACGCTGTGCTGTCATTTACAGCGAGATCTCGCGAGATTACGCTTGCTGTGCTGTTAATCCCACACAAACGTTACCGAAGTGTCGGGATTGTGAATACAGGGTTAATGGCAGGGATTGGAGCTAGCGCCGGTTCCTGCCATTACAGGTGGATGTCAGCTGTAACATACAGCTGACATCCACCGCTGATGTCGACGGCTCAGCTCCTGAGCCGGCTTTATCTTGCCATCAGCTACGTAAGCCTTTCATGCCCCGCCTCCGGATGGGGCTTAATCTGCTTCCGTGCTAGGCAGACCGGGAGGCCAGTATTAGGCCTCCGATTGCAGTGCAGCCACCGGAGCCCAGGCAATTTCCTTGCTGGGGTGTCGATGAGCTGCAGACACCTTAAATGCAGCGATTTCTTTTGACCACTGCATTTAAGGGGTTAATGGCGGGGATCAACGCTAATTATAGTCCCCGCCATTACAGCCGGATGTCAGCTGTAATACACCGCTGGCATCCGACGATGATGGCACCGACTCCGCTTCTGAGCCGGTGCCATCCATTTCTCGTATGGATACGCCAAAATGCGGGAAGCACTAGCCTTCCATGACGTATCCATACGACAAATGTTGGGAAGGGGTTAAAGGCGTTTTCCCACAAACACATGTATCCCCTATTCCCAGGTGTGATGAGGAAAACGGGGGACCGAAAGTCCCCCGAAGTGCTCCATGTTCTATGGAGCTTCGGGAGATGGCGGTCCTGGAAGTCCCATAGAAATGATTGGAGTGCTGGCTGAGCATGCACACTAGTGCTCAATTCTCAGGGAGCACGTCATGGGACTTTTGGTTGCCCGTTCTCTTCACTGGGGGTCCCAGTGGTCGGACCCCCAGCGATCACACATGTTGCCTGATGCTTTCGATAGGGGATATATGTGTTTTGTGGCAAAACCCCTTCAAGGCTAAAACTGACTGCGTCATTAAGGCCTCATGCACACGACCGTATTTTTGCCCACCCGTAAATACTGGCGTAAATACGGGTCCTTGATCACACGTATTCGACCCGTATTGCACCAGTATTTACAGACCCGTGCCCGTAAATACGGGTCCAGTGTCACCCGTATTCCACCCGTATTTACGGGCACGTTTTTGGCTGCAAAATTACACTGCAGTAATCGGCAGCCCTTCTCTCTATCAGTGCAGGATAGAGAGAAGGGACAGCCCTTTCCGTAATAAAAGTTAAAGAAATTCATACTTACCCGGCCGTTGTCTTGGTAACGCGTCCCTCTCTTCATATCCAGCCCGACCTCCCTGGATGACGCGGCAGTCCATGTGACCGCTGCAGCCAGTGATTGGCCTGTGATTGGCTGCAGCGGTCACATGGGCTGTAACGTCATCCCAGGAGGCCGGACTGGAGGAAGAAGCAGGGAGTTCTGGTAAGTATGAACTTTTTCTTTTTTTTTTTTTACAGCTTTATCTATATTGTGATCGGCAGCCACTGTCCAGGGTGCTGAAACAATTACTGACGGTCGTTTAACTCTTTCAGCACCCTGGACAGTAACTATTTACTGACGTCGCCTAGCAACGCTCCCGTAATTACGGGTGCACACACGTAGTCACCCGTAATTACGGGAGCCCCATAGACTTCTATGTGCTGCCCGTGCCGTAGTTACGGCCTGAAATAGGACATGTTCTATCTTTTTCAACGGCACGGGCACCTTCCCGTAAGCATACGGGGAGGTACCCGTGGCCAATAGAAGTCTATGGGGCCGTAATTACGGCCCGTAATTACGGGACTTTTTACTGTCGTGTGCATGGGGCCTAAAGCTGACCATATTTTCGGGATTAGTGATCCTTTCTATATATACGTATTGGACACTGCCCCTTTATATATTCTGCATGTGATCGGTTGTTTTGCGCACATAGAGGTTAAAAGTAAAATAAATGTTATCTTGTTTTTTTTTTAAAGCTTTTATTCTGTGATCTTTTTTTATACATGTCATCAGTCAGGGGTGTTAGTTTTCTTAAACCTTAGGTATGATCTACAGCTGCTTTCTGGATCATGCAGTGCGTGTTGTTTCATACAGCACCCACTAATCTGTATTGTAATACATGGCTTAAAGGGTAAGTAAAGGCTATAGACTTTCTATTGAGCCTGTACACCAATTGCTCAGCTTTCCGAGAAAAGCCGATCAGAAACTAAGTGGCTCAGCGCTCACCCGAGTGCTTCTGCCTTCTTCGTTTTAGCGATCAGTGGGGGTCCCGGTTCTCAGACCCCCACCGATCAAAAGTTATGACATGTCACAATTTTTTGAAAGTTTAGTTGCCCTTTAATAAAATGTACAGCATACTTTGCTAATCACAGTGCTCAGCCACTAATGCACTGTTCTTTTATCTCATATATATAGTGTCTTCAAACAGATTCTCTGCTAAGGTAAGAACGGTTTGTGCACAAGCATTTCTATGTCCAGGCAGTACCGGATTTACATGTCAGTCTATAGAAACAGAATGTTTGAAGTTTTAAAGGGGTTGTCTGTTTTCAGCAAATTAATGTTATTTTTTGTATAATGAAATGTTATACAATTCTCCAATATACTCTCCTCAGCATTCAAACAAAGTAAAGGAGCTGCACAGTAATGTAGGGTATAACGGGTGCTAAGCCAAAGGAAATCTTGACCAAATCCCCATCAGTGAAACAAAAATACAGATCCAAGGTTGGTGAATCCAAGTAAGAAAGGCAGCACTCCAGAATGATATACAAAAATGGTGTCTTTTCACCCAGTCTATAGGCAACGTTTCACCTTCCCATTGATGATATTTTCTTGAAAATGCCTTCAATGGGAAGATGAAGTGTTGCCTATACACTGGGTGAATAAACACCTTTTTTGTATATCATTCTAGACTGCTGCCTTTCTTCCTTGGATTCACCACCCTTGGATCTGTATTTTGGTCTCACTGCTCAACATTGAAATTGCAACACCAAGAAGTAAAAGTTTTGGAATTGTGGAAATCACAGGATCGATAGACATGTTAATGATATACAATTGATAAAAAAATGGAAACAAAATATTCCAAAAATCTTGATTTATTCAGTAACTAGTATGAATGCCACGCGCAAAAATACACACACTTACACGCCTTGGCATGCTATCAATGAGGTTACTAATGGTTATCTGCGGATTGTTATGCCACACTGAATGCACTTGGGCACGCAAATCATCAAGATTGGCTGCTGGCAGCTCCATTTACTATTGTCGACCAATGACGTCCCAGATGTGCTCGATGGGAGACCGTTCCAGAGATGCTGCAGGACATGGTAGCACGTTTAGGCCACGCATGCTGCTCACAGTAGCAAGGGCAACAAGCGGCCTGGCGTTGTCCTGTTGAAAAACGGCTTTTGGGACACCTTGGAGAAATAGATGTACCACTGGTTCCAACTAAGTCAATGTAACGCCGAGCTGTTAGTTTACCTGAAATGAAGACTAGAGGGGTCGGGCTACCATACATTATGCCACCCCACATCATAATCCTGGGAGTAGGACCGGTGTGACGTTCCCTTGTGAAGGCCTCTTCATGGTGTTGCCCACGTGGTCTCCAGACCAATATCTGGCTATCATTGCGTCCGAGACAAAAGCGGGACTTCTCGCTGAAGAGAATAGACCGCCACTCCAGCCTCCATTGCCTTCTAGCTGTGCACCATGATAGCCTTTGAAAACGGTGGAGTTTGGTCAATGGAACACCTGTAGCTGGATGTCTGGTTCGTAGCCCAATATCGTGCAAACACCTTCTGATGGTTTGTGTCAGAACTTTTTGAGGCTCTAGGCTTGGGATTTAACTTCCAATTTCACTGGCAGTACAGAATGGATCGCTACACACCATTCTTCCAATCAGATGATTTGTCCGTGCAGAGGTTCGCCTCCACACAACTCTTGCTGTCATTCTCGTTCATTTTTGTTCTACCAACCTCCGCGAAACGCAACGTTAATCTCAGCCTAGGCACGTAGCGATCTGCCAGAGTGATAGACCAAGGTCTCTCCACTCAAAAATTCTGTCCCTCTCAGTTTGCGACAAGTGGCGATAACTGGCATTTCAACGAACAGGAGACATACCACACAGCTTGATCTGATTTTTGAGGTTTCATGTGGCTAAAAAACTTTGCTTTCAATCTGGCTTTTATGCCCTTCCACATGCCACAGATCGGAGCTAGGTGCTTGAAAATGTGATCATTTGCAGATCTTAGCGACACCTACTACCTTCTCTATTTGCATAACCTGACGGCTTGCCCTTCTTGGTGTTGCAATTTAAATGTTGAGGAGTGTACTTTCAGTATTAATTCCTTATGGGTTTCAAGACCTCTGCTTGTTGTTATTCAGTAGGAACCTTCATTGTATACTTCCAGTGGACAAAATTCTGTCCATGGTCATGTGATGACACACAGGTGCACAGCTCGTTACACTGACAGTATGTGTAAAAATCACAGCACCTCTTTGATCAACACATGATCATGGACAGAATTTTTATTAACTGAAGGTAAACCATGAATGTTTCTACTGAATAACAACAAGCAGAGATCTTAAAAACTATGAGGCATTAATGCAGAAAATATATTGGCAAATAGTATCACTTTTAATTGATACAAAAATTAACATTGATTTGCTGAAACCGGACAACCCCCTTTAAGCCACACTACAAAACATTAGTGGCCTACCTGTAGTTTTTGGTATGAACTGTTCTATTTTGTTTTGAAAAGTTTGGTTTTTGACAAATTGAATATAGTTGTCTGAGATGAGAAAAAGGTTCTGTTTTTCTTGTTAATATCATTGGGGGACACGGCACCATGAGTATAGGCCCATGCCACAAGAAGGCTGACACTAGGTATTAAAAGTCTTGGCTTCGCCCAGGCAGGCCCTTCCCTCAGTATCTGGCTAATTCAGTTTTAGCCCAGTGTCTGTAGGAGGCAAACGTGACCTGATTCTCAGGTCCGCTGCTATTTTCATTTCATTTGCTTATTTATTTTTTCTCCTCAGATGCAGGTGGGTTGTCAGCCTGGTCACCATCCTAGCCAAACCCCTGTGGCTGCTGGGAAATCAGGCATTTCTCTGCACTGAATTTCCCTCACCACAGGTCACCTAACCTATTTTTCTACAGCTGAAGATGGAGTGCCAGTAAGGCCGGTATATATGTGAGGTTATTGATGAGGTAACCCCTGCGCATTCCCGAAGACTCCGGAGGGTGAGTGTGAAAATATCTACATCCACCATCCGTGCAATAAGCTCTTAGTCTCAGTAGTCCCTATCTAAGCATGGGCTATAATGTTAAGTAGTGAGGTACCTATCTTGGTCTCTGGGGACATCCCTGTGCACCAGCTCTTTCTGGGGCTGTTTTTTCTTACCCGGACTCTTGGGGCACATTTTCTGGATTTCTCTGGCAGCTTAGCCCGTCAGGGCTGCGTCCTGGATATTCTAATTTAGCCCTTGGCTTCTTCCCGCCCTAGGCTATGCTTTCTGGCATGGACTTGCCACATGCCTGTCACAGCCGTGTCAATGCTCTATTTTACTGAGGGGACTGGCTTGGTAGCGGGATGGACATTCTAAATTACGGACTTTCTGGAAGTGTGGTCTTTCCCCTCCCGTGGCTTTTCTTCAGGGTGCTGGTGCCATTTTTACGTGGGAGAAAAAGCAGCTTGTACTACAGGAGCATCTTCTCCTGCTTTCTTCAGTTTTATCCGGTCTTTTGAGGGTGGCACACAACACAAAGGTTCTGGTAGGTCACACTTAGGGCTGAATTTTCTCTCTCTTTTTTTTTTTTATCCGGGGTTTATCTTTTCTTAGACATTGTTGCTTTCTTTTTCCTTCCTCCCTGTTGACATGTCTTTATACTGGGAGTATGCCACCTGGCAACAGGTAGAGAGGGCATTACTACATTCTTTGCCTTCGGCAGGTGTGATATAGAGTTTTCATGTGACCAGCCTACACCATTCTGCCCACAGTATCTGCAATCCAAGATCCACCAGAATGCACTCTCCTTTCCAGAGTGCTCCAAAATTATGGTTGAGTCATTGGAGGCTTTGCCTTCCCAAATAGTGGCCAAACTTAGGACTCCTTTTTACCTTCCCTTGGACAATACACCGTACCTCTCGCGGTAGTTCTCGCAAAAGGCATAAAAGTGCCGGCGACAGGTATCAATCCTTGTTAGGCTCTTTCCAAGGGTCTCCCCATTAGAATCCTTAATGGAGATGCTGCTTCCAATATGGATCAGTCTCTCTCCTCTGTCAGTGTATCCTCTGATTTAGAGTCAGAACAGGAATCAATTGATCGCTGCCATGCATGCATTAATACGTGACAGAGGCACCTTTCATGTAAAGAATGATTCCATCTCCCTTTTTTAGGAAGAGGCCTCCCTTACAGCTTTCCAAACCATAACGAGTTTGAGAAAATTTTATCCAAGGTGTGGAAACCTCCTGTTTCAAAGCACATTAATACGGTTTCCTTTCCAGGAGGACTTGATCTCAAAATGGTTTGTTTCTCCTTCTGTGGAAACCACCACCACCATCCCACTGTCAGATGTGGCTTCACTCAGTAACCCTCTTGAGAAGAAGTTGGATTTCCAAGCAAAGTCTGCATTTATGGCCGCAGTTGACACTTTGCGCCCGGTTTTTTTCATCCGCTTGGGTGAGTAAGGCCGGGTTCCCACGTAGTGTAACTGCTACGGAATTCTATGCGGAAATTCTGCAGCATTTACAGTAGCAGCAAAGTGAATGAGATTTAGCAAATCTCATCCACATGCTGCAGAAATAAACTCCATGAAAACTTTCATAAATTGACCTGCAGTGCGGAATTCAAATCCGCAGCATGTCAACTTATGCTGCGTATTCATTGCTTTTCTGTTACGGGTATTCCCATTGAATTCAATGAGGATGTAAAACCCACAACAAATAGCCAAGCATTGCGACTTTTGCAATGAAAACCCTGTGATCCTGCCGCAAAAAAAAATTTTTTACATGACATTTTTTAAATAGGCTATACTTGCATCCCTGCTGTTGTCATAGCGACACTTTCTTCTGTTGTTTCTCCAAACTGGCCTGGGATGACATTTCTTCCCATGTGACTGCTGCAGCCAATAATAGGCTGCAGCGTCATCCCAGGAGACTGGACTACACGAACAACAGAGGAATGTGTCGCCATGACAACCGCCCGGGATAAGCAAAGACTTATGTTTTTTTTTTTTTACCCCCCCAAACCCTGGTTTCTGCCCGAAAACCTGCATAACTATTTGAACTTTGACTATTCGAACCCAACTTATGGCCTGGGGAAAGCAGCTGCACCACAGTATCCTGGAAGGCATGCCGAAGCAGAATTTGGCTGATCATGCCTTTCGGGTGATCCACGCTTTAAAGTTTTTGTTTATTTGAGGCTTCCCTTGAGTCAGCCCGCTTCATTGCCCATGCATTGGTTAATTCCATTGCTATTCAGCGTCATATTTGGCTGATGGCTTCTAAAAAAAATCGATGACCTTCCTTTTGTTGATGGTATACTTTTTGGTAAACATCTGGATGAAAGATATATATATTTTTTTAAATCAGATATTTTATATTGGTATTTCAAAAAGTAACAAATTACAACATTACCACCCCCCCTCCTGTATATAGAACTACTTGTCGCCGCCTTACTTTGCCCCATATAAATCCCCCCCCCCCCCCAAATAGCTTTTTTTCCAGGTTCCTTTCCTTTCCAGGTTTTTTTCATGTTCTTCCTCTCACATTATGTTTACCTCGCTTCTTTCCACTGCATGGCCGCTCCCAATTCTGCTCCCATCATGCACTTCTCACTGTGCTGAGCATGTGTAGATCAAAGAGAAATTCTTTGAGCCGCGCATGTGCCTGGATGATGCCTGGTTACCTGGGACAACTTACTGAATGAACATCATTCAGCTGGCCAGAAGAGCCAATAGTCTGGAAGAAGAGAAGAGCGCTGAACGGTCGGGACGTCATCGGAAGTCCTGAATTCCGATGGAAATGGCGTCATGTGCCTGCAGTGCAGAGGAGAAAACAAAATCTCTCAAAGTGTAAGTTAATGAGAAAGTTAGTTTACTAGCCTATTTATATAGAATAGTTAACACTTATTTAAAACCGGAAAACCCCTTTAAGGAGCCATTACAATAGTTGAGAATGTGACAGTACAGATTTCATATAAATTTCAAATTGTGAAAGAACATTTACTGGTCTCACAGTACAAGTTATGAGTGCCATACGCTATTATCCCAACACTGTTTCCGAAATTCATGGTCGGAAATCACACTTTTCAGCTGCAAGACATAGCAGTAGAACGGGGTTTAGGTGCCCCCCGTTCTAGAGAGAGGTGCGGGTCCCAGAGGGGGGACCCACATCTATCTGACATTTGACATATCCTGTGGATATGTCATAAATGTCTCATGGGAAAACCCCTTTAAGAGTCCTAATACCCGATCTCTAGTCATAGTTAATGGGCTAATCCAATCATATCAAGGTATGGCCTGAAAATATAATTAAACTTCTTAATCGTTCTCCTTTTAGAATATGCAATTTTTTCCAAAGGAAGATACAAATTTATCCTAGCAGTAAAAGGGGCTGGTGTAATAGTGGGGTTCACTGGCTAGTGTCACCCACTCTTACTATCTCCTTTATATTAGGGTCACTAGGGTTATGCCTAATTTCCCCTACCTTTTTCTTGTACTAAAGTCAATCTAATCACTTTGCTGCTAATTAAGTGGATACGACTGTATAGTAGATATAAAGGTAATATTTATTAATACACACAGTAAATAATACTTAGATAAAATACACCAAACACAGTAAATAATCACGGTATAGTATCAATGTATCCCAATACACATAACAACTTAGTATGTATTGAATACACTGACACTACACGTGGCACAGTATAAACAAGGTATCACAATCCTAATATATACCACCACCCACTTACCTAAACATACATATTTACGTTGCAATACACACACGCTCACTGTTTCTGTCCGGCTCCCTCCTAACTATAACTGTCCCTGTACACTAAGGGTTAACAAGGGAGGTGGAGGATAAAGGGTTAACAATGGGAACGGGATATGCAGGTAACGTGCAGGCAGGTGGGAAAGTGTTAACTAGGGATGTACCAGGGGATATGCAGGTAGGTCAGACCAGAGGATGTTCAGGTAATGAGGGTTGGAAGGTTTAAACCAGGGGAAGGTAAGGGTTAACTCAGGGGAAATGCTAAGAGAAGGTAAGGTTTAACTCGGCGAAAAAGAGGTGACAGGGAGAGGGTTAAGTGTAGCTGGTGGAGCCGGGGAGCAGGAATGATGAGGAACAGGAGAGCTGGAGTGAAGAGGAGCTGGCGGTCCGCAGGGCAGTTGAGGTGAGCCGGTCTGTTGGTGAGGGCAGGTCCCAGCTCCTGAGCGTACCGACGCAGGGCTATTTATATTTAAACCCTGCCGGTACGCTCGTAACTGGGGGCGAGTGGCGCACGTCCCCGGCTAACATGGGTCGGCGCAGTGATATGACATCAGCGGCCGACTCATGAGCGAGAACACGCGCGCGGAAAGTTTAATGTGGAGACTAGATCAAAAGCAGTATCTCCTGTGTCCATCGTTTTTAACACAAAGCAGGACAATGACTAATTGTTTTTGCTTTGTTGTAAGGTTGGTACTCATGGGCTGTGTCTTTACAGATAGATATAATGAGATATTACATAGATTTATATAGATTTTATATATATATATATATATATATATATATATAAATAAATAGGGGACACTTCCCTTTACGCTATCAATATAGGCTGTCCTTGTGGGTGCATTTGTCGATTTCCAGTTTACACGAAGGATAGCTAGCCTATGGCTCTCCATCACAGGAATCTCAGAAACATATCACAATAGACAAATTAATGGATCCCTATTTAGATGCACTGCAAAAATATTATTAATCAGTTCTATTACCTCTGACCAGTATCTCCATAAACGCAGACAGTGCCACATGAAATGGATTAGTCCTGCTGCTGAAGCCTGACCTCTGGCACACAAGTCATTCGTTCTTATGCCCATTCGCTCTTATTCCCATTTTGAAAAAGTTATGCTGGCGTCCTATATACTCTGTGAATTAGGAATATTTGGGAAAGAGTCTGAGCCTCACTAACCCCAACTTTTGGAACATTTTGAATAATATCATTCCATTGGTCCTCTGTAATGGTACCTATGTCACGTTTCTACTTAGTATGTACTAACATAGGGGCCTCCAAAAAGCAATGATAGTGTAAGAAAATTACTCCCCCCGTACTCCCTAGACTAACCACCAGGGCCAAATTAGAATTACTTGAGGCCGGAGTTACAGGAGAAACTTTAACCTGCGCATCAACTGTGTGCCTAAGTTGTCAATACTGGTCAACTGGTCAAAGCAATTTTGATGTAGCTCAAACTCCTGCTAGAGTTGTGCAAATAATTTTAATCCCAGATCTAGGAACAGATTAAATTATTTCTGAGGCTACTGGTGGTAAGAGCTCTCTTCTGCCTCAAAACCACCCATGCCGTCCACAGCCTTCTCTCCGGTCCCAGCGATTTTAGTCCTTTCCCAATTCTTCCTTCCAGAGATTGTTTTCTTCACACAGGCCAGACTGGAGGACAAACCGCCCCACAGACTCCAGATGTCCATCTATTAAGCCTAGACCTCCTTTGCCAAGACTTCTTCAGCCTGAAGGTGTATCCCCACTCATGTCCAATGTCCGAGTAGGCGGACGACTACTTTTTTTTCAGGAGAAATGTGGACAACGCCTGGACTCAGGAGGTGGTGTCAAGAGTTTTTCTTTCTGTCGAAACCACCTCACACACTTCTGCTTTTTCCCAGGCTGTTCATTCTTTTCTCCTAAAGAAAGTTATCGTCCCAGTTCCTCGGAAAGTTTTCAGGTGTTCTACTAGAATCTCTTCAAGGTTCCCAAAAAGGACGGATCTCTTCGTTCAATTCTGGATTTGAAGAGGTTGATCTGCTTCTTTCATGTTGGCTTATCTTCCCTTAATGACCAGGCTTCTGCTGGTTCCATCCTTTTAGAGAAGTTTGACTTTTTTGCAAGGGGTCCCTCCCTTCAAGCATTCAATTGAGCCTTAAGATCTTAATTTGGTCTATTGGCGGACCCTTGAGGGACATTTCGCAACATCTTTTTTCAAGGAGAGGTGCTTTTCTGGTGGTCGTCACCTCTATCAGGTGGGTTTCAGAACTGGCTACCTTGTCCTTCAAGTCCCCCTTTTTGGTCATCCATAGAGATAAGGTGGTGTTTCGACATGATTTACCTTCCTTCTGAAGGTAGTCTCCCTTTTTTTTGCCTTTCCCCCATCTCATCCAAGGAAGCGGGCTTTGAACTCTTGATGTGGTAAGAGAAGTCAGTCTATCTGGCTGTGACTGAGATCTTTCTGCGATCGGAGTATTTTTGTTGTTCTTCCAAAAGACCAGGCAAGTGATTGGCAGGGTAAAGTTCTTCTACTTCGGGTAACTGCCCATTCTACAAGGGCTGTTGGTGCCTCCTGGGTGATCAGGTATCAAGCTTTAGTTGCTCAGGTCTGCGAGGCTTCTACCTGGGCTTCGGTGAACACCTTTTTACCAGATTCGTTCTTTGGTCTCCTCTGATGATAGCCTTGGTTGCAAGGTGCTGCAGGCAGATGTGTGTTAGGCTGTCTTGTCGCTGTACTTTTTACTTTATTTTTCTTCCCACCCTATAGTACTGTTTTAGGGCATTCCATGGTGCGGTGTACCCAATGATATTAATGAGAAAATATAATTTTTGTACTCACCGTAATATTGTTTTCTCGTTGAATTCATTGGGGGGACATAGATTCTGCCCTCTTGTTTGGTCTCTTCATGGTCTGGAACCTGTTGTTCTGACTGTTTTGGTTAAGTTTTCTACCGGAATGGCGTGGACATGTTTGTTTTTTGTCCTATCCTACTGCTTCTGTACAAGTTGAATTAGCTACTGTCTGTGGAAAGGGTATTTTATTTGAATTATTTTATTTTTTTGGTTTCAAAAAGAGTAATGACTAGAGGTGAGCAAATTGTATTACCTGACTCACATATTCACCAGTAAATAGAATACTAAAGGAAAACCAATTTGTCTTTTCTTTTTAAGTCTCTCTATATTCTACTCTCTGTTGTGCTATAATTAGAGGTTCTTTTCTATTTATATCCATTTAAATATTTTCGAAATTTAATATTATTCCCATTGACTTATTTGATAGTATGATGTGATGTAGATACTGTCTTATCCTAGTAAACACATCTGCACTTTGACTTTATGTCTGCCGTATGGTCTATGATGCTCTGCATTTTAATTTTACACAGTGAAATAATAAAAGATTGTTTTTTTGTTACACCTTGCCTATCCAGTTTTTTGTAGGATTATATTCTCTTAAATTCGTCAAAATGGAATCTCAAACCTGGAAAAACTATTTTCCAATGTATCATAAGGGTCGATAAATTGCCAACTGCTTTGAAAAAATCAAACTGAAAAATGTTCTAATTTCTAATCATGACAGAGCTTATCGAAGATTCATCAGTGTTCATCATTTCCTTCTTTTTTTAAGAGGACTTGAGTTGACGCACCCCAAATGATGCATTATTTCCATAGATCTGTGTATGTCATTGCAAACATGAGTCACTTCCCATGTATTCATTTTATAAAAAGGCAAAAACATGAATTTAAAGTTGGTGTTTTTTTTTTTTTTTTTTGCTGAGGCATAATATTCGCCATATTTGCGTGTGGATCACCTCTTAAATGTTTATATATATGTAGAAATAACTGTTTGTTCTTTTACAGGAAGCCTACAGGTTGATATATCGCACTTACCTGAATGAGGGATTCCTGAGTCTCTGGAGAGGCAATTCTGCCACTATGGTGCGAGTCATCCCTTATGCTGCCATACAGTTCTGTGCTCATGAACAATATAAAATAGTGCTTGGCAGCTATTACGGCTTTCAAGGAGCGTAAGTATGTAGATCCGCCTGTTCTAATAAGTCGTCATCCCTATTGTGTAAAAGTAGTTGTGTTTTAGGGTGAAGAAATAAGCTTAAGGCTTTTAAGTAATACGAGGGAAAAATTAAAATCGGGATACAAGTCATATTAAACACAAGCTACTAGTATATCCGGAACAAGGGCTCATAACTACAAGCTAGCACGTAAGGCCACTAACAATATGAAAAAGCCTCACACTTCAAAAACTAGTGAATATGGATGAGAACAAGCTACAAAGTTAATTAAAGTAACAATTAAATTATCAGTATCTATACAGTATACAAAATTCTATATTGAATGCTGGGTTTTTGAATATTTTTTTTATTACTATGCTGTAAAAATGATCATAGCTGTGTTTTTTTTTGTTTTTTTTTTTTTGCTACAATGCTCCTATTTCCCAGATCTCTGCAATATAATTTCTGCAGCACACTAAAGACCACTTTATGAAAGCGCTCATTGAATGCCATCCCCTTTTACAACATCATTATATACAAATCAGCCATTGATTTATGAAATACAAGAAGGAAAGGTAGTCTTTATTCAGAAAATCAGAAATATGGCAAAGAATGGTAATAAATGTAGAACAGGTGGTGTTATTTTATGTAGTAAATCTCCAGATACTTTCTACACTATGGCTGCCTTTCCATTCTCATTCAGGTAACTGTATCTTCCTGTTTAGTAGTCCTCAGGGACACTTGCTGGCATTCTTTGTAAAAAGTCATTTGCTCTCCGGCTTGTTAAATATTACATGGTCACATTGCTGATCCTTAATTGCTTACAGATTAGTTCACTCATCACAACACACAACAATGTCATTTAGATTCAGTGATCCGACCTAAACACACAATTGATTTTAACATAATGCGATTCCTACCACTTTTGTATTTCCAGTTTTAATAGATATCACTGCTTGGTCTGAATCTAAAATTGTGTCTATATTTGACGTTTATTATTTGTAGACTGTATATCTATTAATAATGATTGTGGTTAAGATGTATTTTAGAAATTCCGAGGGGCTCTTAACAATGTGTCTCATGTACTGTGCATGTAGATTTATGCGGATTGCACGGCATTATTGGTGATAACGGTACCTCTCTTGCACAGAGCAGACTTCCCCTGCCTACACTGAGCCTGGGCATACTATTTTTCTTCTCCGTTATGCAGCGGAAAGGAGGTCAAAATCCCCGGGCGCACTGCCGACTTTCAAGATGGCGCTGAGCGGGAACGGAGATCAGGGAACCCGGCGCAGAGAGGGGTGGATGTAGCCGACCGCCTGAGGAAATATGGCAGTATGGTGGAGGAGGGATCGTCTGCCTGGCCCCAGAGCGACCGACAGGAGGGCTCAGACTCGGCGGAACGGTCTTCTGAGGAGGAAATGCTGCCTCTGCAACGATCATCCCCTGAGACACGGGTGAGCCCTGGCGTGGTTGCGGGTGAGCCCACGCTGCTAGATGTGCTTAGAGCCATTTATAAATGTAATACTGCCATCAGCTCCCTGTCACTACAGGTGGGGGGAATGAGGCAAGAATTATCCATCCTCTGACAGGACGTTCACAAGATTTCTGAACGGACCACTGAGGTAGAAGCTAGAACCTCGACCCTGCTTAAAGTTAAAAAATCTTCTCGGTGGGCCGTGCAAGACTCCATGGCTTTGTGGTCCAAGGTGGATGACCTGAAAAACAGATCTAGGCGCAACAACGTCCGCATTATTGGGGTCCCTGAGAAGGCCGAGGGATCTAATCCTACAGATTTTATTTGGGAAGGATGTCTTGTCACCCTTATTTGCCATTGAGAAGGCACATCGTGTTCCCACCAGGCCGCTGCCGCCTGGGCATCCACCGCGTCCCATTCTGGCCAAAGTGCTTCATTTTAAGGATCGGGACACTTTGCTTCGTAGAGCTCGGAATATGCCGGAGCTCGGCATTAATGGATGTAAAATATCTCTCTTTCCGGATTACTCGGCTGAGGTCCAGAAACAAAGGGGCCGCTTTCTGGATATGAAAAGGCGACAGAGAGCTGAAGGTGGTTTATTCGATGTTGTTTCCCGCCAAACTTCGAGTGGCGGCCCTAGGCAGTACTCATTTTTTTTATGATCCCAACAACGCATTGCACTGGCTAGACCAACATGAAGGACAACTTCGCTTGGAGCCGGCACCTCCTAACATGTGAGATGTATCCCTGGGGTGATTTTTCCTATCGGACATCTGGTGACTCCTGGCCTGTCTGACTGCCTCAATTTGATTTGTTTTCAGTGCAACGTACTATGGCTGTGTTTTCCCTTTTGTTCCACTGGGGCTTTATTCCTAGGAGAGACAAGGGGTGGGAGTTGCTGCTCACTGTTTTTGCATAGGTTGGGTAATGTGCTACGTTTACGCCAAATTCTTGGAATGTATATTTCTATTGTCATGATTGCAGCAGAAAGGTTTAGTTATGGGAGGAAGGGTTTAGGGAGGGATGGGGGAAAGGCGCTCGACCATACTGTATTAACTTAACTGAGATGTGGAAGGGAAGGAAAATGACGTTGTACATGCTTCATATTTCTGTTACATGTGTGAAATATGTCTGTATCACTGATAATTAGCAGGAATGTCAGAGGATTATCTGATGCTACTAAGAGACATAGGGTGTTTAGATTTATGTTAAAATGTCGCCCTGCTATTTATTGGCTGCAGGAATCGCACCTCACTACTGACAGGGTTGATTTAATGCAGAGACCATGGATAAGTTCTGCATATCATGCTAATTACTCTAATAATTCTAGAGGAGTGCGCATCCTGGTGCATAGGGACATGCCATTCCAGTGTCTTGCGCAGCACATTAATGAGGAAGGTCGCTATGTACGTCTCCTCTAAAATTGATCAGCAACTCCTTGTGCTTGTCTCATTGTATATTCCCCCTCCTTTTTCTTCTGTCCTGTTTGAAAGAGGTATTGGAATTTGTGGCCCTACATCCTGGGACTCCATGTCTGCTGGTGGGGGACTTTAACAATGTCCCTTACTCGGCCTGGGATAGATGTTGTATTGCTGCCCAACCTGTAGTGTCGGAGCGTACCCCTTTTATTGTCATTATTGCAGAAGTTGGCCTTATAGATGTGTGGAGGGACAAACACCCACTGGATAGGCAGTTTTCTTGCTGCTCATCGACGTACGCATCGTTATCTCGTATAGAACTGGCCCTTTGTAGTCCTGTGTTGCTCCCTAGGATAAAGGAGGTTGATTATCTGCCTAGGTCTTTGTCGGACCACTCTCGGATAGTTGTCGGATAGTTGTGGAACTAAGGGAAGGATATAGTGGCTCCTGCACGTGGAAACTTAACCCCTTCTAGTTGTCTATTATGCATGATAGAAAACCGGTCCCGCGATTGTTAGGGGAATACTTTGAATTTATTGCGGGATCGGCATCGGTGCATTCGGTATGGGAGGCTATGAAGGCATACTTGAGAGGGGTGGTGATTAAGTCCATCAATATTACTAAGTCTAAGGCTTTGGATAACACTGCATGCAGATGTGACGTCTGCGGAAGTGGCTTTTATTGCCAACCTGGCACCAGCTACCAGCGCATGCTTGAAACAAGCCCAGTCTTGCCTGAAAACTCACTTCCTAGAGGTGGCTGATCGAAAGAGATAGTTTGGCAAACAGAGATTTTACGTGGAGGGGGAGCGGGTTGGTCGCATGCTATCTATGATCTCTAGGGCCCAGCTAGGTTCCGCACACAGTGCTTTGAAAGACCGTTCGGGTAGCTTGATCTCTGATGCTCCGGGTATTCTGGGAATATTGTAGTCCTTTTATACTTCTTTATATTCCTCCAAGGTAACTCCTACTACTGCAGACATCACGAGCATCTTGGAAATTGCTCGAATGCCTAAATTAACTGGGGATGCCAGAGACCAGTTAGATGCCCCTCCTAGCCTTCAAGAATTGCAGGAGGCTGTGCGATGTATGGCTAATGAGAGAGCCCCAGGAGTAGACCGCTTACCCACAGAGGTAGATAAAAGTTATGGGGAAGTACTGTTACCTCGACTCCTAGAGGTGCTCCAAGAGTCTCTAGCGCTGGGATTTCTACCGGCGTCTATGCAGGTAGCCACTATTGTAGTGTTACCCAAGGAGGGTAAAGACCCATCGCTCCCTGAGTCATATCGCCCTATGTCCTTACTGTCTACAGATGTTAAAATCCCTGCGAAAGCTCTAGCCAATAGGTTAATTAAGGTTATTACTTCTATTATTCCCCCTGATCAAACCGGATTTATGCCTGGGAAAGCAACGTCTATAAATATTAGACGGCTGTTTCTTAGCTTACAGATCCCGCCTGATAATGATGGTAATCGGGCCATCCTCTCGCTTGATGCTGCTAAGGCATTTGACAGTGTTGAAGTGTTATGGCACATGCTTGCTAATATGGGGATATGTACGGTTTTCATCTCCTGGGTCAAAGTTTTATATTCTAGTCCCAAGGCCAGAATTAGAGCGAATGGGAGCTTATCGGGGAGGTCTCAACTTTATAGGGGTACGCGACAGGGGTGTTGACTTTTGCCCCTTCTGTTTGCGAACCCCTAGCTGCTGCGGTTAGACTTTCCTCCACGATTAAAGGGTTTACATACGGTAGCTACGAAAACAAAATTGCCTTGTACGCAGATGATGCGTTGCTCTTTTTGGGAGATACTGGTCCTTCCCTAACCGTGGCTATGACTCTTGATTAGTTTGCATGCCTCTCCGGTCTCACTATTAACTGGCAAAAGTCGGCATTGATCCCTTACCCGAGCCTCTGGCGAGAACGGGGACTTTGGTCCAATGTGTTGAGCAGATACGTTACTTGGGTATTGAGGTAACCGGGTGACTGTCTGATTTTGAAGCTTTTAATCTGACTCCTTTTACTACAGAACTTTAAACGTAAGATCGGTGCGTGGTGCAAGCTGTCTCTTTCTATCGTGGGCTGGGTGAACCCTATAAAAATTTATACTGATGCCACAATTGCTCTACCTGTTTCACAATGCAACGGTGTGGATCCCGCTCACTAGGATTCACAGGATAAATGCCCTTTTCTTTGGTGTAGGGACCACCCTAGACTGCGGTTAGAAATTTTGCAGAGGCCCAAAGATTCAGGAGGTCTTGCCCTCCCTAACCCCTGGACATATTTTCTGGCTGTGCAGTGTCAACACCTCAAGGGGTGGGGTACACACATGAGAGGAGGCTTCAGAATTAATACTGTAATACCATTTGAAATGTGATGTTTTGTTAGAGGCAGTTGAGGGTGGTTGTCCATCGGGCAGACGTTCTGTGTTTCCAACGTTAGACCTTGTCCACAAAACGTGGGGGAAAGTTAAACAATTGAGAAGGGTGCAGGGTTACACGGAATATACCCCCTTATGGGGGAATGGGTCGATCCCAGAATTTCTCTCACTAGATGGTTTGGCGTACTGGGAAACTGCGGGGCTTACGAGGGTTTCCCAATTGGTTAGCGGATCTGACTTTAAATCCTTTCAGCAGTTTCAGGACGAATTGCATATCCCCCATAGTAGGTTCTACAGGTATCTACAACTACGGCATGCGTTTCAGACACAATTCTCCCAGTCACAAGTGAATATACAACAGGACACTATTATCCAAACACTTGGTCCTTCTGGTAACACAAAAGGAGTTCTATCATGGGTGTATCAGTTACTATTTTCTAAATTCTTAGATAGATATCCTTTTAGTTGCTATGCATAAATGGGAAAGGGATATACCTGGGATTGACGATGACCAGTGTTCTATTATAATGGCGGCTGTTCTCAATGTTTCGCTGAGCGAGGGTAGTAGGCTCTCACAGCTATATATAAAACGCCTGTGGTGTTGCACCGTATTGGAGTCCGTCCTGATGCTACTTGCCCGAGATGTGGTCTAGAGCCTGCTGAACTCCTACATATGCTGTGGGACTGCCCGCAACTAGATATGTTCTTGTCCCGTCTCCTGACAATTGTGGGGAATGTGTTCTCTATGTCGGTGCCCAGAGACCCTAAGGTTTGTTTATTGGGCTTCTTAGATGGTTTGCCTCCAGACTCCAACGGGAAGGTGGCAGTGGGGAGATTGCTATATGTGGCTCAGAAACTGATTGCGCAGCATTGGATACAGCCCTCTCCTCCGACCGAGCAAGAGTTTATAGCGAAGGTGAATCTGTTGCTTATCAATGAAAAGGCTGTTTTTCTTAAACGTGGAGCGTCTGCCAAATTCGGCAAATTATGGGCATCTTGGCTAGACACTGATAGCTTGGCCTGTGCCTCACTGCTCAGGGATAGAGGAGGGAGGAGCTAGATATCTATGTTTCCTATTGCATAGGGTTTGGGATTCTGGGTGTCTGCTGTAGATGTGTAAGGGGGTTGGGTAGTAACTCACATAGATGTTTGAAGGAATTTCTGGGGTAAGGTATATCTGTGTTTACATACACTAAGTTACCCTCTGACAAATTGGGAGCTAATGATTTTATGACGGTTAATGTAACTGTTTATGTGTCTGCCCTGCATGGCGAGAACTTCCTGTGCCATTGCTATGGTCTTTTCCTTGTTTTCTCTGGCTGCTTGGTTGAGTGGAAAGGGTGGGGGGGGGGAGTTATGGGTGGGGGGGGTGTTTATTTTAGTGTATGTTTCTGTATTTGTTGAAAATGCACAATAAAAGTATTTTATTTAAAAAAAATACTTTTATGGAGAAGGAAGGGAGTAGGCTAATTATGTGCAAAAATTAAGTTATGCGTTTTTGCTCTGACTTTACAATTTTTTTACAACAGCAGAGCCAATAGCTGGGATATCCACCAATCCTGAGACCTAGGGGGTCCTGCTTTGAGTTCTCCATGTCTGTGCTTGTGAATAGGGGATAAGGAAACTGCTGAGTGCTCGCATTCCCATCCCCTCATTCTCCTGTATGATGGTTCATTAGTTGGGACCTCACCGATCACTCAATTATGGCATGTCTGAATGACTTGTCATGTGTTGACCAGGTTTTTTTTCACCTTGTTATACTGTTTTTAACCCCTTCCTGCTGCAGCCACTTTTGACCTTCTTGACAGAGCTTTATTTTTCAAATCCGACATGTCACTTTACGTGGTAATAACTTTGGAATGCTTTTACCTATCCAAGCGATTCTGAAATGGTTTTCTTATGACACCTTGGACTTTAAGTTAGTGGTAAAATTTGGTTGATACGTTCAGTATTTAGTTGTGAAAAACAGCAAAAAAGCATGTCTACTTGAGATTGGCATCATTTTTTGAAAATCCTATATTTAGCAAAAACTTCTCATATTTTCAAGAATATTTCAAATGGCTATTTTTGCAGGGATCCAGTTCAGTTGTATAGGCCCCTCAATGCCACTTGACAATACAAACCCCAAGTCACCCAATTTTAAAAACTGCACCCCTCGAAGTATTCAAAACAGCATTTAGAAAGTTTCTTAACCCTTTAGGCGTTTCATAAGAATGAAAGCAATGTGGAGGTGAAATGTTTGAATTTTTTTTGCAGAAATGTTATTATATTTAATAAAAAATAATAATCTGTAACCGGAAGGTTTTATCAGAGAAACACAACTCAATATGTATTGCCAAGATTCTGCAGATTTTAGAAATATCCCACATGTGGCCCTAGTGTGCTAATATACTGAAGCACAGGCCTCAGAAAGAAAGGAGCGCCTGGAGGATTTTGGGGCCTTCTTTTTATTAGAATATATTTTAACCACCATGTCCGGTTTGAAGAGGTCTTGTGATGCCAAAACAAAAGAAACACTACAAAAAGACCCCATTTTGGAAACTACACCCCACAAGGAATTGATCTAGGGGTGCAGTGAGCATTTTGACCCCACAGGTGTTTCATAGATTTTATTAGAATTTGGACGTGATTTTTTCCAATAAGATGTCGTTTTAGCAAAAAAAAACAAACAATGTCCACAAGGAATAAAGAAGAAAAAGCCCCCTAACATTTGTAAAGCAACTTCTCTGGAGTACAGAAATGCCCCTTCTGTGGTCATAAACTGCTGTTTGGGCAATAAGGACTCAGAAGGGAAGGAGTGCCATCTGGCTTTTGCTGCATTGGTTTCTGGGCGCTATGCCGCATTTGCAATGCCCATGTGGAACCAAAACTGTGGAAAACATCTATAAGTGACCCTATTTTGGAAACTACACCCCTCAAGGTATTCACCTAGGGGTGTAGTGAGCATGTTAACCCCGCAGGTGTTTTTCAGAAATTAGTGTGCACTCGATGTTGCAGAGTGAAAATGGGAATTTTTCCATAGATATGCCAATGTATGTTGCCCAGCTTGTGCCACCATAACAAGACAGCTCTCTAAATATTATGCTGAGTTTCCCAGTTTTAGAATCACCCTACATGTGGCACTAATCTTTTGCCTGGACATTCGACCAGGCTCAGGAGTGCAAGAACACCATGTGAATTTGAGGCCTAATTTGGCGATTTACAAAGTATTAGTTCACAATTGCAGGGTTCTGATGTGAAATAATAAAAGAAGCCCCTGAGAAGTGACCCATTTTGGAAACTCTACCCCTCAAGGCATTTATTAAGGGGTGTAGTGAGCATTTTCACCTCACAGGTCTTTTCCATAAATGATTGCGCTGCGGATGGTGCAAAGTAAAAATTAAAATCTTTCCCTAGATATTCCACTTTAGTGGCAAATATGTCGTGCCCAGCTTGTGGCACTGGAGACACACACCCCAAAAATTGTTAAAAGGGTTCTCCCGGATATGGCGATGCCATATATGTGGAAGTAAACAGCTGTTTGGGCACACTGTAGGGCTCAGAAGGGAGGGAGCGCCATTTGGCTGTTGGATCATGGATTTTTCTTGGTAGTAGTTTTGTTTGGAGTTTCACTGGTATTTTCATTTATAATGTGGGGGTACATGTTAACTGGGAAGAGTACATCAGGGGCATAGTCAGGTTGTATAATAATGGGGTAAAAAAAACAAATAAAATTATCCATAGATGTGTGTTACGCTGTGAAGCAATCCTTTATGCACAGGCCGGTGTCGCACTGATAAATTATGTCCTTTCTTATGCCCTTTTTGGTCCACACACCGCACCTTTGCGGTTTGGGGAATTTTGCTGGGAAAGTGCTGTCCTGCAGATATGTTTGGGTCGTACCCTTCTTAGTTACCTAATTTTAGGGCCTTGATAATTCGCCTCTTGAAACAGAAGTAATGTTTCCCTCAGGGCTGTGCAACTGCACATTTTTTATTTCCTGACTTATTGGAGCCTTAAAATAAAATACGTTTTCATGGATGTAGCAGTATGAGGGCTATTTTTTTGCGGGACGAGCTGTAGTTATTATTTGTACCATTTTGGGGTACATGCAAATTTTTGATCAGATTTTATCCTGGTTTTTTTGGGAGGCAAGTTGACCAAGTTTTTTTTTATATATACAGCGTTCACATGCGTTATAATCGACATGTTAACTTTATTCTGCGGGTCAGTCCGAATCCGGCGATACCTAATTTATACCACTTTTTTATGTTTTACATCTTTATGTACCATAAAATTACTATTGTAAAAAGAATGTATTTTTTCTTTCGCCATGTTGTAAGAACCATAACTTTTTAATCTTTTTGTCGACTAGCTGTATGAGGGCTTGTTTTTTGCGAGACAAGCTATAGTTTTTAGGGTATTTTTGGACACATGCGACTTTTTGATCACTTTTTCTTCCAATTTTTGTAGGGCAAAGTGATCAAAAAACAGAAGTTCTGGCATTGCTTTTTAAGTTTTTTTTTATGCTGTTAACCGCGTGGAATAAATATCATAATATTTTTATAGTTCAGGCCGTATGGTCGCGGCGATACCAAATATGTATGGTTTATTTTCTTTTTTCAATAATAAAGGACTTGATGAGGGGAAAAGGGCGATTTGTTTTTTATTTTATTTCTTTAAACTTTTATTATATTTTTTACACAGTTTTTTTAGTCCCACTAGGGGACTTGAAGATCCAACTGTCAGATTTTTTTTCTAATACATTGCGCTACCTATGTAGTGCAGTGTATTAGATCTGTCAGTCATTCACTGACAGCAAGCCGATTAGGCTTGTTTCAGGTTTTCCCCATTGAATTCAATTGTGAGGTAAAACCAACAACAAATAGCAGTTGCTTTTTTTTTGCGGCGGGTTCGCAGCGATTCTGCTGCAAAAAAACACAACTCAGAAAAAAGAAAATCTTATACTTACCCAGGATTCTGTGTTTCTTCCTCCTGGCCGGCCTCCTGTGATGACGTTTCCTCCCATGTGACCGCTGCAGCCAATCACAGGCTGTAGCGGGGGGTCACATGGGATGAAACATCATCCCAAGAGGTCGGCCTGGATGACGTCAGAGGGCCGGCCTCCTGGGATTACGCTTCATCCCATGTGGCTGCCGCTGCAGCCAATCACAGGATGGAATCACAGGAAGCCAGTCTCCTGGGATGAAACGGTGCGCACAGGGAGTATACGCGGCTTGCTTTTACGCAGTGTATCTGCCCCGTGTGAAATCCGCCTAAAAGTGTATACTTACAAGTATAAGTGTATTAGATGAAACCCCCTTGAAATTGGCGAAATAAGACATCAGATGTTTAATACAAAACCATAATAGGAGTTATTAGGTAACTATGAATAGAGTACTCTTTGTGCCCTTGATAAAATACCCGTATCACACAGCCTGCCCTTGGTCACATTGCTGACTTCTTGTTATTGGGATGTCATGTGTCTGATTTGACTCACATACTCATTTACACGAAATAACTTGATAACTTGCTGGAATGCTCTGTAGCAGAATTGTTTGGAAATTTCCATGTTTTTATTTTTAAGTTTTGCGTATTACGCTGTAATTTAAGTCATCCATCTAGATACAGTAATTACATTTTCTCAAAATGTTATTCTTCAAGTAAAAACAAAAATGGATTTTTGACCAATTCCTAAAATGTGTGAAAGAACAAATTATTTTAATTTGTTTAAACAGAGAGTCAGGGTATACTGTATGTTAAAACAATGGACATTTTCATGCACTATAATCAACTATTCAGGATAAGCAAGTTCTAAATATACCAGCTATACTGAAATTCTCTGAAGATTATAAGATGTAGCCATCTATGTGATTTCCAAACACCTTGGTGTATGCATCAGTCGTGTCATTTGTACGCAGGTCCTTCTTCCTTTTATAATCTTGCGGTGTTTGGAAAATATTTTACAGAAATGTTACACAATAGGTCATAAAATTGGTGCATCATTAACTATTGTTCAGATGTCACTTTAATAATATACGTGGTTTAGTATGACAATCCCTGACCATTTCATACAGATAATGGGAGCCTATAAGACAGGCATGTTGTAGGTGTGCACCTTCTTTTTCTTTGTTAAAAAATAACCAAATGTTGACATATGATATAAGAGCTGAGCCAAGCCTTTCTGAGAATCTAATTAGTGCCTCAGGGATAGAGAATAATGCAGATTCAAAATAGCCAGGGTGTCTTTTCTTTTTTCTGCTGTCAGCACACTGCCAGTCTACCTTTCAATTGATTCACTGAGGTATTTGAGATTGACCGGTTTCTTAGAGATATCCTGGGCCATGTAAACGAGCGCCGATCAACGAGACAGCTTGTTGACCTGCGCTCGTTTGCTCCTGTCACAAGGAGCTTGTTACTCCGATCCCTCGTCCCCATACATCATTATCATGTCGGCAGCGTGTCTCTGTTTACACAAGGAGATGTGCTGCCGACAACTATAATATTTTTCATTTTTAAAACTATACGATAAGCAGATGATCAAGCAGTTTGTTCGTTCATCTGCTGATCGCTGCCCTGTTTACACAGGGCAATTATCGTCAACGAGTGTTCTATGAACAAGCGTTTGCCCGATAATTGGCCCGTGTAAAAGGGCCTTAAACAATGTCTTTTTTTCAATTGGATCGTCAGGCAGTATGTCCTTAGCAACCAATTTATCTCGCATCTCTCTGCAGTACTAGGTACAGCCACGCCAAATCTGTGACTGTATTCTGCTGATCGGCAGTGGTTCAGTGAGTTGGACCCCCACAATCAAACATTGATGGATATCCTAAACAGGCCATCAATATTTAAAGAGGTATTTGATTCTTACAATATAATTGCTTCGTATGCATAACATTATGATTGGTGGAGGTCCAACCTCTGGTACAAACTACGGGAATGAAGGGAACGAGGTCCCTTCCACTTATTCCGTGCACATTTGTGCCCCGGGCCACCAGCTGTACAGGGAACTGCAATACAGCTACATTCAGGTGAATAGAGCTATGTTGTAGGTCCCTACACTTATCTGCTGCTCCTCCATTCTGAAGATCAGTGGGAGTCTCTTACCATTCTGGGAACATCCCTTCAAAGGGGTTTTCCCATGAAGGACATTTATGACATATCCACAGATAGATGCGGGTCCCACCTTTTGGGATCTTCACCTATCTCTAGAACGGTGCCCCCTAAACCCCGTTCTAGCTTTTGGCGCTAATGCTGTCTCCCGGCCACTTCCTGACTTTATGGTCGGAAGTTACTCAAACAGCGTAGCTCGCATGCTAAGCTGCTTCCGTAACTGCCATTCACTAGTATAGGAGTTAAGAAAACTGCGTAGCTCAGCAAGCTACACTGTTTCCGTAACTCCGGACCATGTCCCGACCATAAAGTCAGGAAGTGGCCAGGAGACAGCGTTTGCACCAAAAGCTAGAACGGGATTTAGGGGGCCCCGTTCTAGAGATAGGTGCGGGTCCCAGAGGTGGAACCCGCATCTATCTAACATTTGACATATCCTGTGGATATGTCATAAATGTCCTTCATGGTAAAGCCCCCTTAAGTCCAGAGAAATCTACACACATATAAAATTTCTTTAAAAATAAAATATAATCTGCGTTTCTTTTTTTCTACCAGTGTTTTGACACCCATCCCCCGCCTTCTGGCAGGATCTCTCGCAGGTACAACAGCTGCAATGTTGACTTATCCACTGGATCTTGTTCGTGCACGTATGGCTGTCACGCCAAAGGAGATGTAAGTTTACGACTGTCTAGCAACAATATTTCTATTTTTTTATTTTTTGTTTTGCCTGTAGCTTTTTTACTTGCAGCAACATACTGTCATGCAGTTAGAGATTTATCACAGTTTCCAAAAAGGTGTTGGTCTTTATTCACCAAGCAATAAAACTTGCAACGTTTCAACCCCTGTTGGGTCTTTATCAAGCATAACAACAGTGAATCAGTGTACACTTTATATAGCATATATCATATGACATCACTTCCTGAACAAATTTTGTATCAACAACATGTGTATATCCATAAAAAATACGTAACAAGACAAATAAGTATCCCCATACTATCAATATGTTACACAATACCCAAATATATATAGATCGCCAAGAAAATACCTGTATATCCGTACATTTAAGCTCATTGTGCTGACAACATCCACGGTTCTCTATTGCGCATGACAGGTCCTCCCTGTTATCGACATCCGGCGTTTGCCATCTCCAAGGTTGCACATCGCAATCTTGGTACGGACTGCGCATGCGCGCCAAGATTACTTAATGGCGCCTACTCAAAGATGTTACACTTAACAGCAGAGAACTGGTTGCGTAGGCAACCAAAAGACGCTAACATATCTTCAACGGAGCACATAGTCTCCGTTAAGTGCCTACCGAAGTTTCTGCGTGCCTCATCTAAAGAACATACATATTGATCTCATCAAATACTTGGCGTTAACATTTTAAACATGCCATAGGGGAACAATTATATTAACCACAGATGTCCCATATATGGGATCAAAGGTGTAAATTATAACAGCATTATATACTGATATTCATCCCCAAATTTCAGACGATAATAAGGCTTATTAAAATTCAGCACCCATAATCTTCGATGAGGCAGGCAGAAAATCCCAGGACGTACAGCATTCCAAGAGCAGAACTGATCAGAACTTTTCAAGGCTTCCTTCACAATAAATTCCAAAGTGATCTCCCAAATAATATGAATTACCTAAAAAATATAAAAACAAGTAAGTAATTATTCTATAGATATCCAATAACTACCCACAAACGGTCAGGCACTCGATCATAAATCTACTACCAATGATGATATGGCCAAAACCCTGCCAAAGGGCACATGGTTAACAAATGCCCGTAGTCCTGAACTTCCTATTCAACCCTTTTGGTTCCAGGGTGTCCAATTCATAAATCCACTTTAATTCAAGTTTCTTTAGGGCCTTTTACCTATCTTTTCCCTATGTTTTGGCTATATCATCATTGGTAGTAGATTTATGATCGAGTGCCTGACGGTTTGGTCATGTTATTGTGGGTAGTTATTGGATATCTTTGCAATAATTACTTACTTGTTTGAATATTTTTTAGGTAATTCACATTATTTGGGAGATTACTTTGAAATTTATTGTGAAGGAAGCCTTGAAAAATTCTGATCAGTTCTGGTCTTGGAATGCTGTATGTCCTGGGATTTTCTTATAAGTTACAAAAAATGCTTTTTTTCCTATAAGCCTTTTATTATAGGAAAAAAATGAACACGTTAAAAAAAGTACACATATTTGGTATCACCACGTTCGTAACGACCCAAACTATAAAACTATAATATTATTTTTCCCGCACGGTGAACACCGCAAAAAAAAAAAGTAAAAAGACAATGCCAGAATCACTTTTTTGGTCACCACCCCTCCCAAAATATAGACTAAAAAGTGATCAAAAAGTCACATCTACCCCAAAATAGTACCAATAAAAACTACAACCCATTCCGCAAAAAACAAGCCCTTACAAAAAGTTATGGCTCTCAGAATATGGTGACACAAAAAATTTATTATTTTATCTGAAAGTGATTTTATTGCGCAAACGCTGAAAAACATAAAAAAAAACTATAATACGTATGGTATCGCCGTAATCGTATCAACCCGCAGAATAAAGTAAAATTGACATTTATAGCTCGGGGTGAACGCTGTAAAAAAAAAAAAAAAGAAAACATTGTCAGAATTGATGGTTTTTGGTCACCTTGCTTGCCAAAAAATGGAATAAAAAGTGCTAAAATTTTTTTGCATGTACCCCAAAAAGGTACTAATGAGAACTACAGATTGCCCACAACAAATAATCCCTCACACAGCTCCGGTAAAGAAAAAAGTTCTGGCTCTCAGAATATGGCAACGCAAAATTTGCAGTGTTCCAAAAGCTAATAAGATCGGGCACCATTTATCAATGCGACACCGGCCACACATCTATGAATTATTATTTATTTTATTTATGCCCTGATGTACTCCGCACAGCTTACATATACCCTGATGTACTCCGCACAGTTTACATTAACCCTGATGTACTCCGCACAGTTTACATATACCCTGATGTACTCCGTACAGTTTACATTAACCCTGATGTACTTCGCACAGTTTACATATACCCTGATGTACTCAGCACAGCTTACTTATACCCTGATGTACTCCACACAGATTACATATACCCTGATGTACTCCGCACAACTTGCATATACCCGGATGTACTCCGCACATCTTATATATATACCCTGATGTACTCAGCACAGCTTACATATGGCCCCACATTATAAATTTAAATACCAGCAATACCCTAAACAGAACTCCTACCAAGCAAAATATGCGCTCCAAAAGCCAAATGGCGCTCCCTTCCTTCTGAGCCCTACAGCGTGCCCAAACAGCAGTTTACGTCTTCACTGGCACAAACTGGGCACAACATATTGTGCACTAAAATGGCATATTAGTGGAGAATTGTAATTTTCACTCTGCACCATCCGCAGCGGATTAAGCATTAACCCCTTCACGCACCCTGACTTAATAGCATGTCGTGGTGTGGGTGGTTATACATGGAGCGGACTCACGCACTGAGCCCGCTCCATTTGTTGCAGGTGTCAGCTGTGTATTACAGCTAACACTTGGGACTAACAGACCGGAACAGCGATCGCGCTGGTACAGGAGCCTGTAAAAATTACAATACACTGCAATACATTGTACCAGCGATCTAATGATCGCTGGTTCAAGTCCCCTAGGGGAACTAATAAAATGTGTAAACAGAAAAAAAGTTTATATTTATTTTATTTTTTTTCACTAGTAATTTTATTTAAAGTAAAAAAAAAACTTTTCCCATTTTTTCCTCTAAAATAATGTAAAAAATAAAATACACAAAGTTTGATATCGCGGCGTCCGTAAAAGTCCAAACTACTACAATATACTACTATTTAACTCGCACGTTGAATGGCGTAAAAAAATAAAGAATTTAAAACTCCAACATTTGCTGTTTTTTGGTCACCTTAGCTCTCGAAAAAAAAATATTTTTTTTACCAAATAGTTTTTACTTTGTAAAATTAGTAAAATATAAAAAGATACTATATCAATTTTGTATCGCTGTAATCGTATTGAGTCGCAGAAAAAAATTAAGTTGTCATTCTTCCTGCATGGTGAAAGCCGTAAAAACTAAACCCAAAAAACAATGGAGGAAATCAGTTTTTTCCAATTTTAGCCTGCAAAGAATTTTATTTTCAGTCTCCCAGTACATTAAATTGTACTTTAAATGGTGTCAATAGAAACTACAACTCCTCCCGCAAGAAAAAAAGCCCTCACACCACTCTACCGACGGAAAAAAAGTTATGGCTCTTGGAAAGCGGGGAGGGAAAAATGAAAAATAAAAAATGGATCAGTCCGAAAAGGGTTAATTAATTTCTAATAATAAAAAAAACCATTTATGACCTGTGAGACAGTGACAGGTAAAGTCATTGAGGGAAGGTATATTTCCCCTAGAATCCTGTCATATGTATCCTAAGCTCCAGGGAATGAGTAGTTCTTGCAATAGAAAGCTCTAGTTTTCCAATCTCGGCTTAAGGAAAAGCCGGAAAAAAGGGCCTGGAGTTGGATTGGGGAAGAGCAGTGCGGGTTCCCCAATCCCTAGTCCATCTCTGTTTGTAGGACAAGGCTGCTGCTCAATTAGCTGCACCTGTAGCCTGTGTATAAAAAGGTGCAGACACAGTGTGTGGGAGTCTCACCCCTGACTCAGACTGGAGACTACTAAGGCTGGAGTAGCCTGTATGCTATGTGAGTAAAGACCTGTGTTACTTTGTGTCCAGTGCCTGGTAGGAAGGCACTTGGTATAGTTAGATAATATCTTGTTTAGTTAGTGCTCAGACGAGCAGGATTTATTTTGTATTTTGCCTTGTTGTACAAGAGGCTGTTTCTTTGACGAGAATAAAAACACAGGCAAAGCCCTGTTATGACTTTTAATGCACGGTGTCCCTGTCTCTGGCTACAAAGAAACCGCTGTACCAACCTCTCCTGATGCTAAACCCTCACAGACCACATGTGTGGTTTTACCATAGTTGGGAGAAATTTTAATTTTTCTCCTTTTATCTCTTCACCATTTTCACGGCCTAATTCTTATGAATTCTGCAAAAGATCTGTGGGGTCTAAATGCTAACTATACCCCTAGATAGATCCCTTAAGTGGTGCAGTTTCAAATGGGGTCACTTTTGGGGTGTTTCCACTGTTTTGGTCTCTTAGGGTCTTTGCAAATGCGACATGACACCCGAAAACCATTTCAGCTAAATTTGAGCTCCAAAATCCAAATAGCCCACCTTCCCTTCTAAGCCCCGCTGTGGGTCCAAACAGCAGTTTATTACCACATATGACTATTGCCATAATCGGGAGAAATTGCTTTACAAATGTTGGGGTGTTTTTTCTCCTTTATTCCTTGTAAACATTTCTAAGTTTTTTCAGGAAAAAAAAGTCAATTTTCATCTTCACAGACTAAGGCCTCATGCACACGACCGTAAAAACACCCGTTATTGCGGGTCGTAATTACGACCCGCAATAACGGGCCCATAGACTTCTGTTAGCCACGGGTACCTTCCCGTTTTCTCACGGGAAGGTGCCTGTGCCGTTAAAAAAATAGAACATGTTCTATTTTTTTATTTTACGGGCCGTGCTTCACGGTCGTGTGCATGAGGCCTTACGCCAATGAATTCAGCAAATCTGTGGGGTCAAAATGCTAACTCTAGATTATTCCTTGAGGGGTGTAGTTTCCAAAATGGGGTCCCTTTTATTTTTTTTTATTTTTTTTACTGTTTTGGCACAACAAGACCTCACATGGTGTCTAAAATATATTCTAAAAATTCTTTCTTTGCTTCTGAGGCCTGTGTTTCACTCCATTACCACACTAGGGCCACATGTGGGATATTTCTAAAAACTGCAGAATCTGGGCAACAAATATTGAGTTGCGTTTCTCTCGCAAAACCTTCTGTGTTACAGAAAAAAATGTATTACACATTAATTTTTTTGGCAAAAAAAATTAAATTTGTACATTTCACCTCTATTTTGCTTTAATTCCTGCAGTTTTCAAAATGGGGTGACTTATGGGGACTTTCTAATATAGAAGGCCCTCAAAGCCACATCAGAACTGAACTAGTTCCTGAAAAAATATCCCTTTGAAATTTTATTGAAAATGCGAGTAATTGCTTCTAAAGTTCTAAGCCTTGTAACGTCGTAGAAAAATAAAGGGACGTTCAAAAAATGATGCAAACAAATTTTTTCACGAACATAAAGTACAATATTTTCCGAGAAAACGATTACAGAATCACTTGGATAGGTAAAAGCATTCCCAAGTTATTACGACATAAATTAACATGTCGGATTTGAAAAAATTGTCTTCGTCCTGAAGGCCAAAACAGGCTCAGTCCTGAAAGGATTAATCAAGCATTTTTTTGCATGTTTTTATATACATTTTGTGTGCGCTTTTTGCAAGTTTTTGGCACATAATTAGGATTCCGATTGACTAAGGGAACATTTGGTGTGTTTTACGTGCCCAAAAATTTACTCGACACGTCTCTCTTTTTATGCAGCGTGTTATTTTTATTTTTTTTTAAAAACGCTCGTGTAAAACAGTGCATTGTATGTACTAACTTTCCCATTGATGTAAATGGGGAGCTTAATCAAGCGTTTTTTTAATGAGTTTTTTTGGCTCGTAAAATGCGCCAAAAAACGCATCACATACACGCCGTGTGAACCTGTCAACTGAAAAGTCATTCACCACAGGGTCTTCCCTCTTGACTTTCATTGGTGTGGCCTATAGCTGCTATGATCAGCACGTCCTACCATTGTAGAATCACTCCCAAATTGGACACCGCTTAGCAATTTGAAGACACCTCTTCCTGGCTTATAGCCCAAAATAGGGAGGGAGGGTGAGTCTCCCTACCACATTTACAGCAGCTGTAAGTCCGATTGCTTTGCCTTATTCACCTTGCTGTAATTCTGGGAAGTGCTCCCTCTGGTGGCCAACATAGGAAAACATGTCAAATTATTATTTAATCTTTAATACTTCCCACCTTGTGGAAGAAAAAAAAAATACCCCAGAAGACTATAAAAACAGAATAAAAATAAGTAACTTACTAAAAAAGAAAAATTGTAATTTGCGACACATTCCTTTTAATAAGTGTGTAGCATTTTACCGCCTGGCCGTGCCTCACGACCATGGCTATGCGCCATCCTTTCCTTCACATCGGCAATAAAATAAACACATCCCTCTCCTCTTCTTCCCTCCAGTCTCCCTCATTATTCCAGCGCGGGTCATACAAGGTCCTGACACCAAGCAGTGTCAGGGCCTTATATGTGATGCATCACTTGAAAGTCATCTGTGCTGCATCTAATTCAACGTCCTGACATGGCCCGGCGCAACATGCTGAGGGAGCCTGAGGGAAGAAAAGATGAGGAATACCTTGCTAGGCGCCGTAGATTTCCATTATAATTTACGCTAGTTTTCAGGTGGGAGAGCGAGTGGCAGAAGGCACGGCCGTCGTTCGGATCACATCCAAGTGACGGCCGTGTTTTACATATGGGAGCCGTGTGGCCGTGGGAACGGCCCAAAATAGGGCATGTCTCACTTTTTGATGACCCATTTGGGGTCTTTATTTTTTACTGCGGCCGTTTGACTGTCATTAAATAGACGGCTGTCACACTGCCGAATATCCCTGCCGTGTAAATAGCGCCTTACACAGGATCCACCATTGACAATAGGTGATGGACACAGTTTCCTTCCTATCCCTTCCTGCACAATGACCTTTTCACAGGTCACAGAGCATGCCTAGAACACTCTCCTATAGAAGTCAATGGGTTGTCTCCAGATTATTGTTTCCTATGGTCTATGTGACTGCAGCTCAGGCCAAGAGGGCTATCCCCATAATCATTTACAGAAAATACAACAACAAAAATCTACAATCAAAAATTAAAAACTGTGACGTATTCTTTTTTTTTTCTAATCTATATGTGATACATTCCCTTTAAAATCCCATTCACTTACATTGTACTGTACTTTGTTACAGAAGTTCAGTGTAAATTCTTCAACTTCTGTAACAAAATAGCCTGAAAGGCGTAACGCTCTTTAATAGAGTGTCATTTGCATTGGTTTCTGTAAAGGTTGTTACATGTAGCTACAGTGGCGGATTAAGTAGACCATAGGCCCTGGGCTGTTACCCAAACTTGGGCCCCCCTTCCGCACCGCCGCCCTGCCACGCCGTAACTATTTTTAACACTACCTTTTTGGTCAAGCATTAAGAAATGGGTGTTACGATTCCCCTTGTCACATGGCTGTGTCACATCCTCCTGACAAGGGGAATTGTCTATGAGTTCTGGACTGCAGAAAGACTTTTTGTGAAATACAAGGATTTCCTATAATAAACATGTCAGGAGAGGTGACAGATTCTCTATAAACCTGGTGACTCACATGTGATGACGTCTCAGATTCTAGTCGTTTTTTTCCTCTTTTCTTCTCCATCTGGTCCAGAGCTCATGACGACTTCTCCCGACCCATTTCTGCAGAATTTGCCACTCCGATGTCTTCGGCTCCTCACTTTTCCAACTTTTCCACACCTATAAACGAAAATAAAATTATCATGGTGCCACATACTGTGCCCCTAAATATAATAGCACCAAACATGCGCGCCTGAATATAATAATACTATACACTCCGACGCCACCAGGCATGAGGGGTTTCGGGCGGCCGCCCGAACCGCCCTAATGATGATGATTCGCCACTGTGTAGCTATTGCTATTGTATCATTGTGATTATTTTTAGAAAGGCTCTTTGTTATATTCTAGTTAATGATACAATACTGTGTATATTACAGGTACAGTAACATTTTCCAAGTCTTTATACGTATGTCCAAAGAAGAAGGTTTGAAAACTTTGTACCGTGGATTCAATCCTACTATTTTAGGAGTCATTCCCTATGCTGGAATCAGCTTTTTCACATATGAGACACTAAAGAAGCTACATGCGGGTGAGTAGACATTAAAAGAATCCACGGCAAGCGTTACTGTAATGTTTACTTGTTGCTGTCTTCCACCATTAGGCTACCCTATATTATGACCTCACATTCTTTTAAGGAATTACTGATGAACATTTGCTCTGTATAGGATCATCTGTTTTTTATCTGGTACCCAGTGGTCCACAGTACCCACTAGTTCAGCATCCCTCAAAATAGTCCCAAACTATTTTATGTTTTATAGGTTTTTACTAGAGGAGGTGCAGCAGAGCAGGCAATGGGATCCCTTTTGGCCAGTCACCTGAGGGAGAAGCCCTGAATAGAGTGCATTTAAGTGGGTGCAATAGCAGCGGATAGCTTGTTTATATGTGGGCATCTAATAGATATCCTAATATGATGACCGTAAATTATTACCCAGTATAATGTTTGTTCTAATACATGACAAAAACACAATTCTTGCTTAATTTCTGTACTAGGTAAATACAATATTGGTTGTAACTTTATATGCTTGGTAAAATATTGGCACTTTTCTTTGTCACTTTAGAGCAGAGTGGCAGGCCACAACCGTACCCTTTTGAACGGCTGCTATTTGGGGCCTGCGCTGGACTCCTTGGTCAGTCGGCATCTTACCCACTGGATGTGGTGAGGAGACGCATGCAGACTGCTGGCGTAACTGGACATACATACAGCTCCATACTTGGAACCATGCAGGAGGTGGTGGCAGAAGAAGGTTTTATCCGGGGCTTGTATAAAGGCCTTAGCATGAACTGGGTAAAGGGTCCAGTAGCAGTTGGTATAAGCTTTACCACCTTTGATCTAACACAGATTCTTCTGAAGAAGCTCCAGCGAGTGTCTGACGTTCAGCGGTAGAGTGGATAGTCATTTGATGGTACTTTTAACCTGTTTGCAGTTTCAGGAGGTTTCATTTGACAGTAAAGATGTTAGAATAGCAAATTTCTACTTCCCAGTGTGAAGGAAAATGTTTTCTTAGCATTTTTAAAGAAACTGAATGGTGCTAGTTTAGTTAGCTTAAACAATATGGCTACATATGAAAGTTGTTGCCAAAAAGAAGAGTTAACAATGTTGTTTTTTGGAATAGGGGGTATAGTTCAAATCTGATGGGGAAAGTAAGTGGAGCTCATTAGACGAGCACAGTCTTCTTTCTGTGTCACTCTTAATACATCTCTGTATCGTCATCCCGGCATTCCCTTGTGTGCCAGAGTTGCCTCATAACAGGCATAAGGCTGGCCATACACTTTAGATAGCTGTAGGCTGAACGATCGTTTGGTCGACAGCTATTCCTCTTGACTCTCCTGTGCACATGCACGCTCTGCTCAGCCGACCATGCATGTGTTTTCTATGGGGAGAAAGGATAAAACTGCTGTCGGACACCTCTGGCAGCAGCTTATCTACTAAAGAACACCATAATCTGGCATGTTGAAATTCAACATGCCTTACTTACCCTTCTCTGCCCCGACATCTGCCATCGGGAGAGAGTCCGAGTGCTACTATACACAAAAGATGGTCAGCTGGTCCCGCAAAATTGACGAATTCGGCCGATATACATCTAATGTGTATGGACAGCCTAACAGTGATTTGCTTATCGCTTCAAGACAGTTGAATACCAGTGATGCAGGAGGTAAATTTAAAACTCCTGTTCGTGGCCTCAAGGGTTGCAAGGTAGATTCCATAAACAGGATAGCTCAAGCCAAATATACAGCAGTTTCCTTTTTTTTTTTTTTCTTTTTTTTTGGTCCTTGTAAGGCCAATGAGTGAATGTTGCGTAGTCTTTCTTTTTTTTTTCTCTTATAATTTGTAGAATACGATTGCTGCATTGCCTTTCAAAATATTACCCTTTCAGCAGCAGAATAATGTAATGTTCCATTGGTGAAAATATATTATGTGTGTGTATATATATATATATATATATATATATATATATATATAATTTGCACATAGTTGTGCACTTTTTGTCCACACTACTATGTATGCTGTTTTTATGCTATGTGTTTGTGGACTATATTTCACGTGAATAAGATTTCCTGTGTTAGCAGCCTGTTAGGGATTAATAATCCCTATTTACTAATTGTTTTATACCAAAATATCCTGCAAGGTTAGTGAGATCGCAACAGCTTTCTCTACTTTATATTGAAATAAATGGCAATTGTATTCTGTTGATGGCACTGGGCAGAGCAGCTATAGGAATTTTTTTTTTTCTTTTGACTAGTCTTCCATATTCACTAAATCCCTCTTTAAAGAGGACCTGTCACCAGGGGCGTGGCTAATGGCTCATGGGCCCTGGTGCAAGAATTCAGCTTGTGGCCCCCTACCCCTCCACAACACCACCAGACCCCTGCGTGCGAATGTGCACAGCCGCCTTGCACAACAGCCCCATGGATGCCCCCACAGTATAATGCCCCCCATAGCTGCTTCCTCAGTATAATGCCCCAACACAGTATAATGCTCCCCGTAGCTGCCCCCACTCAGTATAATGCCCCCCATAGCTGCCCCCACAGTATAATGCCCACCCATAGCTGCCCCCAAAGTATAATGCCCCTACACAGTATAATGCTCCCCAAAGCTGCCCCATACAGTATAATTCTCCCCATTACTGCCATCCACACTGTATGATGCCCCCCTATAGTAAAATTGCCCCCACAGTAAAATTGCCCCCATAGCTGCCCCCACAGTAAAATGGCCCCCATAGCTGCCCTATACAGTATAATGCCCCCATAGCTGCCCCCATACACTATAATGCCCCCCATACAGTATAATGCTCCTATAGCTGCCACCATATCAGCCACCCTCCCATACCCAGTATAATGCCCCCATATGTGCCTAATAGAAAAATAATAAAATAATTACTTACCTGTCCCCGTTCCCACAATGAGTAGAGGAGATCCTTCTCCTCCTTTGGCCTGTGCTATGAGTGACTCGGCGCAGACACGTGCGATGATGTCACTACATCGCGCCTGTCTGCACCAAGCCGCTCACAGCACAGTGAATGCTGGAGCAACGAGCTGTCAGCTCCTTGCTCCAGCATTGAATTCAACTATCTGTGTCCTGAGGACGCAGATACAGTTGGAACCGGGACCAAGGTGGGCAGTGCTGTGTGGCAACTGTGGGCCCCCCAGTCACTAGGTAATTTACGTTAAACTGGTTAACTGACCTGAATAGTGCTGCTAATTTTGCTATAGTTAGCCAATGGGGTGGAGCTAGCTTCCCTGCCTCTGATGCTGACCAATCAGCGTGAGGCAGCATGAGGGTAGTTCACTCCCTGTTTGCTAACTACAGTAAATTAACATAGAGGGAGCCAACACAATAGTGGGCCATATCTCTGGAACGGGGGGGAGGGGGTCCAAGAAAAAAGACAACACACTGGAGTCAGGAAGACCGCGCTATTCAGATCAGTAAACCAGTTCAACTTATATGACCTAGTGACAGGTCCTCTTTAACTATTATCCAAGGGCTCTTTTAGGCCAGGTTCGCACTGTGCAATTTGCTGCTGTTTTTCGAAATCTAGCCTTAAATGTATGTAGTTTCTAAATGTGAGTGATAGACGGATTTTGAAATTGTTACAACTGTAAGATGGATGTTTACACCTTTACTACTGTTGTGGGTACGATGAGCAATTTGCTTCGAAGTTACTAATCCAGTACAGTAGTTGACCATACAAACAGCAGGAATAGGTCATGGCTGCATTTGAGAAAAAAACAAAACACATGCCCCATAAAACACACTCTTGGCCGTAGTGTGTGAACAAGATACATGAAAATTGCATTCACTACATTATGACATCTAAACACAGGATTACAAGGCGTCCTAGCATATGTTTTAGGAGATGTACTCCGTAATTCCTAAACATATTGCGGGAGTATCAATGTATCAAGGCTGCGCTTTTTCCTATGTACCAGTTTTGATACATCTCCCCGTTTTAAGTGTAGTCTACCAAAAGGGATGTGGTTTAATACTCTCCCTTCACGCCTGTCATATGGTTCCCTACATGTATATTTAGTAATAAAAATGGCATTCGGTTTTTCATGGAGAAGCAGGAAATCCTTTCTGAAGGGTTTCCCCTTCTTTCCATGATGGGATCTATTCTATTTTGGCACTAAATAATATACAGCTTCCACATGGAGCCATATTACAGAGGTGTGAATAAGCCCATAATGTGCATTTATCAATATCTTACAAAAGTGGAGCTTAGTTACAGCAAATCTGTCACCATACTATGCTGTCATGGGCAGTATATTATAGAGACAGGTATGCTCTATTAGTCAAAATAGCCAAAATAAAGCAGATTCATAGATATGGGTCCCCTGTATTCATGAGGGGAGCGCTCCCCGCCTCCTCCCGCAACCCTCACCAGTGACTAACAACTGCTCTGTATCTGCTCTGTTTAATAATAGGAAATGTCACAATAGAGATATATTTATTGTGAGTCCAGCAACTTTTCAAAAAAGCCTCCTGTTCACGTTAATATTGGCTTTTACATAGTGTAACTATTGAGAAGTCTGCCCTAGTATTTGTTCTCTGGATATGAGTGGAAAAACTCAATAGAGCCTGTATACAAATGACTACCTATAAGAAAGCACATTGCACAATGACGCACAACTACAGTGTTGCACAAAACCGGCAACTTTGCTGCTGAAAGTGTTTTTCTGTTCTAATATCTAACTTGTTAGAGAAGTTGATGCTTTTTGCCCTGTTCTGCTGTGTTGCAGTGCCTGCACTTTTGGAAAGAGTTTATATATATTTTAAATGTTGCAAAAGATTGTATATTTAATAAAACATAATATAAATTGTGTGTATTATTTTACACATTGCATGGTTGTGTTTGTTTTAGAGGTGGTACTCTGATGTCCATTACTTTGGATATTATACTGTATATATGTCTGATCACTGTTGATCAAAGCCCTTGAATTCTTCTGGGTTTCCCTCTGTTGGGGACCCTAGCGATCAAACCTTAGATTGATACATATTGTATCAATCTATTATTATGTAGGACGACACCTGAAATACCTGGAATAATTTGGGGTTTCTGTTCATCTATTCCGTCAGAGGAAGAGATGAACGGAAAGCCAAACAGAAACTATAGCCTTCATTTGCATTACCATTGATTTCAATGGTAATGTTTTCATTTCAGTTGGTTTCTGTTTGTTTCCGTTCCGTAAAGTTTCAGTTTTTTCATGGAAACAATATCGGTCGACTAAGCTATTGTTTCCGTTAAAAAAACCTGAAACTTTACGGAATCCAAACTGAAACAGAAGCATTACTATTGAAATCAATGGTAATGCAAACAGAAGCTTTGGAATAGGTGAAGGGAAACCCCAATTGGAATCCAATGCTGATGTGAACAGGCCCTAAACCCACACAAACAGAGGAAGAACATACAAACTGTATCAGATGTTGTCGAGGCAGATTTGAATCCAAGATCGCAGTACTGCAAGGTAACAGTGCTAACCACTGAGCAACCAGGGTTTTCTTTACCAGATACATATGCCAATGCTTTTGGTGGGAAAAAAAAAAACTTTAAAGCGTACCTCCGATGACACTGCCTAAAAAATTTTTTTTGCACAGCTAAATAGAGCCTTTCACTACAATTACAACAATACCTATATCATACACGAGAAAAAGGGAGTCGAAACTATTGAACAAAAAGCGCCAATTATAGAAAATTACAAATTTTATTGGACAATACAAAAATACATGGTTAAAAAAACAGACTACAAACCAAATCACTGTATATCTCCACAGTAGGAGACAATATGGAGCCACAAAACTATTTTAAATATTACAGTATTTGTATATACGTACATCGGGAAAGTTCCCCAGAAAAAAAGCTGTCATGAATATGCTCTAAAACAAGTCCCTAGAACAATGTAAGGCTAGCAAAACACTTGTGTCCAAAATATTTTCTAAAACTTCCCAATATAATGCGTCTCTGTAAAGAGTAATGGGGGATGACAAGGTAGTGATTTATTTATAATAGTAAATGAAGTTTAATCCAATCAATACCAGTTTAGTAATTAATTCAAAAGGACCAGATAGTGAGAATAGCCTATCTAAGACATTGTCTAAGTATGCGGATAGCCCGGTAACAGCATGACAAAAAGTAGTAGTTTAGTGGAAAAAAACAGCAAGTACTAACCCATGTGGCTCCTCAGTTGTAACAGCTCCCAAGTATGGAGAAAAACCCCAACGCGCGTTTCGCGTAGATTGCTTTTTCAAGGGGTGTTCTGAGTTGTACAGATTAGACCTCTTAAATACGATAGGTCGGGAAGTCAGCTGACTTATCAGGCCAATGAGAGCCTGAACTTCTGCTCCCATCGCGCGTGCCGAGATGAGTCACCACACAATCCCAGCTCCGAGCCGCCGGAACCCGACCACGCACGCGCGGCTCTGGAAACCGCGCACGCGCAGACAGGCACAGCCAGCCACAAAAACAGAGACCGGGAGCGACACACTCGACACGCACAGATAGGAACCAAAGTAAGTGATAGAGAACAATGGCAAGACTCAAAAAATTATTATGTGGAGAAAAGTTTACAAACGATCCATTAATTTTCCCTTGGAATATAGGCTGATTTCAGAAAGAAAATAAGAGTATCATCCACCACATATATACAAAGACGCATTACAGTGAGAAAAGAGATTCCTCATAGTTGTAACAAAAAGTGCCAGCGCGTATAGATGTAGGGTAATCTAACAAAAACAAATAATGTGTAAAAAAGTGACAAATTATAAGTCATAATAGACACAATATATTATCAAAAAATGATAAGAAGTGACAAAAAAAATAAATAATAATAAATAAGATGCTGAAAAAACAGCAATAATAAGATGCTGAAAACACAGCAATAATAAAGTGAAGCAATAATACATAAATATTGTTGGATGTTCGAGGAGAACACAGACAAGGAAAAAATGTCCACGTATGCGTTCCACCCGGACATCCATACATAAAATTGTGAATTTACGTAATTATATAAAATGGATATAAAACTCAGGAAAGTAAACATCCACATGGATGAATATCAAACCCATACTACAGTTTAAGCATAGATTCTTAAATACAAATTCAATAGTATACAGAAGCAGCATGTGAATATGTTCCAATGAAATCCCATCATATTCCAGGATATAAAGAAGTAAAAGAATTTCTCCAGACGAGTCCAGCTCATGATGTTGTATCCCAACGACCACAAATAACTCAGAAATACTCTGGTATGGAGGAATAAGGTAGCAAACTAAACAGAACAAAAACATATATTAATAGATATACAGAATAAAAAAGTTTAAAATAAATGGCAAATAGAGAATTTTAAAGGAAAGGGGCAAAACTTAATGTTTCGTTCAGTCCAACAGGGGCCATAGTACCAAGGGTGATAATCCACTTACATTACCTCTGAGCCAGCAATTTTTTAGAATCCCCACCTCTAATACCACAGAACACTCTATCAATACCCCATGCCTTGAAGGATTTTGGGTCACAGGCATGGTGTATCTTGAAGTGTCTGGGAATGGTCTTAAGGAGTGTAATATCCTCAATATCCTTGGCGGCAGCTATATCACGCACATGTTCTATTATCCTGATCCTCAGTTGTCTTGAGGTCAGGCCAACATATACTTTCTGACAGCCACAGGTTGCGTAATAAATTACGTTCACTGTGCTGCAGGAGATATAGTGTCGTATTTCAAAGACCCTATTCTCTATCATTGACGCAAAATTTGTTGTCCGAACCATATTCGCACATGATAAGCAGTCACCACAAGGGTAACAGCCCAATCTGGGACTACTTGATGAAAGAAGATTTTGCTGCTTCGGTATATAATGGCTCTTTACTAACATGTCTTTAATATTCATGCTCCTCCGAGCTGTTATCTGGGGTCTTATAGATAAATTCCCCGCAAAAGCGGGCTCCAGGTGCAGAATTGGCCAATGCTTGTCCAAAATAGATCTCATCATGTGCCATTGGTTGTTATATGTAGTAATATATCGAGTATTATTTTGATCAAATTTTTTTGTATTTAATCCCACAGGATGCAAAATTGAATTCCGACTCGTCAGTTGTGCCCGTCTGTATCCCTTTTTAATACTTCTATGGCTGTACCCCCTATCCAGAAATCTTTCTCGTAAGTCGCTAGATTGTTTCTCAAAGTTCACATTTGATGAACAAATGCGTCTCATTCTCAGGAATTGCCCAGTAGGGACGGCACCAATCGTCGACTGGCTGTGGGCAGAAGTTGCATGAAGTAAGGCGTTCACAGAGGTCTTCTTCCTGAAGACATCAGTTTGAAGGCGACCCATATCATCCGCCTCTATTATAATATCCAAAAACTCAACTCTGTGCTTATCAAACACATAGGTGAGCTTTATATTTAAATCATTGTTGTTAAGATACTGCTCATCCCCAAGAAAAGGCGCACAGCTTGCAGACCATCATTATGTCGTATATTGGTGTACAGTGACTCAATGCCAGCTGTCACCAGAATCATGTCAGCATCAAGGCTGACACCATCAATCCTTTTCAGGACATCTGTGGTGTCCTTAACGTAGGACGGTAGACATTCTACCGATGATTTTAAATAGTGGTCAATGAACCTGCAGATGGGGTCGCAGAGTCCGCCTATCCCAGATACTATCGGCCGTCCCGGGGGGTCTATCATGTTTTTGTGAACCTTGGGAAGAAAATATAGTCCAGATATAGACCAGACAGAACGTTTTTTGGGATTATGCCTTTATCATGGGCCAGAGTTAGAATCTTGAATAATTCAGCTGAAAAAATGCCAACTGGGTTAATTTTTGATAGGTCTTTTTATCTCTCAACTGCCTAAAGGCCTCCTTTTCATACTTATCGGTTGGCCAGATCACGATATTCCCACCCTTGTCCGCCGCTTTATATACTACGTCTTCATAGCTTTTCAGTTCTTTCAGTGCATCACGTTGTTTTTTAGTTAGATTATCATTTTTTCTATTTGACGAAATGGTTTTGAAGTCCTTTATTACCATCTTGGTAAAAATCTCCACTTGCGGACAAATGGACAATGGATCGTGATCTGGCCAACCGATAAGTATGAAAAGGAGGCCTTTAGGCAGTTGAGAGATAAAAAGACCTATCAAAAATTAACCCACAACCCAGTTGGCATTTTTTCAGCTGAATTATTCAAGATTCTAACTCTGGCCCATGATAAAGGCATAATCCCAAAAAACGTTCTGTCTGGTCTAATGACTCAGTATCCAAGAATACCAACACTATATTTTCTTCCCAAGGTTCACAAAAACATGATAGACCCCCTGGGACGCCCGATAGTATCTGGGATAGGCGGACTCTGCGACCCCATCTGCAGGTTCATTGACCACTATTTAAAATCATCGGTAGAATGCCTACCGTCCTACGTTAAGGACACCACAGATGTCCTGAAAAGGATTGATGGTGTCAGCCTTGATGCTGACATGATTCTGGTGACAGCTGACATTGAGTCACTGTACACCAGTATACGACATAATGATGGTCTGCAAGCTGTGCGCCTTTTCTTGGGGATGAGCAGTTGGGACGACTGGTTGTGGAACTTTTGGAATACATCCTGACACATAATTTTTTGGTTTTTAAGGATGTGTTCTACCTGCAAAAGCAAGGCACTGCCATGGGGGCGGCGTGTGCGCCGTCATATGCAAACCTGTTTCTCGGTCTTTGGGAGAGGCAGGTTTTTCATGGTGGCGGCGCTCTCGCCGTCGACCATGTGCAGTGCTGGATGAGATACATTGATGAAGTTTTGTTTATCTGGCAGGGGACTGAAATACAGCTGACACAATTTATGCAGGATCTTAACAACAATGATTTAAATATAAAGCTCACCTATGTGTTTGATAAGCACAGAGTTGAGTTTTTGGATTTTATAATAGAGGCGGATGATATGGGTCGCCTTCAAACTGATGTCTTCAGGAAGAAGACCTCTGTGAACGCCTTACTTCATGCAACTTCTGTCCACAGCCAGTCGACGATTGGCGCCGTCCCTACTGGGCAATTCCTGAGAATGAGACGCATTTGTTCATCAAATGTGAACTTTGAGAAACAATCTAGCGACTTACGAGAAAGATTTCTGGATAGGGGGTACAGCCATAGAAGTATTAAAAAGGGATACAGACGGGCACAACTGACGAGTCGGAATTCAATTTTGCATCCTGTGGGATTAAATACAAAAAAATGTGATCAAAATAATACTCGATATATTACTACATATAACAACCAATGGCACATGATGAGATCTATTTTGGACAAGCATTGGCCAATTCTGCACCTGGAGCCCGCTTTTGCGGGGAATTTATCTATAAGACCCCAGATGACAGCTCGGAGGAGCATGAATATTAAAGACATGTTAGTAAAGAGCCATTATATACCGAAGCAGCAAAATCTTCTTTCATCAAGTAGTCCCAGATTGGGCTGTTACCCTTGTGGTGACTGCTTATCATGTGCGAATATAGTTCGGACAACAAATTTTACGTCAATGATAGAGAATAGGGTCTTTGAAATACGACACTATATCTCCTGCAGCACAGTGAACGTAATTTATTACGCAACCTGTGGCTGTCAGAAAGTATATGTTGGCCTGACCTCAAGACAACTGAGGATCAGGATAAGAGAACATATGCATGATATAGCTGCCGCCAAGGATATTGAGGATATTACACTCCTTAAGACCATTCCCAGACACTTCAAGATACCCCATGCCTGTGACCCAAAATCCTTCAAGGCATGGGGTATTGATAGAGTGTTCTGTGGTATTAGAGGTGGGGATTCTAAAAAATTGCTGGCTCAGAGGTAATGTAAGTGGATTATCACCCTTGGTACTATGGCCCCTGTTGGACTGAACGAAACATTAAGTTTTGCCCCTTTCCTTTAAAATTCTCTATTTGCCATTTATTTTAAACTTTTTTATTCTGTATATCTATTAATATATGTTTTTGTTCTGTTTAGTTTGCTACCTTATTCCTCCATACCAGAGTATTTCTGAGTTATTTGTGGTCGTTGGGATACAACATCATGAGCTGGACTCGTCTGGAGAAATTATTTTACTTCTTTATATCCTGGAATATGATGGGATTTCATTGGAACATATTCACATGCTGCTTCTGTATACTATTGAATTTGTATTTAAGAATCTATGCTTAAACTGTAGTATGGGTTTGATATTCATCCATGTGGATGTTTACTTTCCTGAGTTTTATATCCATTTTATATAATTACGTAAATTCACAATTTTATGTATGGATGTCCGGGTGGAACGCATACGTGGATATTTTTTCCTTGTCTGTGTTCTCCTCGAACATCCAACAATATTTATGTATTATTGCTTCACTTTATTATTGCTGTGTTTTCAGCATCTTATTAGTGCTGTTTTTTCAGCATCTTATTTATTATTATTTTTTTTTTTTTGTCACTTCTTATCATTTTTTGATAATATATTGTGTCTATTATGACTTATAATTTGTCACTTTTTTACACATTATTTGTTTTTGTTAGATTACCCTACATCTATACGCGCTGGCACTTTTTGTTACAACTATGAGGAATCTCTTTTCTCACTGTAATGCGTCTGTGTATATATGTGGTGGATGATACTCTTATTTTCTTTCTGAAATCAGCCTATATTCCAAGGGAAAATTAATGGATCGTTTGTAAACTTTTCTCCACATAATAATTTTTTGAGTCTTGCCATTGTTCTCTATCACTTACTTTGGTTCCTATCTGTGCGTGTCGAGTGTGTCGCTCCCGGTCTCTGTTTTTGTGGCTGGCTGTGCCTGTCTGCGCGTGCGCGGTTTCCAGAGCCGCACGTGCGTGGTCGGGTTCCGGCGGCTCGGAGCTGGGATTGTGTGGTGACTCATCTCGGCACGCGCGATGGTAGCAGAAGTTCAGGCTCTCATTGGCCTGATAAGTCAGCTGACTTCCCGACCTATCGTATTTAAGAGGTCTAATCTGTACAACTCAGAACACCCCTTGAAAAAGCAATCTACGCGAAACGCGCGTTGGGGTTTTTCTCCATGCTTGGGAGCTGTTACAACTGAGGAGCCACATGGGTTAGTACTTGCTGGTTTTTTCCACTAAACTACTACTTTTTGTCATGCTGTTACCGGCCTATCCGCATACTTAGACAATGTCTTAGATAGGCTATTCTCACTATCTGGTCCTTTTGAATTAATTACTAAACTGGTATTGATTGGATTAAACTTCATTTACTATTATAAATAAATCACTACCTTGTCATCCCCCATTACTCTTTACAGAGACGCATTATATTGGGAAGTTTTAGAAAATATTTTGGACACAAGTGTTTTGCTAGCCTTTATTACATTGTTCTAGGGACTTGTTTTAGAGCATATTCATGACAGCTTTTTTTCTGGGGAACTTTCCCGATGTACGTATATACAAATACTGTAATATTTAAAATAGTTTTGTGGCTCCATATTGTCTCCTACTGTGGAGATATGCAGTGATTTGGTTTGTAGTCTGTTTTTTTAACCATGTATTTTTGTATTGTCCAATAAAATTTGTAATTTTCTATAATTGGCGCTTTTTGTTCAATAGTTTTGACTCCCTTTTTCTTGTGTATTTAGTATATGATATTTGGAGTTTCTATTTCAATATTGGGGAGCTGGGAATTTTTGCACTTGCTGGTAGCTCAACCCACATGACATTATAGTCCCATGAGACATTTGTTTATAATACCTATATCATGCAGATAGCTACTTCCTAGCCTGAGATTCATCCGTTATACATGTCAGAGAGTAAATGTAAAATCTTCTCTTGCTGCATATTGAAATGGGCGGGCACTTTCTGATTGTAACATCAACTAAGGGAATTGAATCCAGAGCTTTTGCCCTTATATCCCAGTATGCTTTGCTTTTAACTCGTGCACGAGCAAATCAGCTCATCCAATCGGGTCACAATCTCCTGCTGCAATCTCTCCCCAGCATATAGTCTCTATACAGACATCTTCTGCAAGGCAAGAGTAAAGACAGACAAGTGCTGCAATCACTGGATCACTGCATCATGCTAATATATAGCATGTTGCTATATATTAGCATCGTGTGTGTGTGTGTGTGTGTGTATATATATATATATATATATATATATATATATATATATATATACATACATACACACACATTTTTCCATCAATATTGCAGTATGAGGGCTTGTTTTTTGTGGGACAAGTTGTAGATTTTCATGGCACCATTTATTGTACCATATAATGTAGTGGGTACCTGGAATAAAAATATTTGTGTGGTGAAATGGAAAAAAACTGCGATTCCTCAATCTTTTGGTTGGTTTTGCGTTTACGGCGTTCACTGTGCGGTAAAAACAGTGCATTAACTCCAGTCAGGCATAACTTTTATATTTTTCCACCGATTGAGCGGTGTGAGGGCTTATTTTTTGCGGGGCGAGATGTATTTCTATTGGTAGCATTTTGGGGTACCAATAGACTTTTTGATCACATTTTATGAAGTTTTTTGTGGGAGATGAAGTGACCAAAAAACAGCGATTCTGGCGTTTTGTATGTTTTTTTCTTTTTTACTGCGTTCACCGTGCGGACTAAATAATGATATATTGTAATAGTTCAGACTTTTACGGACGCATCAATACGCGTTATGCTCATTTTTTTTATACATTGTGCTTGAGGGGAATATGGGAAAACGTTTTGTACTTTTAATTGTGTTTTTATTTTATTTTCTATTAAAAAAGTTATTTTTCTGTTTTTTACTTGTCCCCCATGGGACTTGAACCAGTGATCGTTAGATCGCTTGCACGATATACTGCAATACTAATGTATTGCAGTATATCGTGATACTGACCGTCTCCTATGAAGCCCTGCCTCCAGCAGGGCTTCATAAGAGTGCAAAGATGGCGGCCCCCAGGCTACCGTGCCAACCAACGGCACCCCAAAATCGTGTCACGGGGGGGGGCATTGGTAAGTTACAGGGGGTCGCCCCATCTTTCTATTTCTAGTTATTTAAATGCCGCGGTCGCTATTTACCTCTGCGTTTAAGGCTGGGTTCACATGAGCATGTTACGTCCGTAATGGACGGAACGTATTTTGGCCGGAAGTCCCGGACCGAACACACTGCAGGGAGCCGGGCTCCTAGCATCATAGTTATGTACGATGCTAGGAGTCCCTTCTCCGTGGAACTACTGTCCCGTACTGAAAACATGATTACAGTACGGGACAGTTGTCCTGCAGCGAGGCAGGGACTCCTAACATCGTACATAAGTATGATGCTAGGAGCCCTGCTCCCTGCAGTGCAGTGCCGATACGCTCTTCCCATGGAGCGGGTTCACGTTATGGCGGGTGTCTGTAAGGGGATATATATATTTCTTTCGTTTATATATATATATTGTGAGACAGTGACAGGTAAAGGCTCCAGGGAATGAGTATTTTTTGCAATAGAAAGCTCTAGATTTCCAATCTCGGCTTAAGGAAAAGCCGGAAAAAGGGCCTGGAGTTGGATTGGGGAAGAGCAGGGCGGGTTCCCCAATCCCTAGTCCATCTCTGTTTGTAGGACAAGGCTGCTGCTCAATTAGCTGCACCTGCAGCCTGTATATAAAAAGGTGCAGACACAGTGTGTGTTAGTCTCACCCCGGACTCAGACTGGAGACTACTAAGTCTGGAGTAGCCTGTATTCTATGTGAGTAAAGACCTGTGTTACTTTGTGTCCAGTGCCTGGTAGGAAGGCACTTGGTATAGTTAGATAATCTCTTGTTTAGTTAGTGCTCAGACGAGCAGGATTTATTTTTGTATTTTGCCTTGTACAAGAGGCTATTTCTTTGACAAGAATAAAACACAGGCAAAGCCCTGTTATGAACTTTAATGCACGGTGTCCCTGTCTCTGGCTACTAAGAAACCGCTGTACCAACCTCTCCTGATGCTAAACCCTCACATATGGTGGCCGATGCGGGCACGGTCTTAAAGAGACATACACCTATTTAAAAGGACTTTTGCAGCTCCAAGCTGAAAATCGTTGCTAGGGGCAACAACACAATTTTTTTTTTCTCCCCGAGAGTGCTTGGAAGTGTATGTCTTGGGTGAAGGCGGCAACAGGGCTAGAAAAAGAGACTGTTAAAATGGATGAAATACTTAAACAGCTGATTCAGGCTAATATCAACAAGGGGAAGATAAGCACAGCTCTGCAAGAAGCCAGCGCGACTCAGCGAATGGTGCATGAGGAAGCCATGCGTGCACAGGCTGAAACCAATATTCTGCTGGTTGAAGCCCAAAGACTGGCCTTAAAAGAACAGCAGCAAATTAATCGCCATTTGCAAGACCAAATTCAGGCCTCAGTTGAGAGGTCAGCGGGGCCTCATGATTTCGCCAAACCACTCGTGCAGCGGTACAGACATCTCTGCAGAAGATGACACCCACCGACGTCGTTGAGGCCTATCTCATGGTGTTTGAGCGAGTGGCAGAACGAGAGAAGTTATCTTCAGATCAGTGGGCAGCAGTGGTGGCACCTTTCCTAACCGGAGAGCCGCAAAAGGCGTACTTTGATCTCAATGAGCAGGATACCAAGGATTACTCCAAGCTGAAGGGTGAGATCCTTGCCCGTCTGGGTGTTAATATGAATGTGCGTGCTCGACGGGTGCACAACTGGACTTTTGTGGAACACCTACCTGCGCGATCACAAATGTATGATCTTGTCCATCTTGCAAGGAAATGGCTACAGCTAGAGGAATCAACCCCTGCGCAGATCGTGGACAGAGTGGTGCTTGACAAATACATCCGCTCCTCACCACCGAAGGTTCAGCGTTGGGTCGGTCAAGGAGATCCTACAGATGCGGAACAGCTGGTGAACCTGATTGAAAGGTACAGAGCTACTCAGGATCTACTCCAAGAAGTACCGCCTGGATGTTCTAATCCCAGGAACAGCAAATCGTGCGGAGCACCCGGTAAGGCTGTTCCATTTACTAGAGGGGTGAGAAATTTCTTTAAGGGAGGTGGCTCAGAAGGGGAGCAGACGGAGGGAAGAAATCCCAGAGAGACACTGAAGGCCAGACCAGGGTCTCAACTTGGGGACTGGGGCCGCATACAGTGCTGGCGGTGTTATGGACCTGGGCATATTGCTGCCAATTGTCCCCTGACTACTGAGCCAATGGAGTGTGATGCAGCAAGGCGAATATCCTTGTTTTCACGTCCTGTTTGTTCTGCTGAGACGGTTTACGAGACTGAACAACAAATGTGTGTCGTAAAAGTGGAAGGGTGTACTGTGAGTGCCTTGCTGGATTCTGGGAGTCTGGTTACCCTGGTGCATGCCAGCCTGATAGACCCTGGAACATTCAGCGGACATAGTATAGGGGTCCTGTGCATTCATGGGGACACTAAAGAATACCCCACCGCTTTGGTCACTCTAGAGACTTCCTGTGGAACCGCTCGCCATGAAGTGGGTGTGGTTAAGTCCCTGATGCACAGTGTGATCCTGGGGAGAGACTTCCCAGTGTTCTGGGACTTGTGGAGGAAGAAAAATGTAACCTCCACTGTAAATGTTAATGATGGTATTAATGTGTGCGCTGTGATTAGCCCAGAACCCTTTAACAAGGATGCCGAGGTGCCAGCAGTAGGGGTGACCACTGAGCCTGATAAATTTCCTCTGGCTGTTTTTGCTGGTGAAACAGATGAGCAGGAGGAAATTTCTGAGATACCAGAGTTAAATGTATCACGTAACAATTTTGGGACTGCTCAACTTAGCGATCCCACATTGGTAAAAGCCAGGGAAAATACTAAGGTATTAAATGGAGTGCCTCAACATCCAGGGGCTGATGAGGTGTTTCCACACATGGCGGTTAACCAGGATTTGCTGTATCGGATAGATAACATACGTGGGGAGGTTGTTGAACAGCTGGTGATACCCCAACCGTATCGTAGAACGGTGTTGGACCTGGCTCATAAACACGTGCTGGGTGGACATCTAGGTTGCGAAAAGACCAGAGCGCGTATCTTACAACGATTCTTCTGGCCGGGGGTATATACGGAAGTTCAGAGGTATTGCGAGTCCTGCCCGGAGTGTCAGATAACGGCTCCTATGCCACATTTTAGGAGTCCGCTGGTGCCTTTGCCTATCATTGGGATCCCTTTTGAAAGAATTGCCATGGATCTGGTCGGCCCATTAGTCAAATCCTCTAGAGGACATCAATATATCCTAGTGGTGTTGGACTATGCCACACGCTACCCTGAGGCAGTCCCTTTGTGAAATTCCTCTTCAAAAGCCATTGCAAGAGAGTTGTTTTACATGTTTTCCCGTACTGGTTTACCTAAGGAAATCCTTACCGATCAGGAAACTCCCTTTATGTCCAAAATCACGAAGGAATTATGTAAACTGCTGAAAATTAAACACCTGCGTACCTCCTATATATCACCCTCAAACTGATGGTCTTGTCGAAAGATTCAATAAGATATTAAAAGGCATGTTGAGGAAGGTGGTTAGTAAGGATGGTAAGGATTGGGACTGTCTTCTGCCCTATTTGATGTTCGCTGTACGTGAAGTTCCTCAATCATCCACAGGGTTTTCTCCTTTTGAACTTGTATACGGCAGACAACCCCGTGGTCTCCTGGACATAGCCAAGGAAACCTGGGAGCAAGAGTCCACACCTTATAGGAGTGTAATTGAGCATGTCACGTTGATGCAAGACCGAATCGCTGCGGTCATGCCGATAGTTAAGGAACACTTGGAGCAAGCTCAGGATGCTCAGAGCAGGGTGTATAACCGAACTGCTAAAGTTAGAAATTTTAAAGAGAGACCCTCGTGGCAGTAAGTACCCCCTATAGTCTAAACCCAGATGTGTATGTGTCAGAATCCCTCGCAAAGCCACAGAAACAGGAGACAAAAGAGTTTGTGCAGAGAAACACAGACGTGTTTTCAGAACTGCCAGGACAGACTAGTACAATAAAACATGACATTGTGACCGAGCCTCAGGTTCGGGTCCACTTGAAACCCTACAGAGTCCCTGAAGCTCGTAGACAAGCCATATCTGAGGAGGTCAAGAAAATGCTAGACCTTGGGATTATTGAAGAGTCAAAAAGTGAATGGTCAAGTCCCATTGTATTGATTCCGAAATCAGATGGGTCATTACGTTTCTGTAACGACTTCCGCAAGTTAAATGAGATGTCAAAGTTTGACGCATACCCAATGCCAAGAGTTGACGAGTTAATAGAGAGACTGGGCCATTGAAGGTATTTTTCAACACTTGATTTAACCAAAGGCTATTGGCAAGTACCCCTCACGGAGGGTGCCAAAGAGAAAACTGTGTTCATCACCCCGGATGGTCTGTTTCAATATATTTGTTTACCATTTGGGCTACATGGGGCTCCAGCGACCTTTCAAAGGTTAATGGACATAGTCCTCAAGCCCCATCATCGGTATGCTTCGGCATATCTGGACGACATTATAATCTTTAGTGATGACTGGGAAAGCCACATACCAAAAGTACAAGCAGTACTAAACTCCCTCAGAGCTGCGGGGGTTAACAGCAAACCCAAAGAAATGTTCCTTAGGCTTGGAGGAAGCACGGTATCTGGGGTACATAATTGGGAGAGGGGTGATAAAGCCACAGGTCAACAAAGTTGAGGCTATCCAAAACTGGCCCCAGCCCTCAACCAAAAAGCAGGTCAGAGCTTTTCTAGGAATTGTAGGTTATTACCGCAGGTTCATTCCAAACTTTGCCAGCACAGCAGCGCCCCTGACAGATCTTACCAAGGGAAGTAAGTCTGTCATGGTCAAGTGGGACACGAAGGCTGAAAGCGCCTTTCAAGAGTTGAAACTGGCCCTGTGTAACCAACCAGTCTTAGTCACTCCTGACTTCAAAAAGGAGTTTGTTGTCCAAACTGATGCTTCTGATGTGGGGCTCGGAGCAGTTCTGTCACAAGAGGTGGGTGGTGAGGAACATCCTGTGACCTATTTGAGCAGAAAACTTACCCCGGCTGAGAAAAACTATAGCATAGTTGAACGGGAGTGCTTGGCAATTAAGTGGGCACTTGAGTCCCTGAGATATTATTTATTGGGTCGTCGGTTTAGGTTGGTTACAGAACACTCTCCTCTTACGTGGATGTGTCAAGCTAAAGAGAGAAATTCAAGAGTTACACGGTGGTTTCTTACTTTGCAGAACTTCAAATATCTTCCCAGCCCGATCACGGTACATGTGAACGGGACTCCTGTCATCATATGCATTTAAGCTACAGTCGCAAGACAGTGAAAAAAAAATAGCTATCAAAAACAGATCAATAGTCAGTGTCCATTTTGCATCAGTGTCTCCAAATGGATTTACTTTGTCAGGGTTTTTTCTGTCCCAATCCCCTGAAAACACTGCAGTGCCCATGTAGATAGTGCCGCAATGTCCCTGTAGATAGTGCCGCTATGCTCCCGTAAAGTAAAAGTTCCATCCACCTTGCAGATCGCACCTCCACCCCCCCCTTGCAGATCGCTGCACCACCACCCCCTTCATGTAGATCGCAGCACCACTTGTAGATCGCCCTCCCCTTGTAGATTGCACCCCCACTTGTAGATCGCAGCACCACCACCCCTCCTTATAGATCGAACCCCCCTCCCTTGTAGATCATACCTTCCACCCCCCCTCCTTGTAGATCGCATTACACCACCCCATTTTTCTTGTAGCTAGCGGCCACTGTAGCTGCCACTAGGGGCTGAATACCCGGCCAGAGGTTGCCGATTCTTTGACCAGGGCTACAGCTCCTAGTGGGAGTTGCAGTGGCGCTGTCTACAAGAGGGGGGGTTTGCGATCTGCAAGGGAGGGTGGTTTTGCAATCTACAAGAGGGGTGGTGGTGTGATCTGCAAGGGGGGTTCTATCTACAAGGAGGGGTGGTATCTACAGGGCAATGTGTGGCTATATGTACTAGGAGTCTCTGCTTCACCACGGAACTGCTGTTCCATACTGTATCATTGTGTTTACTACAGAACAGCAGTTCCATGGGAAAGCAGACAGAACGGGGCGCAGCTTGTCAGACAAGGCAGTGATGAGGCAGCAGGGCGAAGCTTCCTCCTGCAGGACGGCACCACTAACTAATCGATTCTGTTAAAAACAGAATCGTCCGAGGCCTTGAGGGCGAATTAATTGAATTCATTTGATTTATCGCCCAGCCCTAGTGGAAAGGCTAATGCTCCATGCACACGACAGTAAAAACGCCCGTAATTCTGGCCTGTAATTAAGGGGCCATAGACTTCTATTGGCCACGGCTACTTTCCCGTTTGCATACGGGAAGGTGCCCGGGCCGTTGAAAAATATAGAACATGTCCTGTTTCAGGCCGTAATTACAGCACGGACAGGCCCATAGAAGTGTATGGGGCACCCGTAATTACGGGTGGCTACGTGTGTGCACCCGTGATTAAGGGAGCGTTGCTAGGTGACGTCAGGGGATTTCAACTTTTGAATAAAGAGAAGCCGAGAAAATGGCGTCTGAGCGATCATGTGACATCATTTCCAGCCCTCCTTTTTTACAGGTCCGTAAATACGGGTGGAATACGGATGACAACAGCCCGTATTTACGGCCAGTATTTACGGGAGGGAAAAAATACGGTCGTGTGCATGGGGCCTAACACTAACCCCTCCGTTATTACCCCAGTACCTACCGCCACCAGGGGTATCGGGAAGAGCCAGGTACGACCCAGTGGGGCGGCTGCAGGCTGGTAGTATTTAGGCTGGGAAAGCCCAAAAAATGTGGGCCTTCCCACCCTGGTAATGCTAGCCTGCTTCTGCTATGTTGTATTTGGCAGGTTATGAAAAATGGGGGGGATCCCACGTAGTTTTAAAAAAATAAAAATAAATACATTTCTGTAAAATAAACGACGTGGGGTCCCCCCCATTTTTCATAACCAGCCAGATACAACATAGCAGCTGTAAAGCTTCTGTGTCTACGCCCGTAGGTAATCAGTCTGCACCTGCTCCTAAGTGTCAGAGAGTGACACGATCTTCTACCAGTCAGGCTTCTCCGAAATTGCGGCTGATCAAGGTTCAGCTCCCGGGAACCTTCCTGAGAACAAGCTGTTTGTTCCCCTGCAATTCCGGCTAAGGGTACTCAGGGAAAATCATGACTCTGCACTATCTGGCCATTCAGGCATCCTGGGTACCAAGCATCTCATTGCCAGAAACTATTGGTGGCCTGGGTTGCTTAACCCCCTTAATGACCAGCCTATTTTAAACCTTAATGACCAAGCCATTTTTTACGTTTTTCCATCGTCGCATTCCAAGAGCTATAACCTTTTTATTTTTGCGTCGACATAGCTGTATAAGGTCTTGTTTTTTGCGGGACAAGTTGTATTTTTTAATAGCACCATTTTGGGGGACATATTATTTATTGATTAACTTTTATTAACTTTTTTTTGGGGGGAATTAGAAAAAAACCTGAAATTTCGCTACTCTTTTTCGCGTCTTAAATCTACGCCGTTTACCGTGTGATATAAATAACACAATAACTTTATTTTATATGTTTTACTACTTTTACACAGTAAAAACGCTTTTTTTTCGAAATTATTTGTTTTTGTGTCTCCATATTTGAAGAGCCGTAACGTTTTTATTTTTTCGCCGATGCGGTTGTGTGAGGGCTTTTATTTTGCGGCAAGACTTGTAGTTTTTATTGGTACCATTTTGAAGTAGATGCGACTTTTTGATCACTTTTTATCACATTTTTTTTAATTCCGGATTCACTGAAAACCGCAATTTTTGCATAGTTTTTGATTACATTTTTTACGGCGTTCACCGTGCGGTTTAAATAATGTAATAGATTTAAAGTCGGGGTCATTACGGACACGGCGATACCAAATATGTGTAACTTTTTTACTTTATTTTGGTTTTTTTAATAGTAAAGCATTTTGTAAGGGGAAAAGCTGGGTTTTTCATTTTTTCTCACATTTTTTTTAAATTAACTTTATGAAACTTTTTTTTTTTACTTTTTTACTAGTCCCACAAGGGGACTTTAATATGCGATTCTCCGATCGCTATTATAATACACTGCAATACTTTTGTATTGCAGTGTATTACTGCCTGTCCGTTTAAAACGGACAGGCATCTGCTAGGTCATGCCTCCGGCATGATCTAGCAGGCATTCGCTCCAGGCAGACCTGGGGGCCTTTATTAGGCCCCCGGCTGCCATTGGAGACACAGACACTCGGCGATCGTATCGCCGGGTGTCGGTGGGAGAGAGAGGGAGCTCCCTCCCTCTCTCCAAAACCACTCAGATGCGGTGCACGCTATTGTGCACCGCATCGGAGGGGTTAAACGGGTGAGATCGATACTTATATCGATCTCACACGGCAGAGCAGGGACGCTCCCAGCCCTCAGCTGCCTCTATCAGCTGAGAGCAGGGAGATTTGACGCTCCCTGCTCTGTTTACTTTATCCTGATGCAGTGCCGTAAAAAGGCATATGCATCAGAATAAAGCCCGTTAGTGGCCGCCGTTAAAAGGCATATTGGCGGTCACTAACGGGTTAAAGACGTTAAGGCCTACGTCGCCGCTTGTGAAATTTGTGCTAGGTCCAAGACTCCCAGGTCCCGACCAGCGGGCTTACTATGTTCTTTGCCCATTCCCCAGAGACCTTGGACCCATATCTCCATGGATTTTATCACCGATTTGCCTCCATCTCAAGGCAAGTCGGTGGTGTGGGTTGTAGTAGACAGTTTCAGTAAGATGTGCCCCTCAAGAAACTACCCAATGCTAAGATGTTAGCTACCTTGTTTGTCAAACACATTCTGCGTCTCCATGGGGTTCCTGTCAATATTGTTTCTGACAGAGGGGTAAAATTTGTTTCATTGTTTTGGAGAGCCTTCTGTAAAAAGTTGGAGATTGATCTGTCCTCCTCGGCCTTCTATCCTGAAACTAATGGCCAAGCTGAGAGGAGTACTCAGTCTCTAAAACAATATTTAAGGTGTTTTATCTCTGACTGTCAATATGATTGGGTCTCCATCATTCCCCTCGCCGAATTTTCCCTTAATAACCGGGTCAGTAACTCGTCAGGGGTCTCCCCCTTTTACTGTAATTTTGGGTTTAATCCACGGTTCTCCTCCGCTTCACCTGGTAGTTCCAACAATCCCGAGGTAGATGTCGTTCATCAGGAACTGTGCACAGTCTGGGCCCAGGTTCAGAAGAACCTAGAGGCGTCCCAGAGCATACAAAAGACTCAGGCAGATAGAAGACGTTCTGCTAACCCCTTGTTTGTGGTCGGAGATCTGGTGTGGCTATCTTCTAAAAATTTGCGCCTTAAAGTCCCGTCCAAAAAATTTGCTCCCCGATATATAGGGCCGTACAAGGTCATTGAAGTCCTTAACCCTGTCTCCTCCCGACTGGAGTTACCCCCGTATTTTCTAGTACACGACGTGTTTCATGCCTCCCTCCTTAAATGCTGCTCCCTGTCCTTGGCTCCCTCGAGGAAACCTCTGGTCCCTGTTCTCACACCTGAAGGGGTAGAATTCGAGGTGGCCAAGATTGTGGACAGCAGGATGGTCCAAGGCTCCCTCCAGTACCTGGTCCATTGTAGAGGATACGGGCCTGAGGAGAGGACTTTGGTACCCGCCCGGGATGTTAACGCTGGGGTATTGCTCAGGAGGTTCCATCTTCGCTTCCCCAATAAGCCAGGTCCACCTATAAAGGGTCCAGTGGCCCCTCTTAAAAGGGGGGGGGGTACTGTAAAGGATCTGCCAGACACAGCTCCTGTGTCGACGCCCGTGGGTAATCAGTCTGCACCTGCTCCTAAGTCTGAGAGAGTGACACGATCTTCTACCAGTCAGGCTGGGAGGCTGAGGAGTGGGAGAGCCTATCACAGCCTGGCCAGATGGAGCTAGCTCCCGCCCTCTGTCTATTTATACCTGCATTTCCTGCTCCTCCTTTGCCTGTGATTCTTTTCTGTTTCCTGGCTCTGCTGCTCCTTCTATGATTATTGACCTTGCTTAATTTTTTACCCTGGCATTACTGACTACGCTCCTGCTCTGCGATTTGTACCTTGTGCACTCCTGGTTTGACTCGGCTCGTTCACTACTCTTGCTGCTCACTGTGTTGCCGTGGGCAACTGCCCCATTTCCCTTAGCTTCTGTGTACCCTTGTCTGTTTGTCTGTCGTGCACTTATTGTGCGTAGGGACCGTCGCCCAGTTGTACGCCGTCTCCTAGGACGGGCCGTTGCCACTAGGCAGGGACTGAGTGGCGGGTAGATTAGGGCTCACCTGTCTGTCTCCCTACCCCATCATTACAGCAGCAGCCTAGCTTTACCAGAGTGGGAAGAACCACAGTGTTTGAACCTTTCCAGCCAAATAATACCAGCCCGTGGCCGCCCCAGTGCCCGACCATCACTTCAGATTGTACCCGACTCTTACCGTTACTCCTGGTGGCGGTGGGTACTGGGGTAATAATGGGGGGTTAGTGTTAGCATTTTCACCGGCTAACACAAAGTCCTGTCTTAGTAATGGACGCAGTCAGACAGAGGGCAGTGGTAATAAAGTTAAAAAAATAAATACAGACAAACAGAAAAAATATTTTATTGAAATAAAAGACCCTTGTTAACCACACGATAAACACTCTCAACCCTCGTTAACCATTTTATTTGGAAAAAAAAAAAGCTGTCGTCGAAGGAGTCTCCGAATTAGTCCAACAACCGAACCTGTAAAAAAAACACAAATATAAAAAGGATGGAATAGCTTCGTAGACTATGCTAAATAATCCTGAGGGATCCGATTTTAAAAAAAAGTATACCACATGGTATACGTGTTTTTTTTTAACATGAGCGGCTTTTGGTGACGGATGCCACTGTATGGCATCCATCAAAGGTATACATTAAACGTTTGCTCTGGGAGCTCCCGACCTCATTGTCTATATAAGGACAGTCATGTCAGGGGCTTCCTCAGTCGGAATCCCTAGGCATTCCGCTAGTAGAGACTCTGCACCAGGACTCCGGCCCTGGGATATCTCCTGGCGTCACTGTCCATATATAGACATTGATGTCAGGGGCTTCCCCAGAGCAGGAGCTAATGGTGCTCTAGCCGGGACTCCTGCTCTGGGGTTGCCCCTGACATCACTGTCCATATATGGACAGTGATGTCAGGAGGAGAGGAGTCCCAGGCAGTGCGCTTGAAGCGGCTCTGTTTCGGAACTCCGGCAATGGGGAAGTCCCTGACATCACTGTCCATATATTAAAAATACACCTTCCGCACCATATTTTCTTTCATCGGTTGTATAAATCGAATGTGATTTATGAATGGTCATAGCCAAGTCCCCTTTCTCTGACCATTTTATAAAATGTTGAATGTGTCGTTCTAGAGATATTTTCTGGTGTGAACGCCTTCATGACTTTTGGTACTACAAATCTGGGCATCATTTAGGGCATGCCCCCACGTGGCGGATTTCCTCCGCAACTGTCCGCATCAATGCCGCACCTAATCCAGGTTGCGGATTACGGCTGCGGATCTGCCCAAAATGTGCAGTAAATTGATGCGGACTAGCTGCTGTGGACTGCGGAAAAAGTCCTTCCCTTCTCTCTATCAGTGCAGGATAGAGAGAAGGGACAGCACTTTCCCTAGTGAAAGTAAACGAATTTCATACTTACCGGCCGTTGTCTTGGTGACGCGTCCCTCTTTCGGCATCCAGCCCTACCTCCCTGGATTACGC